>NC_143260.1:7261666-7587083 GCF_984573655.1 Nuphar pumila | reverse complement strand
CCCCGCCCTGCCCCGTCCCCCTTATTAAAATAACTAAAATACATTTATAAGGGATGACAGTGAACCGGAGAGAAACAAGGCCCTGCCCTTTCTCGCCCGGTTTGGACAGGGGACGGACGGAGGACATGAAACGGGAATTGAGGTGAGGATGGAGGTTAAAATCAAAACACGTCCGAGGATGAAGGCGGAGATGGAGGGCAGAATTTTGAGATGGGGCGGGGGTAGAGTCCTTGTCTCCTGCCTCTTCCCCCGGTCCACTGTCATCCCTACCTACTCTGGAACAGGATTGTGATTAAGATCTCATCTTTGCACGGATTTCTTTTGTTTCATGTGTGCCTTTTCCTGGCAAAAGCATGAATGGCTCATCTCATCATCACCATCATCGTCATCTAGCCTTATCCCACCTACGTGAACGCCTTGTATCTAAACTTCAAATTAGCATTGTATGCATTCATGGCTCTTATTTGTCCTGTAAGGCGCTGCCTGCAAGGTTCCGTGGCCATAGAACTCCTGCATCAAAGTCGCAATGGTTCAAGTAAGAACTAAGAACAAGTGTTCTTGGAACAGGGTTTGTGTGCAATCAAATTCATATCTCCCTTGTGAGTGCTAGCATTTCCTTTACATGAGTAGGCAATCATGTTGTTTTTTATCAAAATCTTGCCAATCGGTGATGGAAAGATTAAGTCAGCGTCTTCAGTTGGCAGAGCAGGGTGGGTCTATCTCTCCTGTTTAGGTGAGAGGATTCACATGACATCATTCCTTCTTTGCCGATGATGCGTTATTCTTTCTTCAAGATAAAAAGCTCTCAATCAGAAATTTCTTCAATATTATTCAGGAATTCGAGCAAAAGTCAGGCCTTGTAGTGAGTCTTGGTAAGTTGTTAATATTCCCTACAGTTTGATCATTCCTGTGGATGGCAGAGAGCTTCCCTTCCAATTAAATACTTGGGGCTTCCTGTTTTTTAAGGACAACTCAAAAAGTCCCTTTGTGATCCATTGGTTGTCAAATTTGGGAGTTGCCTCGAGACATGGAGTAGCCGGGTCCTATCTTTACAGGCAGACTAGTCATGATCAAGTCTTTGTTGGCCTCTTTCCGCATCTACTGGATGTTGTACTTCCTACTTCCTGATTCTACTCTGCAAGAGATGGACAGAATCATGTGTCAGTTCCTCTAGTATGATTCTCCCACCAATCATCATTTCCACTTATTGAAATGGGACAAGGTATGTCGGTCTACGATGGAGGGAGACCTAGGCATTAAGCCCTTGAGATAACACAATTTAGCTTGCTTAGGTAAACAATCTTGGGCAATATTGCAGAGTAAACCAACCCCTTTGGCACGACTGGTTCACTGCAAATATCTATATAATACATCCATTTGGCTCACTTAATTCGTTTCAAGGGGCTCTCATGGGTGGAAAGTCTTTTAAAGAGCCTGCAATGAATTCAGGAGAGCGTTCAATGGCACCTGGGTAATGGCCATCACTTTCTCCTTCTGGTTAGACCCATGGACCTCTCCTAAGCCGCTCATCGAGCAACTGGGTATGCCCATCTCTAAGTCCTTGATTCAGCTCTTACAGCCTCTCAAAGTGGTTGATGTCCTTGCAGCATAACCGAGTTTGGAATGCCATATTCCTCCAATCGTTCTGCAATATATTGTTAATAATGTTTTCCCCTGTATGCATGGCGATATAGCTGGACAACGGCTACCCAGGGGAGGTGAAGAAACCCAGCAACTGCCCTCTCTATAAGAGGGCATTCACATCGAGAACTTAGGTATCTGAGTTTTCATTAGAATGTGAAAAAAAAAAAACCTCTCTGCTCTCTCTCCCTCAACTACTGCGCACCTCAGTGCAATCCTAGTGGAACTTACACAGGTGTTGAGGCAAGTTCAACAAATGCTGCCTTCCCACAAGGTCTGTACCGCATTCACTCAAACGTTGAAATAGCATTCGGTTTTCTTCCAAACCTCTTTTTCAGGCCTGGCTAGTTAGTTTTCAGATTGTAGTTTGGGTGATCCAGTCACTAGAAGCCCAGATTATGTTTGATAACCAACGTTTGGATCTCCCCAAACTCAGAAAATCTGTTGCAGAGCAGTCAGAACAGGTTGTCCAAATATGCAAGAACTCGAACCATCATATTGTCGATATGATAACCGATGGAGACCGCCTCCTATCCATTGGATCAAACTCAATGTCTCAAGTAGCTACAGATCTTGATGGCAAATAGGGTTTACAATTTGTAACCACGAAGGGTTTTTCTTATTAGCAGGATGTTTTATAGATCGTTCTTGCACCAGAGAAAGAGACTACTAAAGCTGGGTTAGATTGCTTAATGATATTCCTTTTGAATCAAATATCATCATTGAATCTACTTGGAAGGACCATGTCAGGGAAATCAATGAAGGTATTGAAGGGAGATTGGTTATTGAAATTTCACAGAGTCGAGTTTATATTTGTTACGAAAAACTCTAATACCATAGCTCGTTTGCTAGCTATCCTGGGTAGAGGTGTCAACGGGTCGGGTTTACCCGGACTGACCCGTACCAAATCCTATAGGGTCTGGGTATGGTGATAAATAAGAAGATTCTATTAAGACCCGGGTCTGAATCCGAAGGTCCGAGTAATACATAGATCCGGGTATAGTTTGTAAAATTTTATACCAGACTTGGGCCCGACCCGAGTTTCAATTAAGACCCCCAATTTTTCAATGTAAAAATGATAAAAAATATTATTTTAGCAGGTATGACTGGTTCATGTAGTTCTTATTGAGTACGGGTATGGTTTCTTTTATGATGGGTTCAATTAGACTCGGGTCCGGATTTTTACTGCTTTCAATAAAACAGGTAGGGTCCGCCTAACCAAGCTTTCTCAGAAAAAAAATGAGAGGTGGTTTTCATAGAGAGATAGCTGTCATAGATCTATTGGTCATAGTGACGTGCAAAAAAATGTCATTTTTATACACAAATAACATGTTCATTAAAACTTTACTCCCATATGAAAGGTTTTGCTAAATATTTAATTTGGGCTGAGTGGCTTCAACGACAGCCAAAATCTCATGATTTTCCCACTTTCTACCACGTTTGAAAGCAAGAAAAAAAATCTCATAATAAAAAAAATGAATTGTTTGATAAGATTTCACAGAAGAACTTTTATTTATGAAAAATTTTCTCTTGTTTGTGTTGGGTGTGTGGCTTTGACAAGCCTCATGGGACCCACTTGAAGTCCGTTTCCTTTATCTCCAAGAAAACCCCAATGTATTGGGGGTTTCCCTCTGTGATTTGGATTGCTTAAGGATGCAAACATCATGCAAACGGTTTGGATCCGGATCGGGTTGAAACAGCCAAAATTCATAAAAGTCTCATACAAGATCCGGTCTGTTTGCGTCCCTACATGCAGCTCTTAAGTGGGTGCATGGTGGGTATAGTTGTATTTATGTCAATCAGATTCAGTGTGGTCCATACCAAATATGGATCCAAATAAGGTATATACCCTTGTTTGACATCCATTCTAATGTAAGCGGGTCATATTTTTGACAAAATTTTAAATCGGACTCAGAATCAGATATGAAAATTACTAAACCGAACCCGACCACTTGACCCGATTTTTTCTACCGAATCCGAATAAATAAGATCGGATTCGGACCAATATCCGATCCAAACCCGGACCGCTGCACACCTCCCCGTTCAAGATAAAGCTAAGCCTCCTCTTTCACATTTTTTCGGTTCTGCTTCTCTCTCTCTCTCTCTCGAAAAAGGAGGGAAAAAAATGCTCGCCATTTTTCTGCCTCTGGCTTCCCTTCCCCTCTGCGAATCGCCTCTCCATAATCGCACTCCTCATCTTCCTTCACTCCCATCGCGCCCCTCGTTTTCTAAGGAATCGCGCTTCTCCCGCACCAATTTCCCGGGGAAACCCAGGAGCCGGAGGACAAGCGAAACCCTAGTCTCAGCAGCATCGTCGTCGTCGCCGGAGGTCGAAGAGTGGATCGAGAGGCTTCCGGAGAAGAAGAAGCCGATCTACTCACACAGCCTGCCGTGCATCGAGGCGTGGCTGACGCAGCTAGGGTTCCAGCAGGCGAAGGAGGACCTCGCTCTCTGGTTCGTCCGCAATCCCGACTGGCACGCCCAGCTCTCGCTCGACGTCACCGATCTCTGCATAAGGTTCGTTTTCCCCTCGCTCATTCTTCGCGAAACTTCTCCTCAGTCCTGGCGTTTGATTCTGCTTCTTAGGTTTCTTTTGGAGAGTTCTCGATCGGCGAGGTGTTCCTTGTTGAGGGATTCGTTTGATTTCCTGACGGTCGGTAGATTTTGCTAATTGACGCTTGAAGTGTCGTGAATTGAATCGGATTCTTTACGAATTCTGGAGATGTACTGCCAGATGATGTGTTATCGCGTGAAATTTCGTTGTCATTGTTAATAATGATAATGTTTTTCGTGTGAATTTTTTGATGAATTATCGCTGAGGTTTTCCTTGTGCGATTCATTTTTTTTTTCAAACCGATCAGTAGGATCTTGTTAGTTGTGATTAGTGTGGTGAAACGGAGTGGTTAGCCGTATCAAAAGAAAAAAGGGGAATGATGGAAATAAGCTGATAGATTTGATGGTTTTGGAATGACATGGAATCATAATGTTGACATTGGTAAACTTCTTCAAATTAGTGATAATGAAAGGCAACAAAGTTCATGGGGACTACAATGAGGATGAAACTAAAGGGTGTATGGATAGGCAAACTTAAGAAGTGATGGATAGCAATTAACACCACCGATCACATATCATGAGCGACACGATTTGTGGGAAGCTGTTATTGATGTTCTTATGACACTTATTGCTTTTGGCAAACATGTATCTATCTGTAGGAACCATCAGTGCTAAATATGTATGGAGTTTCTTGCTCCTCCCCCTCCTCTTCCCAATATAAGTGCAGTTATATTGTGGTGTTGTGACTCCATGTTTCTTCTCACCCTCCCCTTTTCCTTTTTATTGCTCTTATGCTTCCAAGAGTCTCCACAATAAATAATGAAGATCTTTTTGTTCACAGGTGCTGTTATTCTCCTTGTGGGTCTGACTAGATAAGCTTGGTATCTTGGTCTTTACTTATGTTGGAACTTTCAGTTAATTTGTTTCCATTATGGGTAAGACTGTTCTTAAGACTGCAGCTGGTGAGATTATTCCCTGTGCTACATGTTCCTCCAATGATTCCCTTCACCACAACCTGCTCATTGGCCCTTCTATCATGGTTCCCCTTTTTGAAAATCCTTTCATGCCATGTGCATTTTATAAAGTCTCCATACTGATCAACTTTATTAAGATCCCATTGGATTCTGGAAGCTTGTGGAATTGGTCCTGACAAACTCCAATTTATTGCTTCTATTGAAGACTACCCTTCAACTCATTCTAAACTTAAAATTGTCATGCTTGATGTTTTTCAGAGCTTATTCCTAGGAAAACATCACTTTTACGTGTTTTTTAGTTCTTATTAGTATTTGTTGATCCTGTTAATATCTCCCAAGATGTTAGTGCAGTTCCTTGCCTTTGTCCTTTTATGCAAAATTATGTTTATCACTCTGCATGCTTCATGAATATATCCTGCCAATGAAGGTAACTAAACGTATCCTTCAGACTGCAACTTGACTTGTTGCAGATGTTTACCACAATCCATCTTGAATGTGCGTTTTTCTATGACAAATTTGCTGATATTTACTACAAAACACCTTGAACATGCCTTTGCTATGTCTTATATCAACACTTTTCTTGCTGTGCTATTGTTGTGGGAGCGTAAGTTGTGATGGATGCTATTTTCTCTTTAAAGTTGATGGTGAAATAGTGTGACCTGATCTTGTGCGTCTTTCAACATAATGTGATATTAATGATGCAGATACCTTAAAAGTGGGCCTGGTGATCTTGAAAAGGATGTGGAGAGACGGTTCAGTTATGCATTAAGTAGAGAAGACATTGAGAATGCAATACTTGGAGGACCTTAAGCTCGTATCTATGTGATCAAGCCTGCCCATGTATGTAAACCAACATAATGCTGATAAGTTGAAGAACTGAAAATGAATATGTGCTTAATTTATATTTTTTATTGATTTTTTCTGCCTCAAATTAGAATTAACGGGTAAAACAATTGCAAACGTCTCTAGAGGGCTTCTGCTTTTGTTTGACAAAGCAGTTGGTTGGTGTGAGAATCCTTAGTGCGCATGTGGTCTAGTATATTTGGTATATTGGATTGCTTTCTCCCATGTGCACCTGATACAGACACATACACATACACGTAATATTGATATTCTGGCTTACTTTGGAAATCAATAAGTTCACCAACTGTTATATTATGATGCCAACAAATCCCCTGGTAGTAAATTGTCTTGTAATTTTTTATAGGAAGAAATAAGTTTACTTCAAAACTTTAAATGTTTTTTCTTTTAATAAATGTAAGTGCATGTAACGTAGCATGCGATGTGTGTAGGGATGACAGTGGACTGGGCGGGGGCGGGGGACAAGATCTCCACTCCCTCCCCGTCTCAAAATCTTGCCCTCCATCCCCGCCTTCATCCCCACACGGGTTTTGATTTTAATCTCCATCCCCATTTCATGTCCTCCATCCCCAGTACAAACGGGGCAATGCGGGGCGGGCCCCCATTTCCCCTCGGTCCATTGCCATTCCTAAAGAAAGATTGGGGACGGGTCGGGGAAAAGCGTAAGTCCACCCCTGCCTCCTTCCCTCCACGGGTTTTGATTTTAACCTCCATCCCCGTTTTATGTCCTCCATCCCCGGTCCAAATGGGCCGAGGTAGGGCGGGGCCCCGTTCCCCCCCCCCCCCCCCCCTCCCCCCCCACTGCCATCCTTAGATGTGTGTTTTCATATGGCTTATCTTTGGTACTCTTGGTAGTACCACACTGCCCCACTGATTTTCCTTTTAATACTTATGTTGAATATTTTGTGGATATGACCATATAAATGCGATCTCTCTGGTCTTTTAATGGAAGACATGCAATAAGTTAAGTGATTTTTTTGTGTAGTTACGGCCATTTTTATTAAGTTTTAGTGTAACTAGCATACAAGGGGATACGAAATGGGAGTCAAAATGGAGTCTGTGTGACATAGGCACCAAAGATTCACAATAAAACAAAAAAGTCAATTTTTAATTAAAACAATTAAATTCAAATCATGTTTTTTGCTAAACACATCCACTCGATCTAAGCAACCAGTGAATGCAACTTGGACTTTCTACTAGATGGTATGGTGCTGATGAGAGTACAAAGGATAAGGCACCCACACAGGCTCTCCAAGCTACTACAGTCCTGAACTGAACCTAGCCTAGGGCCAATTAGTGTGGTCCACCCAAATAGAAATGATACCTCTTCTTTACTTTTGTGGGAGGATTATGTTGATGAAGATTGGTGCACTTGGGTTATGGGTAAATGCAGCACACTTCTCTATTGATTGATGTTGTGCTTTTGTGATATGTCCTCAATTAGGATTTGGCTAATGCTGTAGCGTCTTTGCAAGTATCCAACCTAGTGTAATTTTTAAGTTAAAGCTAACAAGCAAAGGACCGAAACAACCATAATCAATGTTATGGACAGAAAACTTATCTAGTACATGTATAGGTCTTTATTGATAATGAAACTTTGATCAAGAAAATTTTCAATCCATGTTTATGGCTTTATTCGTTATACAGTTTCAAAAAATCTCATGAGTTGATAACCTCTCGTGACATTTATGACGAAGTCTGGTGCAGCTTGGCCTAGGTTTAAGTTGCTTTAAACATTTAGATATGGTCCGTTTTGAGCTTCATTATTGTTTAGACTTGTCCCTAAATAATTGATCTGTCCTACCCAATTTGAGCGTGTACTGTTATGGACCACTTCAAAAAGTCCTAGCTGCAGGTGGTGTTTGCTTAATCTGATTTCAAGTTCTGGACCCAGATGCAGAGCGCATTTAAAGACATTCAAATATATGTGGTAGCAGCTCCGGGGCTGTGTTTTATATTTGACAGCTTGACTAGGAGGGGCTCTACTTGGTTACATTGTGAGGCAAATTTTGCTACTTGCTCGTCCCAGGAGATTCCATCAGTTGGTAAAAGCAATGCCATTTTTTGCATGCATGTGAGATATCAAAGGCTTCCTAGATTGCCAAAATGTGAAGATGGATGTAAAGAGTCTAAGACACTGTCAGCCAAACAGGCCCTTTCATTTTTACTAAAGGTTGACTGGATCTTAAGAACATTTGGAACTGGCATAGAGTATTTCCTAGTTCTATTGATGATTTTCTAGGAAATACTAGATTTTTTAGGAACTAAGCATAATAGGTTGTTTGGTTGCACCTACTTACTAGGAAATCAGGGGTGTCTTTTATTGACATTGTGCTCCACAATATCTCACTTCATCCTGTTTATCTGGAAGCAAATCCATTCAGGCACAGCATAGATTCAAGTAGCTCTCTGTATGGATAAGTTCTATTTTCTTTTCTTCTGGCTAAAGGTAAGAGAATTGAGAGTTCTGGTGGGGATTGCTTCTTTGGGTGAAAACGTAGAAATATGTGGGATGGTGTTAGAATTCCATTAAATTCTGAAAATGAGGACATAATTACTCTTGTTCCTGTGTTTAGAGTTACCACCTATACATGTGATAATGTGATTTCTTGGTTTCTGTTCAGATGTGACCAGTACTAGATCCGATTTATCAGATAATAGCTAATTGGAGTTGGAGTTGGATTCAGATTCCAATGGAGAAAAGGTAGTATAAAATCTGATTAAATGCATATTTTTGGATTCAGATATCCATTGGATTGAGTTAAGAAATCCTAAACTGAATCTGGAGCGGATTATCAATTGCACTTTTTTTAATAGAATCCAACTGATTGGAGTCGGATTTGGGTGGGGAAAAGGTAAAATGGAATTCGAATCAATTCATGTAATTGCATTCAGATATCCATTGGATCTAGTATTGCAAATAAACAAAAGAAGACCCACTGCTTCATCATCACTCACTCATGATCATGCCCTTAACCTGATAACAGGGACAACAACGTCGGTGCATTTAAAAAACTGGGGTGGGAGTTTTTGCATGTCAAATTGACATAACTTATGTTTAACTTTCTGATGAGCTTATCCTGTAAACAACTGGTGAGTACCATTTCAAGAATGCAGTAAAGAAGGGACTCATTTCTGGGATAAAACTCCATGATGGTGGTCCTCTCATGCTGATCCAGTTTGCCGATGATATCTTACTGTTTGGCTCGGGTTCCCACGATCAGATTGCTAAGACTTGGTTTGTGCTTCAAGCGTTCACTGCAATGTTGGTTATGAAAATCAACTAGCACAAGTGCAATCTCATTATGCTAAATTCTGATGAATTCACATCTCAGCTGTTTAAATGTATCTTCGGTTGCTCGAGAGCATCTTTTCTCCTTCCCTATCTAAGCTCATATCTGTTTAATTGTGCTTGGAAATCAATTGAGGACATGATCTCTAGCAAGATCAGCGCTTGGGAACTTACCTCTCCAAAGTGGAATATGCCTTACATTAATTAAATCAACTCTTTCATCAATACACTTATATCGGATAACTGGAATATGTAAACCAGCAAAACATGTAAACTGAGATTTTTACAGGTCTTTTTTTTTCTCTAAAATTTCATCATATAGATATGATCTAGATGCTTAGTTTTATAGAAACAGACTCTTGGATCATCCGATTACTATGGATAAGGATCAATGTTATACATACTAAATATATCATTGCTCATGTTCATTCCAAACTTTTGTAAAAACAAATTAGCCAATTGGGTGTAGATCACATAGCTTTCCAAGGGGGAAAGATGGATAGAAATAAGAGCCATCAAGGATGGCATAAGCTATAGCCTTATTTGCTGCTTCTGAGAAGTGTATCCCGTCCCAACTCACATAGTTTTGGGGATCAGAGCAAGCTGATGCTGTCACCGTGCTACCATTGATGAGCTTTGTGTTTCCACAGAAAACTTTTGGATCGAAATTATATGGGTCGCCTCCATGCCCACAGCATGCCTTTGTTCCATACTTCAATCCTATAAAAACATGGTTAACATGCAAATTTTCTTTGAAATTGCATTTTGGTATAATCTGAATCATTTACTTTTATTCTCTTTTAAACAAATTTCAACCATGATAAACCCCTTCATACATCTATACAGTCCAACCTATGCATGAGTTTGGGTTCCTCTGAGATAGGGATGCAAATGGTATGGATTCTGTTCAGATATGACCAATACCAGATCTAACTAATCAGATTAAGGGTGTCAACGGGTCAGACCCCCTGACAAAAGTTGGTAGGTCCAGACCCGAATCCGACTAGAGGTGTTGATACTGGATCCGGACCCAGGCCTGACAGGACCTGCCATAGGAAAAACCCATACCTGGGTTTGATTCGGATTGGCTAAACCAGACCCAGCCCATACACAGTAAAATAATATTTTTTTAATATTTTTTTACATTGAATTTTTTTTTATCTTAATTGGAACTCGGGTCGGACCTGGATCTGGTACAAAATTTCATAAGCCATGCCCGATCTGTATATTAATCAGACCATATTCCATATAGGTCCGAACTGAATTCTTAATTGGACCTCATTCTTTTGTACCAAACCCAGATCCTATTGAACATAGTGCCGATGTGATTGGGTCATACCTGACCCATATATTGACCTCTAAATTAGATAGTGGCTATTTGGAATTGGACTCCAATTCAGATCTGGATTGGAAAAAGGCAATACAAATTTCAATTAAACACATGAATCAGATTCAGGTATCCATCGTATTCAGTTAAACCAAATCTGGATCTGATTATTAACGGGATTTGGCTTTCTTTGCCGAATCTGACTAATCAGAGTCAAATTTGGTTGGATATCAGATAACATCTGACCCGGTTCAAATCCCTACACACACACACACACACACACACACAGAGAGAGAGAGAGAGAGAGAGAGAGAGAGAGAGAGAGAGAGAGAGAGTCTCACCATGATGGGTTGGGTTCCTGAAGAGCTCAAGTTTGACAGTGTGTGTGTCCACATAGATCAATGTGGCTTGTGGGAGTGTTGGCCTGAGTTCGTCGAGCTTAGTCTTGAGCAAACTGTTGTAGTAGGAAACGGCATTGTTGTAGTAAGTTATGCACCCATAGGCATCAAGGTCAGACTGGTTGTGGGGCAGCTCCACCAAGAATGCTGGGTAGCACCCAATGGGTGCCAGGTTCTTCACAAAGAACGTCCTACCACCCTCATCATAAATTACCTGCACAAGCAACACTTCACTTGCAAACTAATCTTAAGTGGACTCCAGACTTTGACCTGGCAGAGTAGAGTTGACTTGGATGGGTTGCAAAAAAAAAAGCCTAGAAAGCCTATTAAAACTGCAACAGATTTGTGATTATTAGGGGTGAGCAACGGGCCAACAAAAGCCTATTAACTGGATTTTGTAAATCCATCATAAAGTAGGGAGTAATTTGTGAAAAAAAAAACTTTAATTTAAATTTATAAAAAATTCATTTTATGCATTTTTGTCTTTAACAGGTCAAGTCCATCACAGCCCGTCAGCCCAGCTACAAATGGACCAGGTTTTAGCTCGGGGCTTGTAAGTCTAGGGCTAAAAAAAAACCTTTACCCAAGCCCTGCACAAGATGGGTTATGTTTACTTGGCCTGCCAAGCAGCTCAACCTGATGTCCATCCCTAATTGCAGTATATCTATAATAAACATGATATTTTTGAAATTATCAGGAATTTCTTGTTTTACGTATTCCTCATGATAAGATCACAAGATATTTGTGACATAGATGAGCATGTGCTTGCAATGTTGTCAGTATTGGTATCGGCCCTGAATCGATGAGAACCGGGCAATTCTAATTCTGACCTGAATAGATCCGAATCAGCCAGTTTTCAACCAGGGGATGACATGTGTCAGTAAAAATACCAAAATGTTTAAAATAATTTTAATTATTTTTAAGCATTTTTGAAAAATAATCCGAATCAGCCCTGTTTCGTATCGATTTTGGGCCGATACATTACAAACCAGCCGATCCAAGCCAATTAGCAACGATGCTGACGATATTTGTGCCCAGTCAGAGAAAATTCACTAGGCTCATTGCATTGAGCCCACACGCACTGAGTTTGTTAGGTGAAATTCTCAACTCGGTCCATGTCAATTCTCTCATTCATGAATTGACTTGGGATGGAGTTGAGCCCACCTGACCATACATCAAGAATGGTACCACTAGTGAATTTACTACCTTTTGCTTTTTTAAAAAAAATATTTATACAAAGAAACCCTCATAGGATTAGTGACTTAGCCATGTTTGACTCTGCCTGGTACTTACGATCACTGTCCTGGCAGCGCCGTGAGCTTTCTCTTTGACGCCAGGGTTTTGCCACACTTTGGCTTGTGCAAGGTATGATGCTCATGGGATTTGAACCTAGACCACCTGCCCAGCGGCCTAGGCTCAATCCCACTATACCAAACCTTTTTGGGGCACCTTTTATTACACTTAAGCATGCCAAAGTTGTGATTGAAAGGGGTGTAGTTGGGGATTACATACTTTGATAGTCCATGCGATCTGACTAACAACCTGTGGAAGGTACTGCTTTACACCTTCTACTCCAATCACTGCCAAATTTGATGTGAAATCGTTCTGACCAATATCAAAGGTATATAATGATCTGCCAAAAGCATTCAGTGGTGGAAGTCCCTTGGTGTCATTGCCTGAAAAATGAAGATTAATTGGTTACATTGATTAGGGCCATCCTTTGAATTTCATAATACAGAAAAGTAAATGCAGATGATAATTCAAAGGATGAAATATAAAAATTATATGCAGATGATAGTAAGGATGCAAATGGGCCGTATCATGGTAGATCAAGTGAAATTTAAGCAGCAGGTCTGAATCCAAGTGCAGATCTGAAGTAGATACAATGTGGTGAAGTTGAACCGGGGTCTTTTTTCTTTTCTTTTCTTTTCTTTTCTTTTTTTGTCTTTTGATAACATTGGATCTAGTAGAAAAAGGTTGGAAACAAGGATTTTACATGTAAAAAATGCAATTGGATCAGATTGGATCCAAAAAAGGAAATATTGATCTGAATTTTAAAAAAATCATGGCAGAAGTCCTGAATCTGAACCGGATGCACGCCATTTTTTTTAAGATGGTGATACTTATTATGCTGTTTCACATTTCCATTATGCCATTTTTTGCTATATATATATATTTTAAGTAAAAATTCATATTCGGACTTCTTAAATTAACCGGGTCGGGTTGGGATCCTGCATTTTAAGTTCGGCATAACCCAAACCTGACTACATGTTTATTCGGCGGATTTGGATGCACCCAAACTTGGGTCAGATATCGGACCCATAGATAGTCTTGCTATAAGCGACGCCCAGCTATTTTTTTTCACATAAAAAGCAATATAAATGAGGACACAAACTAGCCTATATCTAATGGACCTGGCCGATAGTTGGACCGAGAAGTTTGGAACCAGGCATTCAATTGAAAAAAAAAAATCACACGAGCTGGATCAACTCTGGATCCATGTGCATCGAACCCTTGTATGTGCCACCTACAACTGGACCTGATACTGGGCCCATTAGGATCCAAATCAAATTCTGAAGTCATCCAAAAAGTTAATCTAGTTACCTTGGAAATGAAGCTGCATGACTCGAGCCTTGAATTCCATCATCTGTCTGAGTTGAATTGCAAGAGAGAAGGGGCTGATCCCACTCACAAACACAGAGGTGTTGGGCAAAAGCACTGTTGATGCCAATGTGGCATAGTTGGCTCCATGTGTGAAGTCTGAGCCCAGGGCTCGAAGGTATGGGCTCAAGAATGGGTACCCAAGAGCTTGTGCTGTTAACCAAGTCTCACAGTTAGTATTAGTTATAGTATAGCTTGAAAACTGAAACTCAAATTTTGGACCAGGTGTCGGGGCTAGTCGGGTTTTGGGGTTGACCTGGCCCAGTAATTAACGGGTCGGGTTTGGCCGCACTGGATAGACCTGCCCTGCATACTATCACCTGCCCCATACTCCAAGGTTACCCCCAGGGAGCCTCAAGCTTTGCCTTCCAAGAGGGGCGTACATGCCCTGCTTTAAGATTTGGAGGTTAGGTATGTTCTGCCCTATCACCTTGACTGCTAGGCGCGTGCGAGACCCGTTGGGGTCATTCAGTTCTTGAACCTTTTTTTATAACCCGGAGAAACTACACCCGGGTGTGGAGACATAATCACCATCCTGGCGACGTAAAACTCCGAGGCTAGGACCCTTGCCCCCAGGGCCTATGCTGGGCAACGGCTTAGGCAAGGAGGTGGTGCCCATGGAAAGTAAACCCCGACTGCCTGTATGACAGCCGAAGCCCACTCCAACTACGCTGACCCATTTGGGGTGTTCAGTCCTTGAACTTACTTGGATCTATTTTGACCTGAATCCAAACATTTTAAGAGTGTTTGGATGCACCCACTTATCCCAAAGAAATGGGATAAGTTTCAAACCTCTATTGTGGGACACAATTGAAATTTTCATTTATTCTACTTTTTAGTTTTAGGAAAGCATGCACATTCCAAGTTCATACATCCTAGCCCACAAGGGCTCCGCTCATCTGGTAGGGGCGACTTGTGAATGTCACCAAGTTGCACAAGTTTGAAACCCACGGATGGCGTCTCTTGCCGCAAGGTTGAAACTGGGTGTACTCTCCGGTGGGCAGAGGAGACCTTAAGGGCTTTACCAACCGGAGGCCAGCCAAGGTGCGGTCGGTGATGGGGGGAGGGGTGGTTCCCTTGGATTATCCAAGAAAAAGTTAATACATCCTCTATATGTGTAGATTTGCAATGTTTATCTTCTCCGTTGGGGCATCATGTGAAATGTGAACAAGTTCATGAAAGTCTACAATCTCTGTGCTCGAATTCATGAACTCGACCAAATTTCACATGATCACGTGCCAATCTCAATGCACAATAATGCAAGCCAGGCCAAGTTTTCAGGCTCATTTGGCTAAGCATGCTTACCTAACCGGACCAATTTAAAGAGTCTGTATAGTTGATCCTCCTCAAACAAAGTCTAGCATGCTTACCTAAAAAGTCAATTACCAACCTCCCATCCGAGCCCCGGCCGGTCGGCTTCCCGAAGTACGTCATTCCCCAAGGGCTCGACTGTGCCGGAAAAGCTGCATAAAACCCACCGGTGTCGGAATTCGAGTCACCAAAGTTGAAGATTGCCTCAAATTCGCATTTTGCATGAATGTGGTGTACTGCTGCATGCATGACCAGGACGAGGCCTACCACCATGAACATTTGCCTGAATCCGGCGAGGTTTTCCGGACCCAGATAACCCATTTCAAGTGCTATGGCAGCAAGTGGTTCCTACTGGTTTCCTTTAAAGGCCAGCATCCATGAATGGAGATAGAAGCTTGAAGTGGTACTTGTGCAAGGTGTGTTTGTCCCTTGTGAGGCCCCATCTTGCATTATTTAGTTGCTAGTGGACAAGTAAGTCTGGAAAGTGGGTTCAGTTTTGTTACTGTGTGTCATCTCGTGACCAGTGGTGGTGGCGACCTCTTCTGATCTTTTGTCTATCTTTCCTTTGGGTATGACCAAAGTAAAGTTAAGAAGCAGGACCTAACAGGGAATGTTGGCACATGAAATTTATGAGCTACATCTACAACATAATCATGGTCATTGGAATAGCTTACATAATAATAGTTAACTACTAGAATCATTTATTATCATCCGAATGTTGAAATTAATCTAAGCCTTGTACTAAGTATAATTCAACAGCCTGGGCCCATGAGGGTGCCACTCTTCTGGTATGGGTGAATTGTGAACAGCAGCAAGCTGAAGGGATGCCGCAAGTTCAAAAGCCACGAGGAGCATCTCTTGCAGCAAGGCCCAAGCTGGGTGTACTCTCTGGTGGTCAGGGGCGATCTTAAGGGTTTTACCCACTGAAAGCCTATCAATGTACTTTCAGTGATATGGGTTTGGTGAGGTACGAGGGATTTCTTTGGCCTAGCCTTATATATATATATATATATATATATATGGTTAATCAAACATTAAATTAGTTGTATTTAATATTATATTAAAATACCTTTAAAATAATGATATTTTTTAAAATACCAAGTTACTCATAAAGTTAATGTATGGCCAGTTGAAGCCTTACCAAAATAGAAGACAACGTTGTTTGAGCAGATATAGTGATAAATCCAATTATCCATTCAACCCCTCATGAGACTTCAGCCACTTGATTGGACCTCGGCAGGAGCCTCAGTTAACTCGAGTCTGGTTCGTGAACAGACCAAGTTAGTTCGCTCATAGCTGAGTCAGAGGCCACTAAATCCAGTAGCGTGTCCCCCTCCGTGTCCAAGTCAACTTCTACAAAACCTTGCTTCCAAGCAACTCTATGGTTCTCCAAAAGAAGCTCACCACCAAACTCCAAAATCCTAGTACAAACACATTTATGAGGCTCTCTTATGCTAGTTCAATTATGATACATCCCAGTCTGAGTAAGACCAGTAAACAAGAAATTTTGGTGCTTTGATCCTTTCTTTTTCTAGAGAAGCCCTCTTGTTAATGCACAGGTCATGGCAAGTAGAGCTTGTAATTGTACTTGGTTAATCTAATAAATGCTTTGGAACTAAAGCAACTACTCTGTCATCAAATGCCCCATTTCAAAATAATATTAACATGCATTTGATAAAATTAAAAAATTGACATTACAAACTCGGAAACCCTAAATTCCTCCCTTGCAAGTAGTAGGGATGTCAATGGATCAGATTTTATCATGCAGATATGGCCTTGATTTTTGTTACCAAAATCAATGACTATCTAGATTTGACATATATTCAAACCCCATTATAGGTAAAAAAAAAAAAGGATTTGGTGAGATTTTCAGCATCTAAGTCTGAATTTGAATCTGTTTAGCCAATATTTAATTAGTTGAATCTGGTAAAGATGAGAAGATTAAGGAGAGATAGAAAGATAGAAAGATTATTTTGATAAGCTATTTATAGAAGTCATGCTCAGGATCTTGAAGACTTCTCCATTCCTTTTCATGAGATGAATCGTGACTTAATACGCAAAATTCAAAAGAAAGAAATTGTAGAGGGTTTGAAGAAAATGAAATCAAGAAGGACAGTTGGTCTAGATGGTATACCTATCGAAGCTTGAAAATGCTTGGGTGAGAAAGGTTTAGAATGGTTGACAAATCTTTTTAACAAGATTTGACAGACAAATAAGATGTTTAATGAGTGGAGGAAGAGTACTTTAGTGCCTCTATATAAGAATAAGGGTGATATACAAGATTGCACAAACTATCGTGGTATAAAATTCATGAGTCATACTATGAAACTTTGGGAGAGGGTGATTGAGTATAAGTTGAGGAAGGTTGTCATGATATCGAAGAATCAATTTGGTTTTATGCTTGAAAGATCAATTATGAAACTTATACTTCTTAGACAACTTATTGAGAGATATAGAGAGAGGAACAAAGATTTGCATATGGTTTTTATTGATTCTTCGGTGGACAATGATGAAGAAAAATGTTTCTCTCAAGTACATTAGTATAATTAAAGATATGTACGAAAGAGTAGTAACCAATGTATGCATGATCACGTGTCAATCTCAATGCACAATAATGCAAGCCAGGCCAAGTTTTCAGGCTCATTTGGCTAAGCAACCATGTTTGGTATGGCTTTGGCACAAACCCAACCGGACCAATTTAAAGAGTATGTATAGTTGATCCTCCTCAAACAAAGTCTAACATGCTTAATTAAAAAGTCAATTACCAACCTCCCATCCGAGCCCCGGCCGGTCGGCTTCCCGAAGTACGTCATTTCCCAAAGGCTCGACTGTGCCGGAAAAGCTGCATAAAACCCACCGGTGTCGGAATTCGAGTCACCAAAGTTGAAGATTGCCTCAAATTCACATTTTGCATGAATGTGGTGTACTGCTGCATGCATGACCAGAACGAGGCCTACCACCATGAACATTTGCCTGAATCCGGCGAGGTTTTCCGGACCCAGATAACCCATTTCAAGTGCTATGGCAGCAAGTGGTTCCTACTGGTTTCCTTTAAAGGCCAGCATCCATGAATGGAGATAGAAGCTTGAAGTGGTACTTGTGCAAGGTGTGTTTGTCCCTTGTGAGGCCCCATCTTGCATTATTTAGTTGCTAGTGGACAAGTAAGTCTGGAAAGTGGGTTCAGTTTTGTTACTGTGTGTCATCTCGTGACCAGTGGTGGTGGCGACCTCTTCTGATCTTTTGTCTATCTTTCCTTTGGGTATGACCAAAGTAAAGTTAAGAAGCAGGACCTAACAGGGAATGTTGGCACATGAAATTTATGAGCTACATCTACAACATAATCATGGTCATTGGAATAGCTTACATAATAATAGTTAACTACTAGAATCATTTATTATCATCCGAATGTTGAAATTAATCTAAGCCTTGTACTAAGTATAATTCAACAGCCTGGGCCCATGAGGGTGCCACTCTTCTGGTATGGGTGAATTGTGAACAGCAGCAAGCTGAAGGGATGCCGCAAGTTCAAAAGCCACGAGGAGCATCTCTTGCAGCAAGGCCCAAGCTGGGTGTACTCTCTGGTGGTCAGGGGCGATCTTAAGGGTTTTACCCACTGAAAGCCTATCAATATACTTTCAGTGATGTGGGTTTGGTGAGGTATGAGGGGTTTCTTTGGCCTAGCCTTATATATATGGTTAATCAAACATTAAATTAGTTGTATTTAATATTAGATGAATTCAACCTTACTAAAATAATTAAAATACCTTTAAAATAATGATATTTTTTTAAATACCAAGTTACTCATAAGTTAATGTATGGCCAGTTGAAGCCTTACCAAAATAGAAGACAACGCTGTTTGAGCAGATATAGTGATCAATCCAATTATCCATTCAACCCCTCATGAGATTTCAGACACTTGATTGGACCTCGGCAGGAGCCTCAGTTAACTCGAGTCAAGTTAGTTCGCTCATAGCTGAGTCAGAGGCCACTAAATCCAGTAGCGTGTCCCCCTCCGTGTCCAAGTCAACTTCTACAAAACCTTGCTTCCAAGCAACTCTACGGTTCTCCAAAAGAAGCTCACCACCAAACTCCAAAATTCTAGTACAGACACATTTATGAGGCACTTTTATGCTAGTTCAATTATGATACATCCCAGTCTGAGTAAGAACAGTAAACAAGAAATTTCGGTGCTTTGATCCTTTCTTTTTCTAGAGAAGCCTTCTTGTTAATGCACAGGTCATGGCAAGTAGAGCTTTGTACATGGTTAATCTAATAAATGCTTTGGAACTAAAGCAACTACTTTGTCATCAAATGCCCCATTTCAAAATAATATTAACATGCATTTGATAAATTAAAAATCTGACATTACAAACTCGGAAACCCTAAATTCCTCCCTTGCAAGTAGGGATGTCAATGGATCAGATTTTATCAGAAATCTAACTGAATCTGACTCCATTTAGTTGAATTTGGTAAGCCAAAACCATATCCGACTATAATCGGCTGCGGATATGGCCTTGATTTCTGTTACCAAAATCAACGACTATCCAGATTTGACAGATATTCAAACCCCATTATAGGTAAACAAAAAAGGATTTGGTGAGCTTTTCAGCATCTAAGTCTGAATCTGAATCTGTTTAGCCAATATTCAATTAGTTGAATCTGGTATTGGCCACATCCTACACGAATCTGAACTGTTTACATCCCAATTTGCCAGACCAAGGGCATGCTTTGAATGAGGGAACATCCCGATTCGCAAGATCAAGGGCATGCTTTGAATGAGGGAAAATGGCTAAGAAAAGAAAGTTCCACATTTGTAGGGAAAATGTGATTTTCTCAGATGTTTCCAAACATGACATTTTTCACTTTTTCTCTGTAAATTTATGCCATTTGATACAGCTTTTCCCAGCCTGTACTGGGAAAATTTCTCTCCAGATGAAGAATTTTTCCTAGGAAAATTGCAACACCTGAGAACCAGCTCCAACCCAACGTGTCCCTCTGCTGCTACCACGCTCCTCATCCTCACCCAGAGTAGGGCACGTTTGTGTAACGCAGAAGGGCACTCTGTGCCAGAATCCACATGGAGTGTCCTGTGGTAAAGAAATAGGACCCCTCTCCCCCCCCCCCCCCCCCCCCCCCGCCCTTCTCTTTTCCTGACATGCAAACAGGCCCTAAACACCCTGAAATAATCCTCATGATTTTGCCACGTCTTCACCATGAATAAACATGGGACAAACCTTTTGGAGGAACATTCATAGGAAAAATGCACATAGGAACCATATTTCCAGACCAATGAAAGATTTTCATTCCAATCCAAACGTGTCAAAAAGTAATAATTTTCACCTGATAGACTTCCCGCTTGACACCAAGAATTGAACACTTATGGCTTTCCCAACCACAGTAAGGAGAAGCAAGAAGAAAACTTTCCCAGCTAGAGAACTGAAAACTGCAAGAGGTTCCGGCAACTGCCAATTCCTCCAATTCACTCGACACCGACAAGTGGAACCTGTTGGAAGCTGCCTAAGTTCTGCTAATTCCAGCAATTTCCACTTCCCAAACACAGAAAAGAACCATGCTTTACTCCAAATTATGATGGTTCAACGTAAGCAAGTAGCCTAAAAGGGTGGCGAATAGCTCAAAAGAATCAACGAAGTAAATCCAACAAATTTAGTAGATTCAGCAACTTGGTTGGTCTCAATCAACTTGAGTTAGTATGAAGAATACCAAGCAAAAAAACACCAATTACAGCCCTAGAGCCACATTTAACTTCCATTATTTTCTTATTAATTTGTCCATAAATAACTCCTCACATTGTAGAAGTTCGCCTTTAAAATGAACAATTTTGTTCCACTAAAAAAGAGATGCAAATGGAATACCATAAATAGCAGGAAACAAAGCTGAAGCAGTTTGGTGCCGCTTACGCTACCATATAATAGACCAGTACGAAGGCTTCATGCAGCTATTTTTGCAAAAAGGTGCTTGCGGATCTGCACAAACAGTGAAAAAACAATAGCTACCTGTCATATAAATGATAGTAATAACAACTAACTATCAGAAAGAATGAAACCAATACGTAATGGCATTGCACAGCAAACTTGTGGTTACACAACATCATATCATTTAAAGATATAAGCAGGACAGGTGAATATTGGACAGGTGAAGTTGTACGAATCATCAAAGAGGGTCAGCTCATTCAGTTGAACCATTTTCTGTAATCTCGTGACAAAGCAAAACTACAACTTAGTGTAGCATCTTTCGGTGCCCCTCCAATCTGAGAATTCTATTTATCCCTGTATGTTGCTCCTACAGTTGGTATGGTTCTTTATTATAGAATGATCCAACAAGAAACAAGTCACTGTTTTCGCAAAGTCCGAACCGTAGGCAATCAATCAATTATAAGAAAAACATTGCTTCAGAAGACTTGATGGAAAAACAGTCTCCGTGAGAATGACCAAAAATATCCCCTATTTCATATAAACGTGAAGACATAATACATGCGTATATACAAATATAGTTCCTTTACGTTGAACCAAGAAGTCCTTAAGTGTAGTTAATTAGAGTAAATCAAAACCATAAGGTATCACACCTCAATTTTTGAAATAAAATTCAGTTGTCTTAATCTGTAATCTGGCTGCAGCCCTGATGAACATGAAAAAAGGAACTTTCACTATAAACTGTGAATCACTAAATCAAGCCTTATGTCACCTACTGTTTCCACCTTTTTTCCCCTTTTCCCCTAAAACTGCTAACGTCAGAATCTGTGTTAATAAATTACCATCTCAAGATGAATATATCCAGCTAAATAAAATGACACTGCCTAGATAACATGAAAATGGGAAAATCTCCCAAACTACAGAACCAGCATATCATGACAAATACATCAGAGTGAAGCTCAGTTCACATTAACTACAGTCAAGATGAGCATAATCAACAAACAGTTAAAACATTTAAGACAACAATTCACAAGCAATGGGCTAAAGGAGAAAAACAAAGGTAGCCACATTGTGCATATATATGAAGCTCCATAAGAGCTTGAGGGGTATGGCCAATTGCAATCTAATTCAGTATTACAATTGCATACAAGAAATATTAGGTCAATTCTTCACTGAACAAATCAAATACTGGCACTCTAAATAAGCCAAAATCCTGGAAAATGGAACATGTAACTCCTTGAACACCAGATGATTCTCAATTCAACATAGTCATATGAACACCCAATGTTATTAAAATAGGGTGTTTCATGTCATTTCGCCCAAGACAAGGACATTTCCACACTCATTACAATTTCATATCAATCGCTGTGTAGGAATTAATTTCACAAAAGGTCCCAAGTTCCTACTACCAACATTCTTTTTTTTAAATTTAAAATCTTCTAAAATCTTATTCATGTTATGCATTAGAAAGCAAGAGCACTGATTTCAAACAATGTTACCAATATGACTAAAGAATCATCAAGTGAAAAGGGACAGGTACCTCTGGTAGCTTTTGTCGAAACACAACATCCAGCCTTGCATCAAGTGTGTTCTCGCACACAATCTTCCCATCACGAGAAGCCAATACCACCCCACCAGAACTGAACAATGACATCAATCATGATCAAGACCACAAAATAAAAGTAGCGGATAATGGGATGTGAGTCATGTACTCAAGCTTCTCATAACAACATTTAGAAATGCTAAACAGTAACTCTTAACAAGTCACTTTTCAACCATTTTTTCTACAACAATAACCTGATGCAAGCTACAATCACATTATTGTCTGAATCTTTTACTAAAATTCATGGTCTTTCGAAACCAAAAAAGAGCATAATGAGACATCTTGAGGGGCACATAGCTCCTATCACGGTAAGAGGGCTGACTGTAAGAATCTAGTAATTTTCTGATAAAAAACGAATGAAATTGTTAGCAACGAGGAAGGCACAAGAAGAAAACCAAAGGATTTCTAGATGACTACCTTTTTTGAAATAGTTTTATAGACACTGAGGGACACAATCATGAATACAAGTTTTCATGAAAATGTATGCTAACATCCATATTTCAAGATGGTTAGACTGGGGGTGCAGTATTGCATAGAAGAATGTTTGACAAGAGTTCAAAACCGGCTATAATTTGGGTAGAAGTGTGGAAAGGGTTCATAAATACCCCTCCAATTGGATGATGCATCAACGTATTTCTAATGTTCAGACAATGCTATTTTAATACAGAAGGTCCATTATTTGGCAAACAAAGTAAAAGCTTAAACATAAGCCAAAGCCCAAGTAAGTTGACTAAAGCAAGACTAAAAGTTCCCGTGGATCCAGGCTTGCCAGCTGGCAAGGTGTGTGTGTGTGTGTGTGTGTGTAATAAACTGAAATACCCCTAAAAGAGAACCACAATTCTGTTTGAAACTTGTAATCATGAGGTCATATATTTCTCCATCCTCCTGTCTTCTCTCTCAATGTGGGACTACCTACTTCAAAATTCATCTTTTTTGGGAGAAACATGGCCGATATGGATTTTTAACAACCATGGCTGCTATGAACATCTGATTAAATATCCTCAGAAACCAATATTCCAAAATTTAGAATGCATACTGCTTGTTCTTCAAGTTACGACCCTTTGCTGGAAGAATTCATACTTCGTAGCCCTTATTCGAATAACGAAATCAAGCAGAAAGCAAACCATAATGTGCATAAGCACAAAAACAAGTCCTACAAGGGACAATACAAATGTTAAAGGCAATACAAAAGCAGCCAAATGCATACCATGGCCGCAAAGAGCCTAAATGTGCATGAGTACGGGACAATACACAAGTCAATCAATGGTTAATACATGAGATCATAAGAGGAACCAAAGAGCATACACAAGAACACAAGAAACATAAAAAATAATAATGTTTATTGAGATAGAATGGTTAGGAAAAGCATTAACATACAAGAGGGGGAAACACCCCTTTATATCCACACTTAGAGGTAGTCGCAATAGAGCTCTTGGAATAGTCCAATAGCTATAAATAGAGCTGTTGGACTGTTCCAACAGCTCTATGTTGACTAGTAAAAAGAAAAAGAGGAAAAATAGTCAAATAGTTACAACATACTCAAGTATATATATATATATATATATATATATATATATATATATATAGTGAGTAGGTGCTTGAACACCTACTTGAACATGTTGACCGTCCATCGCACGCTTGATGGAATGACGGCACAAAAAAACGTGAAAACTCATCAAAATGACAAGTTTTTTTGCCCAAATGGCTTTAGCGGCACTCAAAAGCACTCTAAATGTCTGGGCGAAAAAACGAACATTAGCGACACTAAAAAGCACCGCTAAAGGTATAAGGGACACGTGTGGCATTACAATTTTGTAATACCGCATGCATCCCTTATACCTTTGGCGGTGCTTTTTGAGCACCGCTAAAGGCCTTTTTCTGCCCAGACCTTTAGCGGCACTCAAAAAAGCGCCGCTAAAGCCATTTGGATGAAAAAACTCATCATTTTGACACTTTTTTTTTGTGCTGGCCGTCCTTCAGGCATGTGATGAACAACCAGCATATTCAAGTAGGTGTTCAAGCACCTACTCAATACTCTATATATATTATATGTATATAATTTTAATAATATATATACAATGATCAACAAATATATATATATATATATAAAACTTATGATGTGATTACCAAAAGTTTGAAAATACAAAAACAAAGGGAAGGACCCAAGTCTTCACATTGATAATCTTCACCAAATGCCTTCATCGGCTATCTTCATCTTCATGATGGGATCCATCAAAAAAAAAAAATTCTCAACCCTTATCATCTTTAAGAACCTGAGAGAGCAAAAAAATAAGGTTCCAACTACACAAAGGAAGATATCATAACTAAATGGTTATTGAAAGAAAAAGTTTTAACCCAATAGTTAAAAAAATAGTTATAGGATACATGTATATAGTTACAAAAAATTTATATTTTGAACAATAATAACTTAGAATAATTCATATATATATATATATATGAAGAGAGGAGGGTTATGTTCCCCAACAAAACATAGAAGAACTATAAAGTATAAACCGAACAATTTTAGAAGCGAGGTACAATAGTCATTAATATAGACCAAAGGAATATACTTCAAAATCAATTTTCTTAAGAATTTCTTGGTTAGACAATCATAATCATAAAAACAACATATTTTTTAAGGAAACATAAATTTTGAACATAGTAGAATATTGATCCCTAAAGTCCAAAAGACAAGCACATATAAATTATCAAGAAGACAAACAATTATGCATAAATAAAGTTCCAAAGGTTTAGGTAAACATTTCAAATAAAGGTACGAATCATTAATTATGCATATTAAATGCATGAGCTTTAAGGAACTCACAACAAAAGAAGAACTAATTAAGTTCATAAAAATATGCAAGATAACCAAAAACAAATCTAAATATCCTTAGCATATATATCCAACATGCAATTAAAGCATATTCGATGCACATAATACTGTATGAAAAACTTTCAATGAATAAACATTTTTCATACAAAAGCAAATGAGCAGTCGAAAGGATTAGAAAATATATGGAGAGATTTAAAAAAAAAACATATACAACAAATCATAACAAAAAAAATGATACTTGCAAATCTCAACACTAGTTTGCTCACCACAAGCAATCACCTCTTATACCTCCAACTCAACATCCTCAAAATTCAAAGTGCATAAGACAAGAGATCAAACACAATGTCAGCAATAACCAAATTAGTGACCATGCACCAACAATAATGGCCATCTAAACTGACAATACCAGCTACAACCACAAGAGGTGCACATCCCTCACCTCACAAATGGTTGTAAAACTGCAATCAACATCATCAGCTTCAATGGGTGCACATAACTCACAACACTAACAAAACAAAATCTTTTATCCAAAAAATTAAAATCACTCAAATAAGATAAAAGAGAGGAGAAAACCATGGGGTAAAAAGTACTGTAATAAAAACAAATTGATGTCAATAAGCAAGAAAATTTTGAAAACAATATTCAGACAAACCAATAAATTTTGCAATAATATGAGATTTAATCCATAAGAACCAATATGGTCACAAGTAAAAAACGATTGAACCATCACCGATAAAGATCAATATGAGCATCAATAAACTACAAGGGTCAAATAAACAACTGAATGATTCAATTCACTCATAGAACCAAAGGTCAAACAACTGCCGGTTAGAGCCAAAAACAAGCGCCAATACTGCACTCGCAAACCAACAATCTATATTGACAAAAAATAGAGGTGAACACATAACTCACCCCAACAAACATCTCCGACTCCACAACGCTGAGGTGCAAATAACTCACCTCAAAAAGGCCAAAAAAATAATGGATGCATTGAAAAACATTGATGGACTAAACTATAATAAAAAAAAGGCAACAAGAAAAACCTAGAAAAACACTTTCCAAAAAGAGATTTTAAACAAGAGCCGATATGTCAATCATATGATAAGATGCAAATAAGTCACTAAAAACCTCATGAGGACACATATAAGACACACAATAATATGTATCAAAAATTCAAAAAACATAAAGCCTTATAAGGAATGCAATGAGATGGTAATTCAAGAAGGAAATAGCTAACAGTGAAATAATCCCAATGTCACTAAGGCAAGAACGTACAATACTTAAAATATTAATTTTATTAATTCTCACAAATCCGCATTCAAGGCCACTAAGGGCACAAACATATGCCTATAAGGAAATAAAATATAAGGCACTAAGGGTAGGAAAGCACACATTTAAAAAAATATTATTTTATTAAGCTCACAATAATGCACAAAGAATGCATAAAAAAAGACATTATAATATCCAATTCTCGTATTGGGGATTTGGTATTTGTTGTATAAAATCAGCTTCATTTCCATCCTTAGTTTCTTGTATGATAAATTCTGGAGGGGCTGGAATTGATCCATTTAGATGTCCAGAAAAACCTTGACTTTTAATGAATGGAAGAATTTGTCTTTTCCAGATCAAGAAATTTGAATCGGTAAGTTTTTCAGAAATAAGTTGGCCAACAAAATTAGATGAGAGAAATGATTAAGAAGAAGAATCCATGACTTAAAACAGAAAAATAATATTGGCGTGTGCAATCAGTATGTAAAATTTTCACAGATCACGATGCAGCAAAATAAGACTCCTCTCCTTTCTTTTTTTTAACTAGGAGAGAGCCGAGTATTCAGCGTGAATGTGAAATGTCAGATCTGATACACAGATCTAATTTGATTTCATCAAGGGAGTGAAAACTATGAATTTTTTATGTGAAATTGCACACAACAATAATAAATACAAATGAGTAACAAGTCTACAGAGCTGTATACATAGATGAAACCGAGAATTATGAAAAGAAAAACAGAACTGAAAATACCAGACTTCAGATCTGATTATATCAAGTAGCAGGTTGACAAGACTGATGACATATATTTGAAAAAGAATCTGATCTATTCATACACAGATCTGTTGTTACAAATGAAAAGAGAGAATATATCTAGACGTCAGATCTGATGCACAGATCTGGAAAGACTGTGAAATGTTAGATCTGATACACGAATCGGATGAACAAATCTGATATGCACAAATTTGTTGTTACAGAAAAGAGGAAATAAGAATGTCATGAAAACTGATTTGACGCAAACCCAAATCAATTTCAGAAATATTTGACGCAAAACCAAGGCAGAAAAGAATAGAGGAGGTCAGAAGTCAGATCTGATACATAGATCAGATCTGAATGAAAAGATTATATGGATAAGAATCTAGAGAAGAAATAAAAAACACAGGAGTGAAGAGGTCAGAAGAAAAGGTTCAGAGATGGAATAAGATGCAGAACAGTAGAAGATTAGAAAAGAGATAAGAAAGGGAATAAGATCTCTTAGAGACACACCTTCTGGAAAACTTTCAGCCCTCGGATCAGATCCGCTCTATACCATGTTAGATTTCTCCAAAATCGATAATCAAGAAGCTACAGAGAGGAAAGAGAAATGAGGTTGCAACTAATCACGTTTTTCCATACAGGAAAAATCGTGACCTCTTCCTTTTAATATTAAACACAAAACCTAATACACAACTTTTACAAGTAACCCTAACAAGTTACAAGTATTTACAAGTATGTCCAATACAAGTTGGACATGTTATACATATGTAGATTGAATCCGGTCCAGATCCAGATCCAAACTCAAATACAAATACAAACACATAGATATCTGCTTTGTCTAATAGCGTGTGGGTTAGGGCTAATTCCCCCAGGAATCACCTTAAGTGATTCCAACCGAGTATGGTGACTCGGGGCTAGGCGAGTGAATGCCTAGGCGCCAATGAATGAGTTTGGGTGGTGCTCTTCGCTATGGTGTTCAATCATCAACTGGTCTTTGGACTGTGGGTTGTCAGGTCTTGTTCCTTCAATGGTGAGGTTTTGCTATGTTGTGCACATGGAACTGCAATATGTTTCATGGCACGCAAGGCTAAGGCAAAGTTTGTGCTTCTTTCAGAAGTGATAACTGGTATGGGACGACTATGCATTAAGCGGAATGGACTACATGGAATGCGCATTTGAAAATGCGCTTGATCAGCTTCCGCTAGGCAGTTGCGCACGGAGTTGTGTGCAGGGCCAATGAAAATGATTCAGCACATGGAAAGGTGTTGGTACGCGGCCTTTGGCCGTTAGGCTAGCCAGCTTGGGCAGCTTGGCATGTCGCAGGTTTGCGAAGCATTCTATGCCCGTGACAGAGCAATAGAAAGGCTTGCAGCAGTAAGGAAGGACCATCGTGCCGCACTGGCTTATTGGAAAAAGTAAGCCCGTGACATGTACAATGATCAACAAATATATTATATATATATATATATATGTGAATACATATATATATATACATGTACAACTTAACAATTTGATGGGCAGATCAAGTAAACCATGTTCATATTAATAAGGATACAAGGGACCCCAAAGTCATAATTTGCCAGTTTCATCTAGATGGGCCATATGGGAAATTCAAGATAGAAGGTGTTGTAATCAACAGTATCATGAAAATGGCGCTTGATGATAGCTCCTTAATCTCTTACCAGGCAACATTGGTACTGGCCTACCTAGCCCACAAACACACGTATACATTAAAAATCCAAGACTCAGCTTTTTTAAATAAACTAGCTTTAGGAGTAGATACACAGCAGACAGTTGGCAGCCTCATAAATCTGTCAGTATTGAACCGTGATCTTTTCCTTGGTGGTAAGCTGTTCTGCCATAAATATTTAGGTTCTATAAAGAGGATCCATTGACCACCACAGAGTTTTCCTTCATAGGACATCCATGTTAGGCACGGTAGACAGGTCGTGTAGTGGATACACTATACATAAAGATCATATTTTCTTGGTCAATCATCATACATGTGGGAGTGCAAAAGGCAGGGACACTACATGATCCAGGGATGAAGCAAGGCATGGGAAATGCCTTATTTCTTTTTTGTTTTCTGTTGTTTGGAAAGGAAAGGAAGACTTTAATAGAGAGAAAAGGTTAAAGGTAACAGGAAGCCACCTTAAATTAGAAAAAATAAAGAGCAAACAGATAACAGTACAGACAACGCAATCTCTCAAATCTGCCCCACCCTAGCAGAACCTATCCAATTTAAATCAGTCCCAGACCATTTCTGCCACGTATAAAGGAAAAGATAAGTTTGAATTCTATAATGTACTAAATAGATTCACTAGCAAAATCCTTAAACAACCTTCAATTTTTCTCCAACTAGGTGGCCACCAAGCAAGAAAAAGTTATCATTTCCAAATCAATATCCACTTCTTCCCTTTCACCATCACCAAGATTCCAAAAGCATTTATCCAAAGGATCAGCATTTCCAGGCAGCATTCCAATCAGACCAACCTAGATCATAGAGCTTTCTAAATATGAACCAGTCCAAAAACATCCACAAGTAACTCCCCTGCCCCATAACATAAACAACAGCAACTCACCATTGAGAACCCCCTTTTCTTCAATTTAATTGTGATCCAAGTCAGTTATAACCATGAAAAAACTGTTGGTCTTTGACTGTCGTCTATACCGCCTTCTGGAGGAACAAAAATTCTGAGTTTCGAACAAATAATAATAATAATAATAATAATAATAATAATAATAATAATAATAATAATACTCTACAAAAAAACATATCTGAAGAAGAGCTTCATACAAGAGATTCATCCTCCCTATCGAAAAGCCTCCATCCCCCCCCCAAATTCTAGATTAGTTCACCCCACTCCATAATTCTCTTATGGTTGGACCACACTGAATAATGGCATCCCACACTTCAGTGCCCAGCCAAAATTGAGCTATGGTGTCTCCTTGAAACTCACCACACACAGATGGAAGCAAATCTTGGCAAAGGAGAACAGAGGTCAGTCTATGGATCAGCCTAGAATCTGGTTCTCTCTCCATCCTCAAATTCAATACCCATTCTTTCTATAAATTTACCTGATACTTTGACCCGCCATTTCCACATACCAGAGACCACCTTCCGTTTATTGCTCGGAACCCAGTTGCAAACATTTTGTGCTTAAGTGTCTTGAACTTAAGGAGGTTAGTTTGCATAAATTTATGCTTTATTATATTACATTAGTAGTCACAAGAAGATAGATCTTCATATTTCTCCTTTCTTTTCATCATTTCATTCACTTTGATAGTTGCAACCTTTGAGCCAAGAAAACCCCTCTAGAAGTTTCAGGGATCAGAATCGAGAAAAAATGAATATCAGGAATGTTTGTTCCTTATTTTCCACTTTGATTAACAGCATAATATTTCAACTCTCCTCGCACATGCATAAATCATGAAAAACATATTAATGCTCCAAGATGAGAGAAATGATGAATGAGAGATTACCAGGAAGGACCGTGTGCATGATGGTGACTTGGAGCAGGAGGCAGATATACTTGATTGTCAACTATAATATCAGGAGCATGAACCTTGGCTTTTTCAGCATATTCTTGCTTTGCTGAAGGCAAAACTGATTCAACCAGTTCAACATCAGCCTTCCGGCAGCGCAATAAGACAGCTGGTTCTTTTAGTCGCAGCAAGCTCTGGAAAGGATAACAGGTTTATGCGTAAATAACTTGGTTCACCTTGGAACAAAAGTATACAGGAATCAGTTTTGATCAATGTTACCTGAACAATCAGTTCTCTCAAAAGCTTCCCATAGGCAGCATGGTTGTGGCTTACATGCAAGAGCTCCTTTGCTGCTGCATCCTTCATAGAATTAACTAAATCATCCTGGGCCTGGAGAACTTTGATTCGAGATGCATTCAGCTGCATGGAATACTCACTGCATAGAAAACCCATCAAAAAAAATCAAACGTTCACATGCTAAATGATTGCAGATGAACCAATTATTCAGAACCCAATAGGCAACATGAAAAGTCAACCAATCAATTCAAAAGGTTCCAGTTCCCTACACCATTAACATAGTCTTGTTTGTGTGAAATTTTGTTACAGTTTGGATTTAGATAATGGTCAAGTGTCCATTATAAATACCAACCTCATAGCAGATTGTTCTTTCATAACTTTGTAAAGTAAATACATAGCACACTAATTAGAGTATATAAGTAGTGAATGCTCCATAAAATACTCTAGCTAATGCAAATACCATAGTTTTACCAAAGCCTCGCGCTTTGATGTTACATATAAAATGGAGCTTGAATAGCTATTGTCAAGCTTGGACAAAGCTCGAGACAAGCCTGAGCAGGACTCAGATCTCAAGCTTGTGAAGTAAAGCTGAAACATGCCAGGCTCAATTTCAGGTAGGCTTATGTGCAACCATAAACATCACACTTTAGATACAATCGTCTACACCATGAAACGTTTGCTCCATTCTCTTTCCTTCCAAAAGTTAAAATAGAAAAATACTATTCCAAAAGTAGCCATCAAGGTTGACATTTAAACAACATTAAAGCGATCAAACTCAAATCAATCAACATCGAAACAGATGTTTGGCACTAACATTTTTTTGCGAATTTCAACTTGCTTCTCCTTTCTTTCATATTCTTGCCTAATCTTCCGCTTCTCGGCTTCCACTAATTGCAATTTCTCAATATTAAATTCCTGAAACAATGTAAAATGATAAAAACCAAAGTTCCACATCTATCAGTATAAATGTCCAGAAATAAATTCAATAGTTAACATAAAATATCTATAAAATACAGAAGAATAAAATACATGTGTGCACAAGTGTTTTTTCAAGAACATGGTTTAGAACTTGTCGACTTTCCTAGTAATAGATTCAATAGTAGAGGAGCATATGTGCACAAATTGAAGATAAGGAAAGACCAATAATCTTACATCCTCCATTACATACATAATGCCAACTATGAAAGGACTTCTGAATCCCTTGTTGCATAAGAAGAAAACAAGTAAAATATTAACTTTTGGATGAAAATGAAGGATTATTCAAAAATGAACCTATGAAGAAATATGTTAACTCTTGCTTGGTTTCTGTGTATCAGGATTTTTAGGCTTTTGATATCTTATATGTGTGCAATATTATAATATAGCTAGCAATATTTAGGTGTACCCCTGCATGTCCATGTATGTGTATAGAGAGAGGAGCAAAAAGACGTTTTAACATGTAACATGCACAAACAATACGTTCTGTTTGATTTGAGAATTTCTGTCATTCAGTTATCGCAATTAGACAGACTTAGATTTACCACACACAACTGCATTTGTCCAAACACCATAACTCTCCTCGGACAGATCGATCCTAAAATACTATAGTGCTTATCTTCCTTGTCTTTCACTTGTTTAAAGTAATTCTGTAATTATATGCTCCTCGGATGCTTAAAGTTCAAGCATCATTAGAGACAATACTACCATGAAGTGTCACCCAAAGCTTTGTTCACTCGACAGTTTATGACATAGAATATGGTTAAGCAACGCACTTCTAGCACATCAAGGTGGGAGATGTACATTAAGGTTGGGCAACGCATTCCTTGGGCACGAAGGTGGAATAACTCTTATTTTGACCACAAAGCTTAAAATGTGACAACTCTCTTTCTCAATCACATTCATCCCCAACAAAGTAGCCAGTTCATAATCGTCCATAAATACTTCTTAAGCTCATCATGTCGGTTCCCCCATCGCCTCAACAAGAGCAGCAAGTGCGATTGGTTCCTAATTTCATCACATAGTTTCGTTCTATTCAAGCCCAATTGCGCAGATGGACATCCGTTCTCAGATCTCGCGTCCTATGCACTACTTACCGGCCATGTTATCTCACCCCATGCTTCATAACAAGTTCAGTGGATCAGACAGTTCATTCCGACACGTAGTTTAACACCAAGAACTACAGAATTTTGGATTAGCCGTCGATTTCTGTACTTTGATACATTCCATCGTCGACGATTTCGTAGTTGATCAAAATCAAATTCGTAAATTATTATAATCCTTGTCGGAAAAATCCTTCCATTGGTTCTCTACTCAATTTGACATGCGAGAATCAGAACGAATTCTTTATTCTTTCTAGAATTGATATAAATTCCCGTCTTTTTATAACCATTAATTTAGCCAAATTTCTGGATTAAACACAAAATATGAATCATTACAAACCAAAAAGATTAAGAAAGAAAGAAGATCCATCCGCATAAACCAATCGATGAATAGAAAAACAATTTTAGGGTTTCGATTTATCCAGTAAAGGAATGAAATGACTAAGGCGATCGAGAAAACCCTAGTTTACGAGAGGAAGGGGAAATCGGGATCGGAATTTCAAACCTCTTCCGCGGAGATCGAGATCTCGCTGGCCTTCTCTTCCGCCTCTTGGCGGATGAATCGGACCATCTGCTGGATCTGCTTGGACACATCCGCGTCATTCATCTTCGCCGACGAATGGAACCGACGGTGGCGATTGGTCTCAGATCACGGGCTTCCTCTCAGCTGGAGAGAGAGAGAGAGAAGAGAGAGAGAGAGAGAGAGAGAGGAGCCATGGGATGACCAGCCCGTCGATTTTGTGCTGGGTGTTTTCAGATATTACAGCGTAACCCTTGAAGAGTCGTATTTAGATTATCTGACCTTGGAAATTCTTGAATTCGAGTTTGCCCCTGAAAGTCTTTGAAATTAGAGTTTGCCTCTGAAAGTCTTATTGATTCAGTGATAAACTTTTGGGGGTTATTTACAAAAATAGACCCTATAAATTTTATAGTTTAGATTCATACCCAAAAAATTGGCATTCAAATGCGCGCCTCATTTGTTTTTTTCGTTAACGAAAAGCATCCCTGTGGATAAATTCTCGATTTTTATTCTTAGAGAAAAGTCGATTTTACTCTTTGATTAATGAGAGTACATAGGGCTAGACAATGGGCTTGGCCTGGTCAAGCCCAACCCATTGACCAACCGGGTCGGGGCATAGGCCCAATTCAGATCTGATCGAGCCTGGGTCTAATACAAAACCCACAGTCCAACCGCTAGGCCCATGAGCCTAATCCGGGTAGCAAGTTATCATATATTGCAATATTTTTATTTATGTTATTAAATTCATAGGTTCTTTTAACAAAAAAATTAAAAATGGATCATCACATATTCGACCTGATTTGAATATATATATATATAGAGAGAGAGAGAGAGAGAGTAATGCGGTGATTTTGTCCACTTTCTCGTTTTGCCCTTTCAAAATTGCATTTTTTTGGTATTTTTCCTCACATCTGACATCATAGATAGATGTGATCTATAGGTTTTGTTTAATGGGAACCGGCTTTTGGATCACTGGAATCTAACTCGTATATAGGTTTTTCGGGTGATCCGAAATCAATAGCTATGAGTGTGCCAATTTTTTCTGGCTCATAAAACATGTTTTTTCGTTGAAAAAACACAATCCAAGAGTCGATCCCACTAAATCGAGCATGCTAAACACATTTAATGGTTTAGATCTGTCATAAAACACTTAAAACTTATATAAAAGAACCAGAAATGAGGCCCAATGTGTTCACTTCTCATTTATATAAAATAAATGGGTAGGTGTAAAATCGATATGTGCTAAAGCTTTTTTGCCCAGGGCATGGTCAATTTATGAGGAATCCACATCTGGATCATGTGTTTCCGATGAAAAAAATGATACTCGGAGTCTCAAAAATTTATAAAAATCTACCCATATATATCGGAATCGAACACTTCAAGACCTGATCTGGACAGTCAGAATAATAAATAAATAAATAAACGCCTATCATTTAGCACTTACCCATTGCATATATATATATATATATATATATATATATATATATATATATATATATATATATATATATATATATATATATATATAAATAAATAAAGAGAGAGAGAGAGAAAAGGTGATAACTAGCCGCTACTGATCACTTTTCTAAGTAACAGGCTTTCTAACTTCTAAGGGCGAAAGTTTTTTTTTTATGTTTTTCATGTGAGTTTTAAATGCTTGATTTTTTACTTTATAGGAATAGACTCACCAATTAGGTAGGTTTTTATAAGGTTTAAAAAATCGATGGTCAAGGGTGACAATCGGGTCGGGTTGGCGGGTCAGCATACCTCAACACGAACCCGACCCGTTTATTAAATGGGTCGGCTTATTAAATGGGTCGGCTGTGGCAAACACGAACCCGTTTAATAACCCGACACGATACGGTTAACCCATTTAATAAACGGGTCGGGTCGGGTAAACAGGTTGGCGGGTTAGCGGGCGGGTTGGCGGGTCGGGTTCGGGTAAATGAGTTTGCGGGTCGGGTTTGAGTAAACGGGTAAATGGGTTGGCGGGCGGGTCGGGTCGGGTAAACGGGTTGGCGGGTCAGATTTGGGTAAATGGGTTGACCCACCCGCCTAACCCGTTTATTAAACGGGTCAGCCGGGTTGGTGGGTTGGCATACCCCTAACACGAACCCGGCCCGTTTAATAAACAGGTTAGGCGGGTCAACCCGTTTACGACACGAACCTGTTTAAGCCAAACCTGAACCCGACTAAGAAGCGGGTTGGCAGGTCGTGTCAGATTTTGCCACCCCTTCTACGAGCTGTTATCCGTAAAATAGACGTAAGTTGAGCGGTTCAATGTAAAATTCTTTAAATACTGCCATGAAAAGGGAGAGAAGAAGGCAACCGATTTGGTGAAGCGTCGTTGCTTCAGAGAGAGAGAGAGATCGTCTTCGCTCTTCTCTCTTTTCACTATAACTCTGGTGTGTCTCTTCGTCTTTCTCTTCTGCATTCTCATCATTTGAATGCACATTATCATCAACATTATCATTCAAAGAATCTTCACAAGCGGCCAACTCTTCTTGCGGCAAAAGGTCAAATAGAAAAGTATAATCTACTTCATTGTTTTCCTTGGTTCTCTCACAACCATTTTCATTTTTCAAAAAGGTTATATCTTTATAAGTATATAGTTTGTTACTCTTAGAGTCAAAACATCTATATCCTTTTTGGTTTTCTCTATAACCCATGAATACACATTGAATAACTTTTGAAGACAATTTATCTCTTTTATGTAAGCGTACAAAAACACTTACAACAAAAAATTCGCAACCGCTTGAAATCATGTATTTTTTTCAAGTATTTTTTCATAAGGAGATTCATTTTTTTAAAGATGATAAGGTCATTCTATTTATCAAATACGTTGATGTTAGAGCGGCTTCGACCAAAAAACATTTTGCAATATATTTAGAAATAAGTAGTGTCCTAGTGGTTTTTAAAATATGCTTATGTTTTCTTTCGGCTAATCCATTTTTTTAAGGAGTTCTAGGACATTACTTTTGGTGACAAATTACATTTTGTTCTAAATAATTTTGAAACTCATTTAATAAGTATTCACCACCCGAATCAGATCTAAGAATATAAATGTTGCTTTGAAATTTATTTTTTACAATCATGTGAATTTTTTTAAAAAAAGAGAACACATCAAATTTGAAGTTAAGGAAGTAGATTTACATATCTAGTAAAATCATCGATAAAAGTAACATAATATGAAGATCATCATTTTGATATGATGAGAAAACGTCCCCAATCATCTGAATGCACTAATTCAAAAGGTCGAAAATGAATGAATTTCATCTTTCCAAAGATGCAATCTTTGCAAATTAAATCTTTTTTCATTACAAATTTTTTTTCCAAAAGGAAGAAGATACATCTTTGAGTATTGGGTGTCCAAGTCTTTTATGCCAAATTTCAATATCCTTATCTTGGATATAATTACAAAAATAATTTGGAGGAAGATTTAGATAATTCATGAAATAGAGATCTCTCCTCCTATGGCTTTGCCCAATCTGCTTCTCGGACTGAAGATTCTGCACAGAGCAACCCTTAGATGAAAAGGAGATTTAACATCCATGATCAAAAATTTGAGAAACAGAAAAAATATTTAAATTTAGTTGTGAAACAACCCTAACTTTTGGTACATAATTTTTTTGAAACGAATCTAAGGTTTAAATACTTTTAATTTGCATTGATGTTTCATCGACAGTGGAAACATAGGTAGTTTTTGAATTAGTGCATAAATCAGATAGACTATTTTCATGAGGTGTCATATGTAAGAAGACTCCCGAATCAAGGATCCAAGAAGGCATACCTAGAGGAGAAGATGAGGCTATCGCGACACCCGATGTAGATGGAGATTTGAGTAATTGTTGAAGTATCTTCGATAGTTGAGCAAGTGAAAAATAGTCTTTTCCCTCACTTGGTTTATCCTTCTTTGGTGTGGATTCTTGAATGAAAGTCACATTGTTCTTTGGAGAGTTATTCAACTTAGAGCAATTAGGTCTTATGTGCCCCAGTTCATGACAATGATGACAAATAGCCTTTTTGTAGTTACCATTATATTTATTTTGCTTTTCAAAGTGTGGAGGCTTGTAAGTTTTCATATGATTGTCGAGTTTAGAAATGGTAACACTTTATCTCCTCCCTTAATCATACAAAGACGAGTTTCTTCTTAGCATATTTCTTCAACGACATCTTCCAACGGAAGCAGTTTAGATCAATGGAGGAGAGATCTTACTTGTTAAATTCGGGCCTAAGCCTATTTAAAAATTGAAAAAAGTATTTTTTTCTATTTATTCTCTTCTTAGCTCAACATCCTCACTAACAATCCATTTGGGTTCAAGAAGGGATAACTCGTCCTATAGAGGACCAAGAGTACTAAAGTAGTCACGGACATTCATGTCCCTTTGTTTGATGATACATATTTTTTCTTGAAGAAAAAAATGCATTGCAAGGTCTTTTTGGGTATATATACCCTTCATAAAGAACCATACCTCGTTAACTTTCCGAAACTTAGCAATATTGACACATATTTTGAGCTCAACATTGTTTATGAACCATGATTTTTTTTTTCATGTTTGCTTTCCCAATCTCTACCTTGATTTGATGAGAGGCACGTTCTTAAGATCGCTATCTTTAGAACTTCAATCGCCCCACTCCGAAAATTCTGAAGATGCAAAAAAGGGTTTTGTTACGACTGAGTTCCCAGGATACAATTAGGCTTGAACCTCAAGAGAGTCACTGCTTCGCAAAAACAGATGACCTCTCCCACACATGAACTCTGCAAGCCAAACCGAGAAGAAAGAAAGGAGAAAACTGGAGAGTCAGAAATTCTGATGATTTTCAAAAGACAAAAATAGAAGATATTTATAGACTTTTAGAGAGGCCAAAAAGTTTTGCGATAAATGAGATTAATGGCCATAAATCTAACAGTTTGAAAATAGGACGAAAAGGTACCTGAATGGTCACCCACCTTTGACTGTCAATCAAAAGCCTTCAAAACCGTCCAATAGTCACAAAGCGTCATAAACTCAATATAAATGCTATTAAAACCTTTCAAACGGCCAAATATCTCAAAACCGAAAAATCCAAAACAGACATTTGCGCCTCATATGCACCTCGCACCGCTGCGAGCGTGCGAAGTGCGCCATCAAAATGCCACATTGCGCCTCAAGCGCCCTTGGGCACACACGCGCGTGCGCGCGAACGGCGCATTCGTTGCTGCACAATGCACAGCAACGTCCGCAAGCCACCCAAAGACATAAGGCTTACCAAAGTAAAGAATAGAGAACAAAGTCTGTATTTAAACCACTAGAAAAACTGATTTCTCTTAGATATGGGACTAAACCTTTTAAAACACTTTTGATGGAAAGAAATCACCAATTTTAAAATTTTCCTAACAATCCCCCACTAGTTTTAAAATATATTTGGCTTGCATAGAAACTTATGCATCAGTGAGAGTGTCTGCATGACTTGAACCCCCACTATTTGAAAGAAAACCTAAATTAACCAAGGTGCTAAGTGGACTTACCTTGAACTTAGCTCCTTATATTGTTAACGGAATTTTCAATCATACATAGGTTTCCAAAAGTTCAATTGTATGGATTTCATGTTGGCACATTTAGAGCCTTGTACTTTTCTGGATTCATGAGTGCTTTAGAGAATTGTCAATTCTCATAAGAAACAACTCACAGTTCTACACTCATATAGGTGAGTTTGTCTAGGTGTACTGTAACACACACCCTAGCCTTAAGACCTACAAACTCATTAAGAGCTATTAGCTCAACCCTCATATTAGTTACAGCTCATGAGCACACATCAGTAATGGGCTTACATAAATATGCTCAATATATGTCATTCACCAATTTGTTTCCCATTGAACCTATGCATGTGGGATCTCCAACGCTCTAGGTTGGGTATCCTTAGGTGATGACTTAATTGGCTTAATTCCTATTCCCCTCGATGTTTTATTGATGACATCTCTCGAAAGGCCTTTCGTAAATGGGTCTGCCAAATTTTGACATGACTTCACATATTTCAATGAAATAATATTGTCATCAATCATTTGTCTTATAAAACTGTGTCTTAGACTAATATGTCTAGACTTTCCATTGTATTTCATATTACCTGCTTTCCATATAGCTGATTGGCTATCACAAAACATTGAAATAGCAGGTATAGGCTTCTCTCTCAGTGGAATATCCACTAGCATATTCTTAAGTCATTCAGCTTCTCTACAAGCGGATGCCAAAGCAATAAACTCAGATTCCATTGTAGAATGAGTTATACAAGTTTGTTTCTTAGACCCCCATGCAATTGTTCCTCCACCAAGGGTAAAAACCCAACCACTCGTAGACTTGGAATCTTCAAAGTCGGTATGGATTACTGAACATGGTCATAATTTTTACTTAATGTAGGTGCAACATTGAGAAAGATGGAAGAGGATAGGAGCATTATCGTACGGTTTATTATAGGGAAAAGGTCTCTTATCTTTATCATAGAAATATCAGTCAAGGAGACAACACTGATCTAGCTATTTATGAAGAGAATGAACTCAACAATGACTTCATTATTCTAGTAAGTTCTTTTCTATTATTTTCAGTGATATCAAGCACCTGGTCACTTGTTGATATATGGCATGATCTTATCTCATGTAGAAATATAGGAGGCTGCTAGTCATTAAGATGTCCAGAGGTGTAGGAAATATGTACTAAAAGTTGAGCATTGAGAATAATTTTAAAGGTTGGATGACCTTTTTGTTCTGCCAAATTAGTTTTACAAATTTTCTTGGCCATTTCCATATGGCCCTTACTGATTGAAGTTTTGCTTTTAGTTATATTTTCTTTTCTGCTGGTTTTGGATGTGAGAAAAATTAGAGGGTGTGTAATTTTATACATCATGCAATTTTTTATTGTTTTGCCAATATCCTCTGTAACTAAACTGTTCATTTGAATGTCTTTGTAAGATATAAAGGTATATGAGCCTGTGATTTTTTGGGTTTTCAAGAGATTGATTCAGAATTTTCCATTTATGCAATCATCCGTCTGGAGATTTTTAGATATTTTAAAGGCAATCTAGAGGCCGTCTTTGTTATTTATACTTGTAAAGTTGCATCAATGGTAGGATGCATGCGCTGTGTTCCTGTGTTTGCCAAGTCTCAAGACTTCAGCTCATTTGAAGGTCTGATTCTGTTTGTGAATTTTTAGAAAGAAAATTAAGAAATTTGTCAAATGATTTGATATATTTTACCTTCTTCATGAAATTTTGTTGAAACTGAGCAATCAAAGGCTATAAAACTATAGTGTCAGGGTCGACTTGAAATCTAGGACCCAAGTTCCATTGGATATGAAAATACAAAATCTTTTTGTCAAATATGGATATTGTTGAGTTAAACGGTTTTACATTATGTGCACTTTTGGCATCCCAGATGGGATGTTTGTCTATCAAGAACAGTAAAATTTTCCAACTCACTGGTTTCAAAGATCAGAGTGGTTCTTAGGCCTGGACATTATTGGAGTGATCCCATTTGATGAAGGTACTGCTGCACTGGACAAGCCTATAGATTCCAGCTATGAGAATTAAGAGTTTAGATTAACCCCACGTTACCGTGTCCAATAAAAATCATTTCTGACCAAGTGAACCATTCTTAATGATGATGAATCCTTTCTGCAGTACTGGTGGATTTACTTTGATGCTGTTCTTGTTGATTGATACCTTCTGAACTCATCACAGTTTATCAGTTAATGCTGCTGTGAACATATTCTGCTTAATACCGTCTCTCTTTAAAGGTGACACCTGACGTGTCTTTGAACTTGTTAATAGACAGGTTCATTCCTTTTTTGCTTTGTGCCCACATGCAGTAATCACCAGGGATTGATTTATTGACCAGTAAATAGTGGCAGTTATAGATACAACATTATAATTCATTAGCTACATTTGATTCTCAATGAATTAAGTGTGTGCCATCATTTGTTCACTGTATTTAGCTTTTAAAGTCTAAAGAAGCAACCATTTATATTACTTTACAGGATGATCATGTTGAAGATTAGCTTCCCAAGAAAACAAAGTCATTCTTGTTGGACATTATGGTTAAGGGTCCAATCCACAGTGTGACCCGGTTTGACAGCCATTAGTGGGTCACATTAGTGGCCAAATAATGGGGTTAGTGGGTGGGAGTTACGTGAATGTAGAGAGACCACATTCACGTAACTGCCTTATTCCCCCATTATATAAAGGGTTAGGAGGCTGCGAAGATGATGAGTGTTCATAGCTATTATCCTGCCAAAACAATTCCACATTCTGATATCGTGGAAGGGTCCTGCTCACCGTCGACCTAAGGCCTGGGCTCATTGTGGGCGTCGACCGGCTGAGGAGAACGCCGAATTACCTACACGAACTATGGCGAATTCAGGTACGCTTCCTGTCTATGTTGATTTTACAGGGTTTCGCCAACATTGGGTTATGGGCCCACAACGCTTCCGCTGCGCATGGCCATGTAGCCCCTTTCGGCATTTTTCGCCCTGTTGTCTGAATTCTGCGACAGGATGTCACCATGGGGTGACATCCTGGCAAATGCAAACAGTTTGCTACAGAAAATGAAAATTTTATTTCAGGCAGATTGTCGTCGTGGGGCGACAGTCTTCACCGGCAACTGTCGCCGAAAAGGGCGACATCTATTTCCCGATTCAGGTGAACCTCATTAAAAAAAAATGATCGTTTTATACCTGTGGCCGTTGGGCTGCAGGGAGGTTTTTGCCATCGCCGGGATCATCGCCGAAGCCGTCACCTGAAAGTCGGCATATGCCGGAGGTGTTGCCGGGGTTGAACGTCGGATGGCCGGCGTCTGGGGTTTGACAAAACCCCCTTTTTTCTTTGCCCGGCGTTCCATCAGGCTGCAGTGGAGTTGTTGTTGCCTGGGCGTCTGCAGGCGATTCAGCCGGTGGCCGGTGCCGGCAATAGCACACCGTCGTAGGGCGACGTCGTTCGCCGATGGGAGGGCGACGTGGGTCGCCGACGGATTTTAGGGCATCCGAAAATGGCAACCGTCGTCTGGAACTATCGGAGCCAAGGGGGCTGTCGTCGGATCGGCGTCACCATGGGGTGACGCAGGTCGCCGACAACCGGCGTCGGTTGCCGTTACGGCGACGTGGGTCGCCGTGGAACCGAAAAGGGCGGAACCCCTTTTCGGTTTTCCCTGAATATGCAAACAGAAACCCATCGGGTTTCTGTTTAATTTTTATCAGGGGACCGGATCGGGTCCTGTGTGAAAAACCCGATATCAGACCCGATCCAAACCCATTTTGGGTGGATCGGGCCTGCGATTAATTTTTGGATCTGACCCGGACCCATATAGCATCGGGTCTGGGTCTGATCCGAAAAGAATTGGGTCTTATTTTGGGTCGGGTCCGATCCGGATCCATTTTGAAACGGGTCCGATCCGGACCCATTAAGAGTCAGGTCGAACCCGGGGTCCATTTAGGACCGTGTCTAACCCGATTCTTTTATGGATCGGGTCGTACCCGGGGTCCGGTTTGGACCGGGTCTAACCCGGTTCTGTTATGGACCGGGTTGTACCCAGGGTCCATTTAGGACCGGGTCTAACCCGGTTCTATTATGGACCGGGTCGAACCCGGGGTCCGTTTTGGACCGGGTCTGCTTCGGACCGGGTCTAACCCGGGTCTGTTTTGGACCGAGTCCGACTCGGTTCTGTTTCGGACCGGGTCTAACCCGGGTTCTGTTCGGGCCGGGTCTGACCCGTATCAAGTAAGGGTCGGGTCAAACCCGGATCCCTTTTAAACCGGGTCGGATCCATGAATGGAGGATCCGAACACTATTAAGACTGAATCGGATCAGGAACCTGATCTGACCCCTTCCGAAATCGGTACGGAGCCCTTTTTGACCGGTTCTTTCCAGTTTTTCACCGGTTTCGAGATGCTGAAACCCTGTTTTCATAAATATAAAGAGATACAGGGATTTTGGCATACGGTTATAGGGTTTTATGAACTTTTGTTCATATTAAGTATCGGTTTATAAGGTTTAGAATCGGTTCAGACCCTTAAATGACCGGTTCGGGGCGGTTTCAGACCGGTTCAGAGTGTTTTTAGACCGGTTACTACTTGAGGACCTTGGGTTTTACCTATATGAGCATGTTTTTGTTATCTTTCATGCTTTATAAAGTATTTATTTTGAATAATGCATGACTTATGCATGTTAATTCATGTATTTTGTGTTGGTTAAGTTGTGCATGATGTTTTTAAGCATGAATTGTAACTAAATTCATGACAATTAGTTTATGCATATTTGTTGAAGTATGAACTTATATTATGTCATGAATATGCATGCATTAAAATGTGTGCATGGGCGTGCTCCATAATACGAATAGGATTTTCGGTAAAAGATCTTGATTGATCGATTCTTGTAATCACCAAAGTGATCTGAGTCGTGTTAATTAAGGATTCTTTGAACCGTATTAAAATTCGTAATTATGATTGTGTGTGAATTTATGAAACATTGATTCTACCCAAAGGTAGATTGTTGTGTTCCAAATTTACACAGGGTGTGATAGTAGATATGTATTCCAGCCCATGAAGCATGTTCGTACCCAAAGGTACAGTGCCAAATTGCCTCTGGTTACATGATCTGCTAGTTTCACCGACTGATGTCAATTCCTTGAGAATTGAAGAGACGGAGCAACTATGAGCATTGTTGTTTTCACCAAAGTGGAACGATAATGGCTCAACTATGCATGTCTCAGAAAAGGTAAAAATAAAGGGTCTCTCTTTTACCTTTTCAACACGAGTCTCGTCTGAGCAATAATAGTAATGCCTTTCCATTTTTCGTTCATTGATTTATCAGGTTCCTTCCATATCGGCGGTTCAAGTAGTATCCCTATCTTAGACGGATCTAATTTTTCTGATTGGAAAGAAATCGTGTTATTCACTTTGGGCTATATGGATTTAGATTTGGCCCTTAGAATTGACGAACCTCCCGCTCTTATAGAGCAGAGCACATCTGATCAAAAGGCTGCCTCTGAGAAGTGGGAGCGCTCGAACAAACTTAGCCTGTTGCTTTTGCAATCTCGGGTGGCTAAGAATATTAGAGGCGTCATTCCTCATTGTAAGACAGTTAAGGAATTTCTGGGAGCCATTGAGGCTCAGTTCGTCACTTCTAATAAGGCAAAGGCCAATACGCTCATGTCCAAATTAGTGTCTATGAAAAATATTTTGTCACCTTTATAGACGATTACTCACGGTGTATGTATCTTTACTTATTATCTGAAAAATCTGAAGTCTTTCAAGTTTTTAAGGACTTCAAGAAAGAAGTAGAGAAACAAACCGGTGAAGTTATTAAGGTTGTCAGGTCAGATAGAGGTGGCGAATATTATGGTCGTTTCACTGAGATGGGACAAAAGGAAGGTCCATTAGCACGGTTTCTAAAAGAGGAAGGCATTGTGCCTCAGTATACTATGCCTGGTAGTGCTTATCATAATGGTGTAACTGAAAAGAGAAACCGTACGCTTAAAGAAATGGTTCGAGCGATGTTGAATCACTCAAACCTCCCTTTGACCTTGTGGGGTGAAGCTCTTAGGACAGCAGTGCATATTCTGAATAAGGTTCCTACGAAGGTTGTTCAAAAGACTCCTTACGAGTTATGGACAGGTAAAAAACCTTCTTTATTATATATGCACATATGGGGATGTCCAGCAGAAGCTAAATTGTATAACCCACATATAAAAGCTTTTGATTCTAGGACAACTAGTGGTTTCTTCATTGGTTATCCAGAAAGATCGAAAGGCTTTAGGTTTTATTGTCCATCTCATACACCACAGATAGTGGAAACAGATAAAGCAAGATTTCTTGAAAATGGTTCTGTTGGGATAGATGCGTCTCAAAATATTGATTTTGAGGAAATGCAGGATTCAGGTTTCACACCTGCTAAGAATAAAGACTTGATTTTCTCTATCATTGTTCCTTCGAGTAATGTAAGAGAGTCCAGTCAATGAATATCAATCCCAACTAGATCCAGTTGTTGATGAGAATATACAACAACAATAGGATACAGAGGCTCATTTTGAACCACCTGTAGCACCTGTATGAAGGTCCACCAGAATTAGGAAATCTGCTATCCATCCAGACTATGTGGTGTATTTACAAGAGTCAAATGATTTCATAGACATTGATGAAGATCCCTTCACATTTGCAGAAGTCATTGAAAGTGAAAGATCAACACATTGGATTGATGCCATGAAAGAAGACCTTGACTCTATGGCAAAGAACCAAGTGTCGGATCTTGTACCTCGACCTGATGGAGTTACACCTGTTGGTTGTAAACGGGTTTATAAAACCAAAACAGACTCTAAAGGTCATGTGAAGAGGTACAAGGCTAGGCTTGTTGCAAAAGGTTTCACACAGATAGAGGGCATTGATTATAATGAGACTTTTTCTCCTGTCTCAACTAAGGAATCATTGAGGATAATCATGGCCCTCGTAGCTCATTTAGATTTAGAGTTGTATTAGATGGATGTGAAAATTGCCTTCCTGAATGGGGATCTGGATGAGGAGGTATACATGCAATAACCTCCTGGTTTCAGTATAGATGACTAAAATAACTTAGTTTGCAAATTGAATAAGTCAATTTATGGACTTAAACAGGCCTCCCGCCAGTGGTATAAGAAGTTCAATCAGGTAATAATGAACTTTGGATTCACTGAAAACATTGTTGATCAGTGTATTTACATTAAGACTAGTGGGAGTAAGTTCATAATTTTGGTTTTATATATTGACGATATTCTTCTTGCAACTAATGATTTGAGTCTTTTACATGAAACAAAAGATTTTCTTTTCTCTTATTTCGATATGAAAGACATGGGTGAGGCCACTTATGTCCTTGGAATCGAGATCCGTCGTAACAGAACTAAGGGTGTCCTTGGCCTATCTCAGAAATCCTATATCCTTAAGGTTCTTAAAAGATATGGGATGGAGAATTGTTCTCCTAGTTCGGCACCTATAGTGAAAGAGGATAAATTTAGCTTAAAGGATTGTCCTCATGATGATATTGCGAAGGCTCAAATGGATGATATCCCATATGCTTCAGCAGTTGGGAGTTTACAGTACGCGCAGACTTGCACTCGACCTGATATAGCATTTGCTGTGAGAATGCTTGGTAGATATCAGTCAAATCCAGGCATTGTGCACTGGAAGGCAGCGAAGAAGGTTATGCGCTATTTACAAGGAACGAAAGACTATATGTTGATCTACAGGAAAGCTGACCACCTAGAGGTCGTTGGATACTCTGATGCAGACTTAGGAGGGTGTATTGACAGTAGAAAATCCACTACTTGATACATTTTTCTTCTAGCGGGTGGTGTTGTCTCATGGAGAAGTGGAAAGCAGTCTACCACTGTTGCTCATACCATGGAGGCAGAATTCATTGCTCTATACGAGACTTCGTCATAGGCCATTTGGATAAGAAACTTCATTATGGGTCTTGGTATAGTGGACTCTATTAAGAGACCACTAAAGATCTTTTGTGACAATGAAGCAGCCGTGTCCTTTTCAAATAACAACAAGAGCTCAACATCGTGTCGACACATAGAGTTAAAATATTTTGTTGTTAAAGAAAGGACTGAGAATCATCTGGTATGTATTGATACAATTGGGACGAAGGAAATGACTGCGGATCCCCTTACTAAAGGGCTAGCACCGGGATTGTATTCCCAACATGTAAAGGGGATGGGTCTTTTTTATTCCTTCTGATGTATGACAATACATTATGTGATCACATTTGTGTTTATGTTTTGATTCTCTAAGGTTTTGTGTTATTGTTGATTTTGCATAAAGAATCTCTCATATCAGTTAGAGAGAATAGTAGACTAACAATATTAAAGGACTAATAGAATAGGTGAGAGACCAACCTATTCATAAAGGTAATTTCTTTACATGCCTAAACACTGAAGGTGAATTGTAGCGTAGTACAAGGAAATATGACATTTCATAAAGAGTGTTCATATCCATGACTCATATGATTCATCCTTGTGATAAAGGGTGGCATGTGAACCCACATGAAGAATTAAATCGAGATAACAGTATACACATCAATTTAGTGCACTTTTGGTGTCAATGGGTCAAGTGGGAGAATGTTGGACATTATGGGTTAAGGGTCCAACCCACAGTGTGACCCGGTTTGACAACCATTAGTGGGTCACATTAGTGGCCAAATAATGAGGTTAGTGGGTGGGAGTTACGTGAATGTGGAGAGACCACATTCACGTAACTGCCTTATTCCCCCATTATATAAAGGGTTAGGAGGTTGTGAAGATGATGAGTGTTCATAGTTATTATCCTGCCAAAACAATTCCACATTCTGATATCGTGGAAGGGTCCTGCTCACCGTCGACCTAAGGCCTGGGCTCATTGTGGCCGTCGACCGACTGAGGAGAACGCCGAATTACCTACACGAACTATGGCGAATTCAGGTACGCTTCCTGTCCATGTTGATTTTACAGGGTTTCGCCAACAATTCTTTGTTCAAGCTGTAGATCGTTGGGATGCAGAGTTTTATGCCAAAGTCAATGATGATGTCTTTGTTAATCTAGGTTAGTGATGGGCACCTATCATCTGATAAAATTTCTTTTTGTATTTAAAACAGAATTTATTGTTTTCTTATTTATTTTGCATGCAGATGGTTTAGCCTCTATGCTTAGAACACATTGGCATGATCCTCGTGTTTATATTGAGTGCATCAAGTCGGGTGAAGTTTTCAGTGAACGGTCAGTTCAGTCATTATTTTAATATTTCATATGCAATCTCCTATGGATGACAACTTGAAAGTATTAACCTTGATATTTTCTTTCTAATTTTTGTATGTTTTCATTGTTTAACTTATATAGGCGCCATAAATGGTATGAACCAGACTGGTGGAAGTTTGGTGATGGGAAATCGTAAGTGTGTTTCCTTTTCTGCACTCCATTACATTGTTGCATTGAGGATTGTCTTGGTTCTAATTTATCAGAAGCATTCTTCTGGAGATATGGCAATGTTTTTTCTTTTTTTAATGTAAAACCTTCTTTTGCTTTTATGGTATTGGAGATGGTTTCTCTTCGGTGTCTGACCATTTGATGGCCTCTAAATGGAATATGGTGATTACTTATCCATATTCTGTTGCCTCAGCCCAATTGGACATTTCTTTGCAGGGGTTATGATGTTAATTGTTTGGTTTACATTTTGTTTTGTATATAAACACTTGGTTTCTTTTTCTATGTTTAAAACTCTTGTTTTCATCAGAATTCTGTACCTGCACATTGAAGTAGTAGTCAACCTGTTGAAATCTTTTTCACTGATGTTCAATCAATAAACCTAGAGCTAGCTACGTTAATATCTTTGCTTGATTGAATTGAAAAATAAATTGAGTACTGGTGAGTGCGAGTCATCTATATCAACAATCTCCCAGTCTTTGAGGAAGTCTATAGTCTTGCTTTGCATTGGATATCTAACTGATCCAAACCTGTTTAAGTTAGGTTTCGTGTGGTTTTCCATATCTGATTAGTTAAAAAGGTTGGATTTTGTTTCAGGCTTGTGCATTGAAAACCATAAATTCCCAAATCCTGCTGACATCTAGATTCTAGACCTGTTTATATAGAAAAGTGTATCCAATTAGGTCCAGATATGGTCAAGTCTTTTCTGATCTGTATCCAATTTTGACTCCAAATCCGATTAGGTCACATCCTTTTACAAGGATTGCATAATGTTTGCATCCAACCCAAACCATCTAGATACTTTGGAGGAAATCCCTATGAACATTGGACATAAAAATCTATCACATTGAAAGAAAAGAGTTAGCGGTTGATTTTTGGTCGGGGGTTGGGGGAGAAGGTAGCTTGTAATCCCACATGGCATGAACTATTAAAATGTACTGGCATTCTTTTTTTTTCATATGTTAGCTTGTTCCATTTATAAAATGTTTTTTTTATTGAAATAAGGCATTTATGTGCTGTTACATGACATGGCATATTTGTCATTGAATTGTAGGTTTATTAGGAAATATAAGACATGAAATCATGAATCATGAATCATGAATCATGGTACTTTAAATTGTAGATATTTATTATTTTAAATGCTTCCATCAATTGGATTACAATTATATGCCCATCACCTATGCCACTGCCTGTATCACAACGGCCATAATCATTTGTTTCATTTTTGTGATGATAATGATGCACATATATATATATATATATATATATATATATATATATATATATATACATAGTGTATAGCATTATGATAGTCATGATGATTATGTTGATGAAAAATTGAAAACTGATTATGTCCAACCTGTGCATGTGAAAGGATTGGACTACTGATCCTAGTGATTTTGCATATATTCAGTTATTGATTTTCCATGTGTATGAGCAATGAGTATATTATTTATGAATATCTTTATCCATTCTTGAGTAGTTCGAAAGACTGCCTATTTTTTGCTCTTCTACTACTAATATTAAAGTGCTCTATATCTCAGGATGTGAAAATTGATGTTTAATTGTGAACAGTTGATATGATGTATTGCGCTTCCATGTATTCAGTGTTATGTTTTTGTTTGAATGTGCAAGCTATAAAACTTTTGGCGTAAACTGTTTCTGCTGGTATATACTGTTTTTCTTTCTCAGCTTGCCCAAAAATCGTGTTTTACAGGTACTTCCGTCATGCCTCTGGACAAATGTTTGTCGTATCTCGAGCATTAGCACAGTTCGTTTCCATAAACAAGTTAGTTCTTGTCATTCCTTCTGTCTTGATCTTTTCTGCTACTTTTGTTAGATCCCATTTGATGATATAAGATCTATTTGGTTCAAATTTTAGTGGTTTCTAATATCACTTTGTAATGGCAGAGCCATTCTCCAAACATATGCCCATGATGATGTTAGTGTTGGGTCGTGGATGATTGGTCTGAATGTCAAACATGTTGATGAGAGCAAGTTTTATTGTTATTCATGGTCACCAGGTTTTGCTCTCTCTCTCATGTGTGTGTGTACATTATGGGCTGTAGTTTTGACTCTTGTGAATCACCAGGTGCTATATGTGCAGCAGTGTGATCTTTATAGAAAGCTAGAGTGAACCAATTTCTGACCATTTTTTACTTGGGAACATGAGCATTCCTCAAAATATGATGGGTGTGCGGCTGCTGCCAGACTGTAACAACTTTCAGCTTCTTTCAACCAGATCATCAGAGCCCATTTCTTCTAGCTGCAAGCTGTGAACGCAATCTTTGGAATAGTTATTATTAGTTCTCCAATGCATAATTTCAGGGATCAGACCGTGGCATTTTCAGCTAATGAGACAACATCCGTTCAATATCTGGTTTGCCCATATAATTTTGTTTATCATTCTTTTCCATAAGTTATTATGATCACTATTCTTTGCTTATGGGTTTCACCTATAAGCACAATCTCGAGAACACTTATTTTCTCCTGTTTTGTAATTCGGCGATTTACTGATCCTCTGTACATGTTATGCTAGTATAGTCGATTGCCGTTTCATCTTTCCAGCAAGAACTTTTGGTTTCCAGCAAGTAACATGCATCCTAAATATATTGGAAGTAGACGCAACAAAATTGTGACTGGATTTTAAGAGCTAGCACTGTGAGGTCTTTTCAAATGCAATTATAACATTGCTTCCTTATAAGAAAACCACAGAGATGATTCTTATTGAATTTACTTTTTGAAAACACAAAATATGTTGCAGCTAAGCCTGCAAGACTCTCTTGTTCTCTCAAATTCCTTTCGCTTGGATCAAACTGTAATATATCTATCTCTATTTGGTCCAACTTTGAAATTCCAGGGTCTTGATCAGGGCTGTTTCTATTACGATAATTAATTAGGTTTTTGTATCATCCAAATATAATCCAAATATGCAAACGCATGAAGAGCATTGGTTCTGGGTGTTGCTCATCCTGAAAATGCACAGCATCCAGACTGATCCACTCTCCTTGTACAGTCTCGTGATGTATATCAAACGGGAAACTGGTGGAGCTGGAGGTGACTCTAGGCATTGATCTCATTAGATGCTTGATCTTTGTAACATGACCTGTCTTGAATTTTGAAGTGCTGACATACGTCGGTGGCATCCTTTCGTGTCCATCACGGGGCATTACACTGTGGTAAATGCTGTAAAAATTTTGAACATCTCTACATTCTTTGTTATTCAAATGCCATGCTACATATTCCAAACGAACTTGAGAAATCAAGAGTAGTTGAAAGTCTGAATCCTTAAGGAGTTATGCTTACAAATAAGAGAGGGAGTTCACAACTCCTTGAAATCCATTTTCCTTGAATTCCAGTAGTTGTATTACCCCCCTCCTTGCAAATCCCTCCAACACGGGTTCCCAAACAGAGCCTTAATGGAACTCTGATGTAAGTCTTTTATTGAAATCCAATGATATAAAGACTCACACTCGCAGCTATAGCACAGATGGGAACAACCTCCAATCATCTTCAGTTAACTTAAGAAAGCACGGCCTAACCTTGGTCGGGGAGGAGATGGCTTTAACAATGATCAACCACGTCCATGGCCAGGGAGGGTCCAAACTTTCTCGCCAACCATTTCAAAGCACAAATTTTTATTAGCTTACACAGAACCACGTTGAAATTTTTTGTACAAAACGTCCAAATCATGTCTTATGGTTCAATCATCAAGCAAACACGTACATAAAACATTTCGTCAAAATCTGTGTCAAACTTATATTGAATTACCAAGGAAATGAGCCAGTGCCTTCTCCATGTCATTATCATACATGGCCAGGACTTCAGCAACAGTGCTTGCAGCAAACCCCATTTCACGGAGGTGATTATACGACATGACAAACGCCTGAACCTGCAGAGGAATAAGGTTGAGTTTTTTGTCCTCAGACAATGATTTTTCTGAACTTTCTTCTATGATAATGTGATGTTGATAACTGCAAATAAAAAGAGAGGAAAACAGCAAAGGGGGATTACCTTGGTTGGATCGTCGCCATAATTTTTGATGGCTAAAGTAACAGCTTCCCGGCTTAGTCCTGAAGCAACATATTTGTTCACCAATTGATCTGCGGGATTGGAGGAATCCTGCACCAGAAGATTCAATTCAATTTAGAAAAAAAAATGAGGAAGGAATAACTTGGTTAGGCCATTTCCGTTTATAGGGTAGCTTCAGTCCCAAAAACTGTGTTCAAGCTTATCACACTGGCTTCAGTCCACCGAGCAGATTCAACATCAGATGCAGGTCTGAATTCACTCTTGGCAAGTCATGATTGTCCCTTGTCATTTTTCAGTTTTCCCCAATGCTAACATGCATATCATAGCCAAATTAAGGAGTGTCCAACAGAAAATTTGATGAAATAAGCAAGTCAGCATGATAGCATCTGTGCATACAAGTAGCAAGTTGGATCATCAAAAATACCAGCAGAAGCAAGGTATTAGAAGGCACGAGACAAACCAAGCATTAGCCTCAAAAGAATTGAGGGGTCTTGAAAATGAGGTAAAATTATCGAAATACTCGAGAGCAATAAATTGAAACCATAAAATGAAAATGATGAAATATGAAAGGAGTAGGGATCATTACAAAAGGAGAAAAGACCATCGGGTACTAAGATGTATTATGAGTACACTGTTTTACCAGTGTCCTGAACCATGCCTATGAAGTTATGAACCTCACTTCAACTATCAAGTTCATCAAACATCAGCAGAATACCATCTAATATAAACATGATTACTGAGTAATAAATAAAGAAACAAGCTGTTACAAAACAATTTCAATCTGATAATAAAGTCATTCAAAGTATCAAACTAACTATCCAATGGAGAGACTCGAGCCAAAAGACCAAACAGTAGAAAAGCCACAGAACTTATATAAAAAACTAACATGGCAATAGAGCAAGCACTATCATCAAGGTAATTCATTAAACATCACTATCAAATAATTTCTGATAGCATAAGCTATTGTTTCTCCAGTAATAGAAGTGATGGAACAGCAAAAACACGATAAACCTTGCTTATGACATATTTTCCATGGACTAATGCTTATTTTATTTTATGTCTTTTTTTACTCTGATTGTTTTCTGGGAAGTGGAAAAAAGGTGCTCTAAAAGAAGAATGCATGTCATTACTGTAAATAATATCAACCAGTCTCAAGGAAAGGAACATCTTCAAAACACTAATAGGGAAAAAAAAGGAGGTACCAGAGAACTAGGTTCTGAAGTCCTGGATGCTGATTCATTTTCCACAATGATGCTGCTCCAGTTCTGGTTATCTTTCTCAACCTCCGCTAATATTTTTCTCTCCAAATCAAAGTCAAACTGGAATGTGCTCCTTGGGATTTCAGCCATTTGTGGTGACAACGCTGGCTGCATAATGAGCATAAATTTATAGCAATATGAGGAAAGATATGAACCAGAAAAGAGTTAGCGGCAACACAAACTCAAGCTACAATATCCTTCACAAAAACATTCATGTTTCATCAAGGACACTAAAGAATTTATTCTTATGGATAAGAATGAAAAATGGGTAATGGATGAAAAACAATAAGTGATGTTATTAATGGAGTTGGCTAGGGATGCAAAGGGTTTGGATCCAAAACAGCTAAATACATTGGGGAGTCTAATCCAGAACAGCCGAAATTTGCAAAACCTCCATCCTGGCTCCGATGCAAATCCCTAGAGTTAGCAATGAAGGCCACTAAATGGTGAATAATTCACTTGAGAAAGATGAACAGCAGGCAACAAGTAAAATCTTACAGGGGGTGTTATTCGATATTCTGGCTTTATTGTAACCCTGATACCCAATCCTGCTGAAAAAGGGGGGAAATTTAATTAGTTCCCACAACTGCAATTATTATGTCAATTAGTTAAAAACCTGGAGATTGTTCAGAATATTGAATGCCTCAAAGCAAAGAGAAAATTTAAACACCTACAACACTGTTTAATTGAACGTTTTTGCTTACAAAATTAAGCCTGAACATGCCCACAAATTTGTATCCTTACATTTTAAATGCACATGTAACTTAAAGGGGAATCACTTGCTGTCCAATAGCGATTTATACCAACTTAACATATATTAGATGGTATGATTAACTTCATCCAAACTGATCAATTTCTGCAATTTCAAAGACAGACAAGGCAAATTTATGTGTTTCTTCAATAATGATGCTACATTCCAATGTCACCAAACAAATCTATGAATATTTTAAGATTGTAAACAGTTAGTTGGGCAAAAGGCCACACTGTAAATTGGAGCTAGTGGGCAATGGCTCAGTCAGACCAAGCTTGCCAAAGAGCTGGGCTGGGCCTAAGATCAATATCCCAGAACATGATCTGTCCATGAAGTCAATTCGGACAATCGTCAAGCCAGGCGAGGCCGGCTCTCAATTGCAAAAAAAGAAGAGTAAAAGTCAATACTCAAATACACATAATTAAAAACCCTTAAAAAACAAGGGGGAAGAAAAGGGAGGAAACTTCTTGTCCAAATAGAAATGTACAGATTAGGTTCATTTATTACCATTTGAGCTTTGTCAAATCTGCTTTAAAAGATAGTTAAAAATATATAAATAAGAAAAAATTGTCCCTAATAAAGACAAGCTGCCATTCATCACCTTCTTCTGTAGAAAAGGCCTAATTGTGGTACAAAAGAACGATGCCCAACCCATCACTCTTCCTCCTCCCTGACGATGCCCTAATGAGGCAGCATGACCAGATTCTTGTAGAAGTGCCCAGAACCCAGATAGTAAGAGACACTGGGTGATTGGGACTTTTGCAATTTCATTATTGCCACACTCTTCTCAGTTGTCACACTTCTCATCACAAACTTTGCCTCCTTCCTCAGCTTCCCCAAAACTATCAATACCTAAAGCAACAGCCACTCAGAGACTTCAATAGGTTCGGTGTTAGGCTTATCATGGCAACAGCCGCCCACAGATGACTTGAATTTAAGGAGGGGGATCCCAACAACTCAAGCAGATCTAGAACAATGAAAGGTGTGCTTGGAGTCAATGGAAAGAAGGATATACAGTTGGTGGAGCTGATCCCCACAATCACAAGCAGCTATTGCAGAGGCTTGAAGGAGGATGAGGAGGTGATGGTGGTGGTAGTGAAGCAGATAATGGAATAGGCAGGGGAGCACAAGCAATTGCAGGGAAAGAGGAAAGAAACTCTAAATAATTTTTTCTCCATCTTTAAAGGAAAATGAGCAATGGGTTGACAGGCCTCTCATACTTGGCCCACTAACAGGCCAGATAGGCCTAACCCCAGAATTCTACACGTCATGACACAAAATCCTGACATAAGGTTGTTCGCAACCCATAGAACACACAACCTGTTGCTCAACTCTACTTGTAAATGAGTTTTTAATTATAAATTTTATGTCATAATATGATTATACCGTGATGTTTGGAAAAAAAGTGAAAAAAAAATCAGGGAAAAGGTGAACTAGCTTCCTATTTTCAAGAACAAGGGGAAAAAACACAGGTAGTTTCTCCAGCCTTACATTTCAAATATCTAGGCTATATTTAAATATTTTTACTTAACAAAAAGATTACCCTTTTGATATATTACAACAAAATAAAAATATAGCCAAATATACCTAAAAAAAATATTGCAAAACATCTAGTTTGATATAAACAACTTTCCAAGGAAAATACAGACAAAAGAAAAGGCAGTAGGCACATCTTAGAAAGCAGAGTATTCTTATCAGTGTTTGCTTTCCAAAACAATTCTAGATTATGTTTTTCACTGTCTTAGCCACCAGAAATTCCACGTATGTTTGCTCAGCTTATTTGGAAGCAACTCAAAGAACTCCCTTGTATAACATTTGCCCATTAAGTTACCTGGTGGCTGCTCCAGAAAATGAAAAATTACATTAACATGTTCAAATACAATGATTTGGTTAAATCCAAGCAATGAAAGAAAGGACACTAAGTAAGCAGTAATCACACATTTTAATGATGTATAAATCCGTAGACTTCTCATCTAAAAAGAAACATTCTTCCAACGATACATTTAGCAACTTCTCCAGAGAAATGTATGATCGGCAATGGCTACTCTGGCAGTGTAAAACCCCGAGGCTGCCCAGTACACATGGGGAGCTGCTTACACAACATGCATGCGCCCCCACCCCCACAACACCAAACAACCTTTCCAACGATCAACCATTTACGCTCTTGCAATCTCAACATGTCACGAAGTACTGCACTTTCCAGATTCCACTCAAGAAAATCGTCATAAAATAGTAGCAGCACATCAGAATAACATGCCACAATGGTCAGTGCCCTCACCAAACAAAGGTAGAATGCAGAAGACGAAGGAATGCTGGAAGGAAAAAAAGGCGTACACAAGCCACCTCGTATATAAATCATCACAGTTACTTGGAAACTGAAAAAACAAATATCATTTATAAAAGAGAAAGCCAAGAATAAACTATCTATATGGACAAAAAACCGATAGTTGATTCTCGTTTCTCCTAAAACGATCAAAACCTCAACCCAACCTAGAAATCCAACTATATAATCCAATTCCAAAGTTCATAACAAATAAAACACACCAAATCATCTAGTGACAACAAAAGAAGAAACCAAACAAAAAAAAACTCTCCAAACAAACTAAGAAACCATGATATCCCACTTTCTCACAAAATCAACAAATTCCCCTTTCTGATTTCAAGAACGCCCACTTCACGTTTCAGATCAAATACCAAAAAACAAAAATCAAGGAAAAAAATCAAATGGGGTTGCAACAAACACCCAAATCATCCAGTGACAAAGAAGAAACCAAATACACAGAATCTCTGCAAGCAAACTAAGAAACTATTCAACCCCACTGTTAATTTTCCTTCTGGAAATCAACAATCCGACTCACATGTTCCCAAAAATCTCTGCTACCACTCATCAAAAAACACAATCCAAGAACACCAACTTCATGTTTCGCATCAAATATCGAAAACCAAGAATGAAAATTTAAAGAAAAAAGGAAAAAAACTCACATGGGGTTGCCGAAGGAGGGGGAGCAGGAGGAGCCCGGCCGATCGGCGGACCGGCGGGCTGACCGATTCGCGGGTAGTAGGAAGGAGGAGGCTGGCCGTGGCTCGATGGGGCTCTGTAGGTCTCATAGGGAGCTCGATTCTTCCGGAAATCGTAATCCATGGCCTTCGGAATACAGAAAAAAAATCGATCGATCGCGTCTCTGGAGGTCCTGACCCGAGTCGGCTGCCACTTTTTTGGCCGGAATTCTCACCACCCACCGGATTTCTTCTCTCGATGACCCCGTTCTTGAGGGTCTCGCTCGCGTTGCTTGGGGTCGAAGAAAATATGGGAAACGCCAGACGGACGAAGGACGGTTCTCGCGTAGAGGTAGGAAAACCGTGGGATTCTCGTGTATCGAATCGAAAGGGACTACAGCGGTTCTAATTTCGTATCGGTAGGTTTTGCACCGAATGGATTTTGTGGGAGACGAACATGAGAAAACTATGGTCATTTGTTTTCGTGCCCTTTCTCATGACAGAGGCTCTCTTTCCTAGGAAATGGGGTCTCTTCCTAAAAAGGTGAAAACAAACATGTTGAAAAATATGCGGTGGGTTTTTCACCCATGCAGCACTTTCCCTCCAAAGTGGCCTTTTGCAAAGGAAGGAATGTCCAAAGAAAATTTAGCAAAGAGCTGACATGAAACGACTTCCTCGTGCATTTCTATGTAGCCTATGTACCGGAAATAAGACTCGGATTAGATTGAAGAATCGGAAATTTGTCTCTAGTGACAATTAGAACTTTTGAAAGGTCGTCTGGTGAATGGCAATGCCGTTGTTTTGATTGGGTCAAAGTTTTTATTTTAACCCTAGTGAAACCCCTGGGTAGGGCCCACGACCACCCTGCCTTACTCGGCCCATGAAAGCTATGGGCGCACACCTGTGGGCCAATGGGGTTTGATCGGTTGCCTTCATCTCAGCACCCTCATCACCAGGTGCTGGCCACACGGGTGACCCCTTTGGTGGTGATCGAGTAAAAGTTATGATTGTGCTGTTTGCAAGCGAAACCTAAAGACCATTCTATGGAACATAAAACTTCCTCATGTTTGGTTTGTGGAATCCAAATGTTCAGATGTCATCAGCTTAAGTACAGATTGGTGTTTTGTGAGCTGGGAATTCATCTTTTTACAAACAAATACAAGGAAAATGCATTCTTGAGTATTACTTTAGGACTCCATTTCATCACTTTTCTAGGAATATGTGTGCCATATACCAACACAAATGACATGAATCCACAAAAATCATCTTCTATCTATTGATGTTTTGATAGCTCGTTGACGGGTATGATATGATACATGACATTTGTCCTTTTTTTAGACTTAATGAGAGATAAACTAAATTATCCTGAAGAGAAGGCTATTATATAAGGTTTGATGACCATAACATAATGTATTTAAGAGTCTATCTTCAATTCAACCAATTACAAATATCTCCACATAATGTATATACTACTGTATTAAGACATCACAAGGCCCTACCAAATTAGTTCACACAAACCAAGCTTGAACCTAAGACAACCTTACAATGTATGGTTAAAAGTATGTAGGACCACATGATTTTCTAACACAAGTTTTTCAAATAAAAAAATACTTAAGGATCATAATCATGCTTCAGTTGCTAAATCTCATTTTATCTACATTTTGTAGTCCAAATCCAAACACGATTATGCAATTGAAGAACATTGACATGGATTTTTCCATGTTGCCCAGTGACTATATGAATACAATCAATGTGTTTGGTTGCAAAGGTTGAAATACACACCACTCTTTCTTGGGATCATTCTATGCCTAAGAAGGTTGGAAAGCCAAACATAACGATTTCACAACAGTAAGAGTCCGTTTATTGCAAGAGACTCGCTTTTCTTGGAAAAGTTTTCCATCACCTGTGGAAAACAACTTTTTTTAGGAGGTAGCTTTGGGAAGTAGAAATGCAGCCTTAGGAAAAAATGGGGTCCGCTAATGGGCGTTTGTTTTACCCATGCTGAGAAAAGACATGTTTTCATACCACAATGAGTCTTTTCCCCCATGAAACTAATAGGACCTAGGAATGTTAATGCTAGTTAGTGCACGCCACCTTGTGTTGAGACGTTCCAAGTTCAAATCCCAATGGTACGACTGTATAACACGTCTGATCTGCCTAACCCCAGCTTGCCTATCATCACAAAAAAAAAAGGAATGGGTTCACGTAGTTGAATTGATAGCTGGACATGTTTGGCTTGTAAAGAGCTCGTTCAAACTTGTAAAATAGGCTAGGCAAGCTGAATATGAATAACATGTACTCAGTTTGGCTTGACCTGTAGAAGCTTATTAGATAATAAAGAATATATTTTATACATGTATATCTTTATAATCCTATTTCTCCCAGCTATAAAACAATGTATTTTTTCTATAAACAAGCCAGCTTGAACTCTTGAGCAAGCAGAAGCCTAGCAACTCCTTCGGGGCAAGGGGTAAGCCCACGGAGTTTTGCGCTGCCATGACAGCAATCATAAGTACGGCAGGCAAAGCCAGCGCGGCTAGGTCTTTGATCTTGGGAGTGATTTTTTCATCTATAAAAAATAAAAAATGCAGCCTCTCCACAATTTAATCCTAAAATGAAGGCAAATTAAAAAGAATGGTTATTGTTATCCCTGATTTTGGCATCGACATGGCAAAATACTGGCAGAACGTCTTACCCATAGAGCTGTCAATGGGTTGGGTCTGTATCTGGTACCTGACCCGACCTGAACTTGAATACCAGGTAAGGGTTGGGCCGACATGAATTTGACCCAAGTAATATGTGGATTGGGTTTGGGCTATGAATTTTATTGGCTAACCAGCCCAGCCCAGCTTGACATGAATATTTTATATGTATTTTTAGCAAATGTAGGTTTTTTTATATTATATGGATCTGAGTTTAGGATTTCATGATTTTCTTGACCCGAGGAAACCTAAACTGTAAACCAAAATTAGCAAGCTTTTGAAATTATATGGATCCAAGTTTAGGATTTCATTTTCTTTCCCCGACAAAACCAAAAGTGAAACCCAAACTTATAGAAGCTAGCCATTTGGGCAGGCGAGTACACCTGATGGATCAGTCCGACCCGTTGACAGCCCTGACTACACACTATAGGGTTTATCTAATTTTACACTTATATTCATTTAGTAATATTCAACTCCATAAAATTAGAAAACAATAATTTTAAATGTGTTACTTTTAAGGGTATGTTATTGCCGTTTTGATAAAAAAAAACAGTGAAATCAACAAGATTTTTAAAAGAAAGAGCAATAATAAATTTCTAAAAGTACCAACATGTATTGATAATTTCATATTGAATACTTTAAAGTTGCTAGAAGGAGTTTAAATTTAAAGAAACTGTGTGCAGGTGTGCGTGGAGCATGTAGCGCTTGTGTGGGAGGAGCAGTTAGTGAACGTCACCTTGTGTTGGGATGTTGCAAGTTCGAATCCCTATGGTATAGTTGTGTAACTGGTAGGGGTCCGCCTAACCCCAGCTTTCTTGTCGAAAAAAAAAAGGTGAGATTTGGTCATGGTGACCGCCAAATGAGTTGGAGATCATAGGCTCAGGCTGTTTTGAACCAACCATACCTTAGATGGGTTCAACATGGTCCAGTTAGTAGGGATTAGCGCGGTCATTATTTTATAACCTGAGAAAATATTAAGCAGTTAAATTTTTCCTATAGATAGCATCTATAAGCTTAGTTTAATGAAAAACAAAAAAAATCATTCAAACCTCGACTTGACCAAATATTTTTTTTGAAAGGCAAGCTGGTATCAGGCAGACCCCTACCAGTTATACAATAATACCATTGAGATTTGAACTTGCAACTTCCCAACACAAGGTGAAGCCCACTAACTGCTCCTACCAGACAATCGGATCCCCCCTTGGTGACTTGACCAAATCTTACCTCTTAGAAAAAATATCAAACTAGAATCCCAATTATATTTAATTGTGACCAGCCCAAGTTCACTTGGCCACTATGTAGAACCAATCCATCTTGTTTTGAATTAAAAAAAAAAACACAAGTTGATGTTTATTTATATATGAAAATATGTAAAAGAACCCAAGCATAACTAGGGATGGCAGTGGACCGGAGCGGGGCGGGGACAAGGTCTACACCCCCGCCCCATCTCAAAATCCTGCCTTTCATCCCCGCATGGGTTTTGATTTTAACCTTCATCCTCCTTTCATGTCCTCCATCCCCGTTCCAAATGGGGCGAGGCAGGGCGGGGGCCCCTAAAGAAGGATTGGGAACTGCAGCGGGATAGGGCAAAGTGAGGATCAGGATGGGGATAGGGGGGCAGGGGTAAGCGTAAGTCCATCCCTGCCTCCATCCCGTCCCGACATGGGTTTTGATTTTAACCTCCATCTCGGCCTTCATCCTTGTTTCATGTCCTCCATCCCTGGTCCAAATGGGGCACGGCCGGGGCAGGGCTGCGTTTCACCCCAGTCCACTGCCATCCCTAAGCATAACCGTGTGGTTTATGTACAAGCTATATGTACCTTGACTAGCTAAAAAAAAATAAAATATATCAATTATATCTTTAACAAGCCTACTCCAGGCTGAACCAAACCGATCATAGCTTGTTATCTTCTAACTAATTAATTTGAATAGCCTCCCACTTTTTTATAGTTTTTTTTTTGTTTTAATTTTAAATGTTTTAATAGCATCATACTTGGCTCATGGAGCCTACTTTGTGAGCTGGAATGAACCTTTTTTTATATTTACACAAAGAAACCACCTCCCAGGATTAGAGACCTAACCGCACTAGCGTTGCCTGCCATACTTACGGTCACTGTCTTGGGATCTTAAAACTCCGTGAGCTTACCCTTTGCCCCCAGGAGCTCGAATGAACCTATCCTTTTTCTTTGTTTTTTACCCGTTGCACCCATTGAAAATAAGATGAGAGAGAATCGTTTACAGTGGTTTGGACATATTCGACGAAGGCCTAATGATGCTCCAGTTAGAAGGATGGAGAAATGGGAAAATATATTAGTTAAAAGAGGTCGGGGTAGGCCTAAGAAGACATTGATGGAGGTGATAGAAAAGGATATGAATGCTTTGAACCTCACCGAGGACATGGCATTGGATAGAAATGAATGGAGGAGAAGGATTCATGTGGAATGATTTTCTTTGTTGGTTCATATCGCCGACCCCAATTGTTTTGGGATGAAGGCCTAGTTGTTGTTGTTGTTGTAGTCTTGTAACTCATTAGTTGGAATTGATACCACAAATATCAATTTGAGATCCCTGTGTATGTTTAAGGCCCCATTCTTTCTTTCCCATGAAAGGGAACCCCTTTTCATGGGAAAGGGCATGATTTTCTAAAAAGGATGCCAACATGGCTTTCCCATGAAAAATCCTTGGGAAGTTATGATAGAATTTTCACATAAACTTCGCCATGGAGGTGGGAAGAACTATGTCTCATACTGACCGCTATGTTACAAAGATTCGGGTAGGACTCAACGTGCTACTTGAGTTAAACAGGAAAATTTGAAAAGTTTTTGAAAAGTAGGACAAGAGAACACAAATTATTTAATAAATAAATAACTATTTTTGATATTTTAATATCTAAAAATATAATTTTATTTAGACATTATTAAAAACATTAAAAATTATTAAAGATATTAAGATAATATCCATACATGTCAGTATTCACGACACATATCAGGTTGCACTACCGGGGACACAACAAAAATGGCGTGTCCATGTAACATAGTTAGTCTGCCCTCTTAGGAAAACACCTGCCACGGTGGGCTTTTCATATCAAAACCCATTGAAACAAACGGGCAAATCTATATGTTCAATTACATGATTAAAATTTTTATACAAAATTATTGAGTAAAATTGATTTTTTCTGTTTTTTTTAATGTTTATATATATATATATATATATATATATATATATATATATATATATATATATATATATATATATATATATATATATATATATATATATATATATATGAAAACTTTCAATGTACAATTTGCATGGTTTGATGAGTAAGAAACGGGTTTCGAATCATGTGATTGTAACATGTAAGCTATTTCCTCAAAAGCTTTAAAAAGTAACAGCTCACAATCCCCCAAAACCTTATGGCTCAAAATCAATGTTGTTAGTATCGGAATCGGTCATGTATTGTTTGGCCAACGATTCAGGTGAATGCCGTCGATACGGATTCTCAAGTGAATCGTTCTGAACCAGCCAAAAAAACAATTAAAAAATATTACATGTCAATCAAAAAGTGACACGTGTTAAAGCCATTAAAATAATATTAAAAAATTAATTTAAAATATTTTTATATTGATTAAAAATAACCAATTCAGGTCAGTATCATATTTATTTGCTGGTGATCAGATTATGTTAAAGAAACACAATCAATGGTCAGATTTATAGCAAAGATACAATGTTGAAAGCATGAGTGTGGTTAGATTTATAGCCAAGCTAGCTTCTCAAGGTTTTAAGAAGCTTCGGCAACCGAACCAGCACCATGTGGATCCAGGTCCATACACTTCTCATCCGGTCTGACACTGTTTCATAATTTTCCAGCCAATCACTAGGCAAAACACCTCGCATTCGTCCCTCCAGCCCAGCCTTTCTCTCTTGTCCACGTCTCCCCCTAACCCTGGCGGGGTCCACACCCATGCGAGCGCATCAGGTGAGAGGCAGTTCATTTAGCTGGAATGCAGATCAGATGCGATCACATGGCACACTTTGAGTGTACCGCTACAGCTGGCTGCCTTCCTTCTGCTGTTGGGCCCCACAACCGACACGATGTCAGCTAAAGATGGAGGGCGACGAAGTGCAGCGGCCCACTCAAAGTGTGCAATGTGATTGCGCCTGATCTGCTCTCTCATAGCTACCTTGGATATTCATCCATTTGATGAACGGCTCGGGACACCATCTCGTTTTCTTTTTTTGTTTAAGCCGTTCATTTTTTGCTACTGAGATGCCGGCCGGTCGTTTGAAACTTGAATGGCTTTCAAAAAAAAATTTGTGGGACCCATCTCCAAGCCCGACGGCCTACCCCTGGAAGCATAAATGAAACGCTTCTCCGCCACGTCACCGTGCTGGATGAGCTGTATAGATAAATCAAGTGTGTCCGCCACGTCATTCACCTCTCCATCTTGATCTCCCGTGGCCCATGACGTGTACAAAACCACTTCTCTATGACGCTCACCCTTCCTCTTTCTTCTCGGGCGATTCCGTACGAACCAATTGAAGATTGCCACGTATCGATAGCCACGTGGACGATAGTCATGCCACGTAGGAACCCACCCACCCGCCCGCCTGCCTCTGGAAAAGTCTCGATGGGTGAGCTGGCGCTGCGTAACCCTTCGTGGTGGGCCCCAACAAGGGAAAAGAACAGCCATTCCGGGAATGACGCATCGTGGTGGGGACCACGACGTTTCCTCCCACCGACATCCGAAGGGGAGGGTCGGGCCCACGTCGACCACAATTCCCATTGGTCCTGGTCGCCAACGGGTGGGCCCCGCTCTGTACTGCAGTACGTGGACGTGAAAAGGACTTCAAGGCTTATCTACCGTCGATTTTGCCAGATGTGGCATCATCCGGCAGCAGGACGCCCTCCCGTGGGTCCCAAGGCCCGGGAGATCTGAAGTTCTGAGGATCCGACGGTTGGCGTTCGTCTTTGGTCTGATCTAAAAAATTGCGTGAAGGACGTGGAGACACGTCAGAGCGCAGCGACGCCTCTAATTGGGATTTTTTAGAAATGTCTTAATTTCATAATTGCCCTTACACTTTGTCATTTATTGAACCGGCGTTCTCTGAAGTTGGATTTGCAACATTGGATCCAGCAGTACTATATATGTTTTGGATCCCGGTTCAATCAACCTCATTGGATCTCAAAGGATTCTATTGCAAATGATTAAGATTTGGATTCAGTAACCCACGATCAGCAAACCATGGATCCAAACCCATGTCCTGATTAGCAGGGAAAATTAAAAATGGCAACAGGGTTCTTATGAAAAGAATGCTGGTGGATCAAAATTGATTCAGATCCAATGTGGATCCTAATCCTATAGAAGGTATTTCCATGTTTCTGAATCCAAAATAGTCTGATCAGGCAGTTTAAATTCCCGCATGGTGAAACATAAATTTCCAATACGGACCCAAAAGTTTTCCAACCAGTCAAAATTGAATAACATCTGATACACGTTCCATCTGATTTTAAGGATCCATACCCGGAAATACAGTGTCGGATTCGGATCGGATGTCCTACCAAACCCCATTCATTCGACTCGGAGTTTACAGGGATAATTCTGTCATTTTCTCAAGTCCAGTGCCCAATAACGGCATTTAGATAACCTTCCCCTTCTGGAGTTTACACGAAGCATCTTCATTGTTGGTCAAAGGGCGGAAATAGTTTGCGAATACATAAGTTGGTGGTCAAGGACAAAAAAGGGTGGGTGACGATGCCGTTCACATTTTGAAATGACTAAACTACCCCCACATGTGTTTGTGAGCTCATTAACGAACCCTGATTTTTCTTTTTTTGATAAGCAAGATGGGGTTAAGCAGACCCCTACCTGATATCTCTTAAGACCCATGTGCCAGAGGGCTTCGAACCTGGGCCTTAAGCTTGGCACATGACCTCACTTACCACAGGGATTCGAACCTGGGCCTTAACGAACCCTGATTTGGCATAATGCAGTAATACTAACATCGTTTAAAGGCATTAATAGTGTAAGATCAAACTTTAAACAATTTACCAAAATTCCTTTATAATTTAATCATGCATTATCCTGCACTATATAACATTATTTTCCAAATGAAATCTTATATTAAATACAAAATAACCCCACCAAGAAAAAAGTGTGGCCAGAAAAAACTTAAATATAAGTTGAAAGTCAGCCAACTCCCATTACTAAAAATTTCAAATTTCAAATTTCAAATTTCAACTCTTCTAATAAAGATGAGGTATCACAAGGATTTCAGTGGGTTCTTAACTTTTCAATAGTTCAATTGTTTACCTTATTTACCTAGTAAATCCTATGTTCACTTTTTTTACCTCATGATTAGCTGCAATAATGATGCATTTAAGAGGCCAATAACTGGGGTTGGGCAACGGGCTAACCCGACCCGATAATGGACTGGGCTGTTGACCCAATCGGCCTGAACAAAGCCTAGCGCATAAATTGATGGGCTGATCCAACAGCTTAGTTTGGGTCGACTCATTGAGAAACCCTTGACCCACAACCCACCTGTTATGCTCGTGGGCCTAATTGGGTCAAGCCGGACTTATTGTATTATATATAATGTACATATTATATTATATGTATATACATGGTCAAGCCGAACTTATTTTTGATTTAAAAATATATTCTTTTTGTTAACAGGTCTCTTTGGCTCAACTTATTTGATTATAGTTCTCCATGAGTTCGTGCTTGGCTCAGCTGGCCACAACAATGAGTTAAGCTTGGTTCGGCTCTTTTATCAGCGCAAGTAGAGACCAGGAGAGAAAGACTAGAGCCTAGTAACATAAGTTAAAAATGACAAAATATTGGCAGTTAAAAATTTGAGAGAAACTGAAATTTTTTTATTATTGATTTTTTTGGCAAAATATTGATAATAAAAAATAAATTAAAAGTACAAAAATATTTTTATAAAACATATTAAAAATATTAAAAATAAAAACCATACAATTTTTCATGATAAAAACATAAATATTATGTTTTTGATTAAAAAACTCACAAGAAATTAAAATTATCGCAAGAAAATAAGGTTTTTAACTTTTGGGTAATTTCTTGCAATATTTTCACGAGATTTTCATGTAAATATTACGACATCTACCGTGGACGAGAGAGAGATTCCTAATTGGTTGGTCAATAATCAAACAAAGACCTTTTGGCCATTAGAATAAATACTGAGGGCATTTTAGTTATAAAAAATTAAAAAAAGGCCAGGGTTAATTTGGTCCTATTACGAAACCAGAGGAAGGGGCTTTGACGGACGCGAAGGGAACCCGCCAAATCGGTTAAATCCGCGACCACGTCAGCCACATGACGGGACGGATTAGATTGCGAAGGAAGGGGGGAACGATGGACGCGTAGGCGAGGGCTCACCAAATACACGTGTACGGTCCAGATGACGCGGAATATAATTCGCACCACGCTTCACGAATCACAATTGCCAACTCGGCGACCACCATCGGCAGTCGTATATACGTGGGCATGTGCGTTTACTGACACGCGTTTTATGACGTGGCGATCCGCCTGGCGCACATTCCCTCCCTCCTCCCTCCTTCATCTCTCTCTCACTCTGAAGGAGAAGAAAAGAAGGGCGGTGGTTTTTCGTTTCCGAGACGGTTCGTGACTCGACTTGGACGGACGGCGTTCGGATCGTCGGAACAGGAAGAAGGAAGGAGTGGAAGAGGGGTCTGAACGTGTTTCTTTTGATCTCCGAGACGGTTTGAGAATCGGCTCGGACGGACGGCGTTCGGATCGCCGGAACGGAGCGTGAGGTTTCCTGTTGCTTTCTGCTGCAAAGTGTTCGTGTTTCCGGTGAGATCTCCGGCGACAGTTTTTTTTTAATATGTTTTTCAACTTGTTCGTTTGTTCCTCTTTTTGATTGGGATCTATTTCGGAAATCTGTGATCTTTTGGCGTTTTTGATGATGCTTAGATGGTTGAGGCTGTGGATTTCTTTGTTTCGTTGAGTTGAGAATGCTTTTTTTGCTTCTTTTTTCGTCGCGTTACTTGCTTGAAAGATTCGGAAGAATCGCATCTTACGGATTTTTCTGAGTTTCTGAAGTGAAAATTTGATAGTGTTTAGTGAAAAAGCGGCATGTTTACTTGAATTCGCGGAAAGAGCAATTAGAGCGCATTTTTTTTAACGCTTTGTTATGCTTGTTGATCTCAATATTCTCAAGTTGTTCTAGTGATCTTGAGTGGAACAACGGAGTGTTTGCTGAAATTAGAAAACTTTACGGAATGAAAATGGGGGGGAGGGGGGGGAGGGGGGGGGAGTTAGTGTTTAGCGAGAAATATGAATTCTCTTTGTTTTATTTATTAGAGCTCTTTAGAAGAGTTATGTAAGTGAATTGTTAAATCCTTCAAAAAAAAGGTTGCAAATTGAAAAGCCATAAAAAGCAAGAAATAATTCATACACGTGAGATAGCGCACGTGCAGGGAGACTAGAGCACTCACAGGCACGAATGGAGGCGGTTGACAGATTCATTATCTGTGACGGATCTGTGTGATCGATCAACAGAGAAATAGGGATAGGAGGAGGGGAAGTTTATTGAGAAGGAGAATCAGTATCTTTGGCAGCTTCATATGTAGAGTAGGAAACAGACGCTTATTAAGAAGGGCGAAAAGAGAAAGGGAATAGAGGAAAAAAAGGCACTCGATCTCTCTCTGTTTTGGGTGATTGGGCCGTGGAATTCAAGGCGCAATTCTGGAACATGAGATCATGCCTCTATGGACGCGCTTCATTGGTGGATCTGGGGAGATCACCAGGAGGTACTTGTACCACTTTGTAGAATTCTTAACCTGCTTCCTGGCTCAGGCAGCTTCCCTTTGTTACAAACTGAGTTCCTGGAGATTGAATTGTGGGCAGAGTCCTACTAGATTCTCGACTAATCTCTGAGTTGGATTGTGAATTTTAGGCCGGTCTGCTTTGTCTTTAATCAGTGGCTTTGGCTATAGGCTTGGTGGCATAGGAAGCTTCGCTAAAGAAATTGGAAAGAAAAGGGTAAAGAAAATCTCTCTCTCTCTCTCTCTCCTTCTCTCTCTCTCTCTCTCTCTCTCTCTCTCTCTCTCTCTCTCTCTCTCTCTCCTTCTCTCTCTCCGGCCAATTATGCAGTCGTGTTTAAAATCATTTTATATGGACTGCTGAGGTTTTGCTTAATTGGCAGCGTACAAGTTGATTTATTTGTGCCATAGGCATGATATTTCATAGCATTAGTGTCATACTCCACTGAGATTTATATTCTAGATCATGCATGCTAATGATGATGAGCTTATGAGTTATGACACTCGATGTTGATCATAGTGACACTTGAGATCATGTGAGCTTGTCCAGCTAATAGCGTGGGGAGGTCTTGATCAATTTGTGGTTATTAATCATTTTATTGATGTGGTTCCAATTTCATTAAACTCTATTCCATCGATGCAAAACAGCTAGTTTTCTCTCTGCATGTGTCAACCATCAGGGCAGGAACAACTCATAGTTTCAAACGGCATGCACCATGACACAAACACACCTATCTATACACACCCTCTTTCCTCCTTTATGGTCTGGTCTCAGTTTTCCATGAAACACTGCTACACTTGGTAATCTCTGAAGCAATAGTTTTGCTGATTGATTACGGTTTAAGTAGCCTCAGTCCGGGGAGGGGGGGTGGACTGAAGTTTGGGAAATTCTGTAATATCATGAAAGAAAGACGCTGGATATGTTGGTTATAGTTATATTTGGGTTTGAAATACTTTTTTTTTTTTAAGTTCTTGATGCTTAGTGGCCAGACCCGGTGAAGAAATGCTTCTATTGCATATGGAAACCTTTGTGTAGTATCTCAACGATGTTGTGAATGGAAGCCTTTTTGTAAATGTTGATCTGCTGCATGTTTGGTGGCTGGGAACTCCACGTTTGTACCTCAATTTACAAAATTTTTTTTGACAAGCAGTTTGTGGCCTCTACTTTTTAAGTTCCTTCTGTGTTCTCTATCTTGTCTTCTTTTTATTCAACTGTCAGTGCTTGCATTTGCATCGTCTTTGATGTTTTCAAGCTTGCTTCATGTCTTAAGTGCATCTTGGTAGCCGGGACCTGATCCGCGTGATTTATCAATCTATGAATGTCGGAATGATAACTGTTGTAAATGTAGAAATTGCTTTCTGTGGCATATGTGAGTGTTCATGTGTACATGCTTATAAGTGTTACATGCATATAGTAGCTTACTTTTTAGGTTTACTATGAGGCGTCTTGTAATTGGTGGATGTCACGGTTGTAAGTGTGTTCTAGCATCTCTTAACTATGTTATATCAGTTAATGTTAGATTGTAGTCTTGCGTGTGCATTTTTCCTATTGCTAGCTTGCAGGATTTGTGCTATCCAAGTCTTTAGTTCCGTGCACTCCAATTCTAACCTGTAGTGGCTCTATCTTTGGCTTTAATAACATAGTTTACCAACTGATTTCAGACGGAGAGCACTGCATTTTGATTTTTGGTTCTCTGATACTGTTAATAGCATTTTAAGATCTAAATTACCTGATCGGCATGGAAAACACAGAAGGTGGAATGCCATTAAAGTCGGACAAAGCATCTTCACCTGCACAGGTGAGCCTATCTTTTGTTTTATTTTTTAAGGAGATGAATCGCTGACTATTGAGTAAATTAGGTAAATTATCCATTTTAAGAACATTCTTTAGTTGAAGGTTTTGTATGATGTATGTTTTATTTGGACCTCAGTTTGGATCCTTATCAATTTCAGAATCTTGAGGTTGTTTCTAGCTTATGTTAATTGAGTGAATGCTATCAGACATGTAATGTTGATAGAACATTTTGAAGGATTAGGGAAAAGCTGTCTCAGACGGAGGTTGACTAAAGTCTGAGCTAGTTTTTCTTCACCCCTACCTTTTTTTTGTATGTGTGAGTGTGTGTGTGTGAGTACGAGCAATGTAAATCCCTACTGAGTATGTGGATGGAATGTGCTTTCAAGTTCATAATGCCTAATACATATCAAAGAAATGAGGATACTTGGTGCCACAGGTCTTTAACTGTTACTTTCTCTGGTTCTTGTTTTATTTTTATTGGCACCTTAACTATAGCATATGGACTCTGACTGATTCAATCCTTCTGTTGTTTAGGAACATCCTACAATACCTACTTATCCTGATTGGACAGCTTTCCAAGTTAGCTCTCTCTCTCTCTCTCTCTCTCTCTCTCTCTCTCTCTCTCTCTCTCTCTCTCTCTCTCTCTGTTTTCCACATAGCCTGGGGCATTTTTCAAAGTTCTTCTTGACCAAGGCATTGTTGTTTATTGATTGTGCAGGCATACTACACAGGAGTCGGTGTGCCATACCCTTATTTTGGATCTGCTGTTGCATCTGGTCATACTCCTCTTCCATATATGTGGGCACCACAGGTATTCAAGCTTTTTTATTCAGGTTACCATGGAACGAAATGTGTGCAAATGTCAAACAGACACAGTCACTCATGTAACAGTATGAAGGTTCTCTTCATGTGCATTTAGTTTGGTTTTCTGGTCCTTGAATTTTCCAGGGTATTACTTGATAGCTTGCATCTGACAATCCAGTATGTCATGGGCCACGGCTTTTTCTGTTTCAAATGGAAATCCTTCAATTTTTGGTGGTGGATCAATAAAGAAATACAACTTTAGCTGAGGTTCTCAGGTTCAATTCCCACGAGGGGCTACCCAGCCTGGCAAGGGAAGGGGGGACGGTGACTTGTGGGGTTGTTGGGTGATAAGAGTTAAGATCATGAGGGGTCAGTCAGTTATTCTTGCGGTGCTTGCTTTAGGGGTCTGTGGTTGTGTGCTACTGGCCTGAATCCAAAATATAGGATTTAGGAGGGACTGAGGAGACACAGATAGAAAGGTGCCAATTTGGGAATATTTTTTCACACATGACCATGTTTAGGTTTGGATTTGGGTTGATTGGGTAGACACCCCATCAGGTACCCAACAAGACCAAAATGTGTTATCATTTAAATAAAAGCGTAAATTGTGGAACCTCTTCGCGAAGGCAACACTAGGTAACCACTGTACAGCCTGTCTTTGTTGGCATTGTTATATAATGTACACCCTATATGAATATACTTGGGTTGGTTTGGGCCAACCCAAAAAATATTCTACCCATAAAATATTGGGTTTGGGGTTCAAAATAACAAAAATATGGTCAGATTTGGGCTTCCAAATGCCTGACCCAACAGTTCCCAAACCTTAATCCGAATCATAAGCAGGTGGATTAGGTTTGACCCAATCCGACCAATTGACAAATCAAGTTTGGTTTGTATGAAAGTGTTCTGTTTGTGTTATTTACCTATTTCTTGAAAATCCTTTTATTTGGAATAATTTATAGCATCACTGCACACGTGTGCGCACATACACGCATTTTGCAGTTCATGATGCTTGGCCCATTATATGCTGTTGCCGTTTCACAGCTTCATAAATCTTGGAAGTTTTCATTCTTTTCCTGTTAATAAATTTGGGAGAATTCTAGGTAGAATCATATTCTCGAGGTTGCTAACACTGTCTATGCTTCCTACTTTGTATTGCAGGCTCTTCTTCCACCTTATGGATCACCAGCATATGCAGCACTGTACTCACATGGAGGAGTTTATGCTCATCATCCATCTATGCCACTTGTGAGTCTTGTTACTTTTGACATTAATATTAGCAATAATTTTCTTTTCTAAGATTTGCACATGTAGTAGTACAGAAAATGTTGATTGCCAAGTTTGTAGAAGTTTCTGGATTTGGTTTTTTTTTTCTGATGATTGAAGATCTTAGTCTTTTTAAAAAAAAAAAAAAATTATGTCTTTGATTTTAATGTGCACAGGGTCCGCATCCACATGGGCATGTGACAAAATCATCTGGGACAAATGAAACAGTGGTATTGAACATTATCTTCTAAGTTTTCTCATTATGTTGATCACATAACTTTCTAAACTCGGCATTTAGTTTATGCAGAAATGATAACATGACCCAGAGCTTGGGTTGTCTGATCCAATTGATTCAAGCCCAAATTAATAGTTCTGAGGTTTTTGTGGCCTCAAAATTTGAGTGATTATAATAACCTGAAATGAGCTACTCCAAGTTAATGTCGTTCTAATGGACTTGACTGAGTAGGTCAGCCGCTTGGAGCTAATTTTCAGAATATGGATTTCTCTGTGCATATCATCACTGATAAGGTCATTCATCTGCTACCCTGTCCATAGCTCATTTATACTTTCTTTTACTCTTGATTCAGGGCATGAGCGCAGAAACACTTTCCAAATCATCAAGTAAGGACCGAGGATTGATAAAAACACTAAAAGGATTTGACGGGCTTCCTGTGTCAACCGGCAATGGAAACATTGATACTGCAAATGGCCAGACCTATGGACAATCACAAAGGTTTGTTGATTTGTAGCATTATCCTCTAGTCTTTATAAAGAAAACTTTGTGTATGATTGATATTCAGGTCTAGGGCTTAGGCAGTAGGCACCTTTATTAAAATAACACTTGCTGCTAAAGGGATCCTTTACTTTGTTATTTTTGCGGTTGGTTGGTTTTGCGTCTCTGGATGGTTTATCTGTTTGGTTGTTCTTTTTGGTGGCTTAAACTCTCAATGATTAAACCTGACTATTGTATCAATTCTGGGAAAAAAAAATCTGCAGTTCAGACTGTGACACGGAAGGCTCAAGTGGTGGAAGTGATGGGAATACTGCTGGGAGGAAAAGGATGGCTGAAGAAATGACATCCAAGGGTATGCTAGAAAAAACATTTTGTGTATTGCCATGGACTTTTGGATTCATCATCATAAATAGTGTTAATTATAATTATAATTTACTATTTTCTTGTGGAGGATGTCTACGGAATCCACCTTTTTTCAGGGATTTCAGTATCTTGTATTGTTGAGAATTCATCTCTATTGTTTTCTTTTTGTTTTCAAAAGAGGCATAAGTGGGTGGTTTATTTTTCAAGGACGCATTTGTCTTTCTTCTGGTTCTTGCCTTGGATAGCTGCTAACAGAGCATAGTTTTTCTATACTTGATGGATGGCTATTCCACTTTTATCAGTTGAAAATTTGATGATTTGACTGAAATTTGTTCCCTTATTGATAGGAAAAAATAGCAAAGTTGATCCTAATGCTCAGCTTGGTGTTCATGGTGGGGAGTCGAATACATTTGTTAGTAGACCTTTAGGAGTTACTACAGTACCACCTGCAAGCAAGACTACGGGGGGTGTGCCTGTCTCTGGCATGACCCCAGGGATAGTGTTCAGAAACCCCAAAGGCAAGACGGGGACTGCAACTTCTGGTCTTCAGGCAGCTGGTTCTATTGTTCCAAGTCATGATGTTTTGCCATCTGAGCCTTGGTTACAGGTATGTTCTTCGAATTTGTCGGTCTCTCATTAAGCATTTTTTGTTTATGGAATTAAAAGGTGGAGCCTAGAAAAGATTCAGTCATCTGTGGAATGTAGTCTTCTATGGCTAGGATTCAATGGTGATGCAAAATGCTAATGGGCTATCCATGAACTTTTCTAATTCCATCCGCTGATGTTGAATCTCCTTGTTAGCCTGGTGTTTGTGATCCTGTAACTCAAACCTGTAATTCGTGTCAACTAGTTATTATGAGATATAAGTATTCCAAAAATTTGATTTTCTTTGGAAATGAGATTTCATCCTTTACACAGTTGGAAAAGAATGGACATGCCTAGTAGTTTGTTTAGTGACTCTAAAATCTGCTGTGTAATTTGTTTAGCCTGGACTTCCTGTGGCCAATCGTACAGGATGCATCAAACAAAATGATTTGGTTCTGTTGAGTTTTGAACATTTACATTCCTTTTCATGTGTTTGCAGGATGAACGTCAACTGAAGCGAGAAAGGAGGAAGCAGTCTAACCGTGAGTCTGCAAGGAGGTCAAGGTTGAGGAAACAGGTCTCTCTCTCTCTCTCTCTCTCTCTCTCTCGCTCTCTCTCTCTCTCTCTCCTGCACACACGTGATTGTGCTTGTGATGCTGATCATTCATATTTTTTTCAGGTTGAGAGCGAGGATTTAGCAGTGAAGGTCCAGACGATCAGCAGTGAGAACCTGGATCTCAGAGATGAAGTAAACCGCTTGAAGGAAAAATCTGAGAAGCTAAAGCTAGAAAACTCCTCTCTGATGGTATTCTCATCTTCCCTTTTATTTCCTTTTTGTGGTTCGGGCACAATTAAATCAATTCCATTTTGCTTTTTTGGTTGTGAAAGCATTATGGATCTGATGCTTTGTTCGACCGAGCGTTGGCGATACAACCCAGATGAGCTTGATTTCCACAATCTAGCAATGCGTTCTGTATCACACGATTAGGGCTCTGTTTGGGAGCCTTGAATTGGGGTGTGTTGTGGTCTCTGAAGGGTGTGTTGTGGTCTCCGTCAGCGCTCTCACGTTTTTTGCTGTTTTGGAACGGTGGTGTTGCCAAAACACTGCATTGAGGATGGAGTTGGCACTCCCAACACCACATTTCAACACCATTCACGAGAGGATGTGTTGGCAACTCCACTCTCAACACCACTTTTGGCAACACAGGGAAATGGAGTTTTCATCTAAATGCAAGTCTACCAAACAGAGCTTAAATGTGTTACGTTTGGTTTGCAGGAGAAGCTCAAGAAGGCGCAGCTAGAGCATGTGGGGGGCACCATCCCAGACAGGATTGAATCTCAGCCAGTGGGCATCGAGAAATTTCTGTCGAGACAGAGCAATTCCAGCCAGACTAAGCGAAGCGGGCTGCGAGAGAGCAATGAGAACGCCGGGAAGCTGCACCAGTTACTGGAATCTAACTCACGGACTGATGCAGTGGCTGCAAGTTGAATCCTTTCAGCAGCTTCTGAAGACCCCGTTTTAACCGCTGTAGTTTTTTGGCAAATCTCTTGGGCCTAAAATCACCTCTCTTAACTACTGTAACTAGGAAGTAGTTGCAGATAGAGACGAAGAATCAGAAGCAACTGTGCTCTCTTGTGGAGGCAGAGGAGGAGTGGATCTTTTTACGGTAACAAATAACTAATTGTTGTTGCTGGTTCTCTGTTTCAAGGCTTAGATAACGGTTTCAAGTCGCCTATGTTCTTGGAGACTTTATCCATCTGTATATTTTATGATGTTTATAAAGAAAGCCTTTTATATGACTTGACCATAGTGACAACGTTTTTCTCTTCTTTTGGTATACAGCCTCGGCCAGGTTTTTTGTGATAAATTAATTTTTTCTCGTGCATTTTGTCCAAAAAAGGCAAAATATTAATTAAGAATAAAAACCATCTTTTACAGAGGCAAATGGTTCAAAAATAAAAAATGAAAACTAAAATAAAATAATTCCTTGCCGATATTTACGTTTTTATCAGCTCAACAATATCTCGCATTTCTTTTTTGTTTGCATTTTTTTTAAAAAGAACAGACTGATATTTGTCACTATGAACTTGACTCGCGAAATATTCACCTTCGACTGTGTTGTCCAGACTTGAGTCGAGTCAAACTGATGCCGGCTAGGCCCAGGCGTGGTGATCTCTTTGCCAATGGGATAGGAATTGTAAAAAAAAAATGAGGACCAGAAGCTACACTGATGTTAACGATTGTTTAGGGTCAGTTTTTCTTTGAAAGAAACTCGAAGCCAATTTCATATCAGTTTATTGGATGACATAAAAATAAAACAAAAAGAAAAAAAAAGAGTGATTAATCAAGTAGCCCTCATCAAAAACCATATCAGAGCCAGGTTTCGATCCTGGGACCTGTGGGTTATGGGCCCACCACGCTTCCGCTGCGCCACTCTGATGAGTTGTGAAATAAGGCTTAAATTAAAATATTTTGTGATATGTCATTAGACCTGCTTGAACTCTGTTCACTTGTTCAAGTAAAAACGATCAATCAAGGAGGCCAACAGAAGAAATAAGATTCGTTATAGCCTAGGTAAAAGTAAAACTAAGGGTTTTAGAGTCAGGTCGGGTATCCAACCAAATCCAAGTCTGTTTATAGTCAGATTCGGTGGAACAAGCCATGTCTGGTTAATAATCAGATCCGGATTCGATGCAAGTATTACATCCAAACTGGAAGGTATCTGGATCTGAGTACATGTAAAAACCATATTCCATCAGCTATTTAAACAAGTACAATTTAGATCAGGTATTTTTTTTCATGTGAATCCGAATCAGATTTACCTGCATGCAAACCAAATCCAACCCGTTTATATCCCTACGTAAAAGAGAAATCATGTTTGACCAAGGCCGGGTTTCTACAGGATCTAGACAATTTCAAGAGTGTGTAGGTGTGGTTGCAAGCAGACGGATCTCAGATCCCAAAATACATTGAGAAGTCAGATTTGGTTCGGATCCGAGGCAGCCAAATGTTACAAATGTGGCTTCCTGAATCCAACCCGTTTGCAAACCTATGTGTAGACAGCCTTTCAAAAGAGGCACTCCTCTCATACAGGTGTGGAAGCAAGATTAACTTTGCTTCAAGCCCACGAGGGCTCCCCTCATCTTGTCGGGCGACATGTGAATGCCACCAAGTCGACAGTTCGAAACCCATGGAAGCGTCCCTTGCTGCAAGATCGAAGCTGGTATACTCCTTGGTGGGTAGGAGCAAGGGTTTTATCAACTGGAGGCCAGCTAATGTGCCGTCCGTAACGAGGGGTTCTTCCTTGGCCTAGTAAAAAAAAAAAGAAATACACTTAGATTTAATGTGCTTGCCTAAGCTTGGTGCCCTTTTACCACACCAACCAAGTAGGTGAGGCAAGTTAATGGTATGTGCCAAACCCAATCCCCTCCCCCTCGCAGAGAGATAGAGAGCAAATAAAAACAAAACTTCACAATGTATGCATGGTGGGTGCATTTATGAATGTCAATGGGTAGGGTTTTATTATGGTATAAACATTAATAAAAAATTTAAAGATATCTTTCTTTTGTAGATAGTTCAAAAGTAAAAACCCCATCATCTACTGCACATTAGTTGACCTCTGGTTGGCAAAACCCTTGAGGTCTCCTCTACCCCCACCAAGAATACTTTGACCTTAGCAAGAGATGTGGCTCGAGTTTCAAATTTGTGACATCCAGTTAACTTGGTGACATTTGTAAGTTGCCTCTACCTAGGGATGGCTGGATCGGGGCAGGGGTAGGGGACAAGGTCTCCACCCTCGTCCAGTCTCAAAATGTGGACCTTCATCCCTGCCTCTATCCTCCCATGGGTTTGGATTTTAACCTCCATCCCTGTTTCACGTCCTCCATCCCCGGTCCAAATAGGGCGAGATGGGGCAGGGCCCCGTTTCTCATCGGTCCATTGACATCCCTAAAGAAGGATTGGGGACGAGACGGGGCAGGGCAAGGCGGGGGAAAGGGTAAGTTCATCCTTGCCTCCATCCCCACACAGGTTTTGATTTTAACCTTCATGTTTCATATCCTTCATCCTCAGTCCAAACGGGATGAGATGGGCCCCGTTTTCCCCGGTCCACTGTCATCTCTACCTCTACCAAATGAACCTAAAGGGCATAATAATAATAACAATAATAATAATAATAATAATAATAATAACAACAATAATAACAACAATAATAATAGTGTAAGCAAAGAATTCTTGGTAACATTCTTGTACCTTATCCATGGAGTCATCTCTTTACCACAACCATGATGATGATGTTGTGCCTAAAGCAAAAGCTTGTATTTTGGAATTAGATACAAAATAATAATAATAATAATAATAATAATAATAGTGCCAGCAAGAAATTCTTGTTAACATTCTCGTGCCTTGTTGTCCTTGGAGTCATCTCTTTACCAGAATGATGATGTTGTGTTATTTTGGATACAAAATTCGTGCATTTCCCAAAGGCATGGCATTCCCACGTGGGGTACCCAAATACAACCAACGTGGACTTTTTGTTCAACCGTAGGACCCACATTTGAGTTGCTCAGTGCTTCAACTAACACACACAATTATTGTGCTAAAATAAAAGCTTAATTGAGGTTGCCATGAAGTTTATGTGTGGCCTTGGAGCTAATCAACAACATCACGATGATGATGATGATGATGATGATGCCCACGTGGCCTTCCTATTTCCAAAGTTTCATGTGGACCCCAATTCGAGTGGGTCCCACAATCATCCCTAGGTAGATTAAACGAGAAGGGACAAGATGAACCCATACTCAACAAGAAGATCGACTGTCACAGTTGTCCATTCTAGCATTCTTGTCACTTGTCCTCTCCTTGAATGTGACAGAAAAGACTGTCTGGTTGCACCTATCCTTACCTAAAACCAACGTGCCCACATGATCCACGTAGAGATATATTGAACCTTCTCTAATAAAGAATTGAAGGAGACCATACCTCTGAAATAGCTGAAGATTCTTCCAGAAAATTTGTTTGAATTATATAAAGGGTTTTATTATTATATAAGTAAAATATGAATGTATGCTAATATATATTCTACCACAACGGTGGTCAACGGGATCCTATGTCAAGCTGAATGCCCAAGATCGAATCTCATTGGTGCATGGGGCTGCTGTTGCTTCTGTCATGGTTGAGACCAATGTTGTGGGTGCTTATACGATACTAACCTGAATCGTCTATTTTTTAATAAAATGTAAAAAGCTTAAAATTAAATTTTTAATATTATTTCAATGATTTTAACATGTGTCACGACATTCTGATTGACACAATTTTTTTTTTTTTTGTGAATTCAGAATGATTCACTTGAGGATCGGTATCGGCCAATTCACCTGAATCGTTGGCCAAACAATTTAGGGCAACCACTGGTTGAGATATGTAAGGCTAGGTGGTCATGTCCTCAACTTGGAGTTTTACCTGGCAGGGAGGTGGGCTCATTAAGTGAAGTTTTTTCTTCATTATATATATATATAGTCATTAGAATATGAGAACTAAAAATATGGGCATTTTACACACTTTTTTTTTTCAAATCCAACCATGTGGATTTGCTTGGCATCGCGAATTTGTTAGTAATCAAACATTGGATCGTGTATTTTTTATATAAAAATGCAATTTTTGAATGCTTGGATATTTATGAAGATTATGAGTCATTGATTTTAAAGCCTTAAAAAAATCTCTTTTATGCATCAAAATCGGATGATTCAATAGAAAGTTCTTATATATAAAACAAAGCGCGTAGATCACATTGGTATCGTTAATTAAATTCAAGATAAAAGAACAAAAAATCCATGAAGATTGTTGTTCGCACATTAGTTTTCATATTTCCAGTTCTCATATTCTAGTGACAATATATAAATATATATAATTCTCTCCCACTCTCTTTTCATTTGCATGGTATTCTCGATTTACATAGACATTATATTTGAAAGTAAAGCCTAACCCTTAATTTGGATTATGTTTGGCATGTTCTATTTACTATATTCATGTGTTAGAGCTGATTCCAGCATGATATTTCAGGTGATTTGTAAATTTTTATTTTCTTGGGGAACTATGATATGTCTGTTTACTCACCATAATCTAGGAATGCACACAAGCCGGGCTTGGGCTGTTCATGCTCGGCTCAATCAGAAATATCTCAGCTCAAGCTGCCGAGCTTGCTCGTACAAAAAAAATGTTCTTGCATGTGTGTTTAAGAGTTTGGGATTTGATCCTATCACCTGAACAAAAGGTAGTACAAGGGCTTGTCATTAGGGCAGGTCAACTGTTTCAGATGGAAGAAAATATAAATGTTAAATCGGTGACCACATTGTAAAAAATAAAAAGCGGCGATACGCACTATCCAAATCTGGCACTTTTGCCTCAAAGGGGTTTGGCGTAGTTGGACGTATGGATGGCAGTGGGGCGGGCCGGGGCAGGGGATAAGGTCTCCACCCCCGCCCCGCCTCAAGATTAGAACCTCCATCCCCAGCGGGGATGGATTTTAACCTCCACCCCCGCCTTCATCCCCGTTTCATGTCCTCCATCCCCGGTTCAAACGGGGATGGGGCGGGATCGTGGCGGGGAAAAGGTTGCATCCATCCCCGCCTCCATCCCCGAACGGGGATGGATTCTAACCTTCGTCCCCGCCTCCATCCTTGTTTCATACCCTTCATCCCGGTCCAAACGGGGTGAGGCGGGGTGGGGCCCCGCTTTCCCCGGTCCACTGCCATCCCTAGTTGGATGGGGCCTAGGCTGCTAGGCAGGCATTCTAGGTTCAAATTTCATGGGTGTCACCCGTAGTGAAAGAGCGTGGTGGCTCTCTAAGGGCAAGAGGTAAGCCCACAGAGTTTTACGTTGCCAGTGCAGTGATAGCAAGAACAGCATGCAGAGCCAGCGTGGCTAGGTGGGGGCAGTTTCTCCGTGTAAACATAACAAAAAAAACTGGCACTTTTTAAAAACCAGTCTAACACTCCATCCACTAATGGTACAATAACTTTTGTAACAAGTGCCAAATAAAAATTATACATAAGTACTTACCAAGCTTAATCGAGTTCCACAACTTGATCAAGGTGGGCTCGTTTATCTGGTCGAGCCTAGCTAGCCTTGTGTTCAAGATTGGCTCATTTATTTTGGAGGACAAGCTTGAGCCGAGCTCGAGCTAGCTCGGCTTGCTGTGCACCACTACCATAATCTATCATGGTATAAAAACAAAATCTAACCTTGAAAATCATGTTTGGCATGTTATATTGGGGTAATGTTTGCTACCCTAAAGAACAAAAATTTGTAATAATTTTTTTTTCCAGTTTTTTCTGATATTTGGCCCTTAAGATGTGATCTACATATTAAGTTTAGTGGAAACTGATCTTTGGATCATGTCTTTTTGGCATATACGCCAGATTTTATAAGGGTTGATAAATCAAGAGCCTACTATTTATCAAAATTTCAAACCTCAAAAAAATATATTTTTGCTTTGAAAAACTATGACCCAAGAGTCGATCCTAACTATTTTGATGATGTTGAATACATCCATGAGGTCAGATTTGATCAAAACAACTTCCCTATATGAGTTCCAACAAAGGGGTTCCCTACCCACGAGGGTAGCAAATGCTATCCTTGTTATATTATTACTTTTATGTGTTTACTTCAACATGATATTTTAGGCCATTTTACCGCATTTTTATCTTCATGGATTATGAGTCATTAATTGTTTATCATTTAAAAAAAAATCAAATTTTAGGGTATATTAGACATGATAAAAACTCTTAACATATTAAATAAACTATGCTAAATAGGATAGATCTATCATTTTGGGGCTACATTCATGCAAACTAGAATCTGTTCTGCTGTATGATATATATCATTATACACCCTACATTTTCTCATATTTGTATATTTATATTTATATGTTAACATCTCTTGTATTTTCCTTATGATTTTTTTTTCTTCCTAGAAGGATTGATTCAATCGTCATATTAAAAAAATGTATAACTCATATAAGTTAATTAGTTGAAAATTCACAATGATTGAGAAATGAAAGAAAAGTGTAAATAATAAAGATATAGAATTAAACCATTACCATCTTGTAAAGAAAAAGAACCTATGGGCTTTTGGCTATTTTTTTTCTCATACATTAATCATGTAAACCTTACATTCCAAAGTTTGGTTTGAGAAGAGTTGACATCAGAGAGTTGGTTGAGGAAGGGCTACATAGCCTTTCTAGACCCTACAGAGTAGGGCTGTCAATGGGTTGGGTTTAATTGGGTACTCTATTTGATTCAACCCAGACTTTCAGCATAAAAAGTGTCGATCCAAATAATATTCGGGTCGACCCAACCTAGTCCGAGTGTTTTAAATGCATTTTTTTTTAAAGTCTAGCTGTGGGCTTAGGCAGACCCCTACCAGTTTTTATTCAACGTATCCACCGGTGAATCTGCAATGTTTTAAATGCATTTTTAGTAAATGCAAACTTCAGAAATTATACAGATGCGGGTTTAGGATTTCATTTTCTTGACCTGATAAAACCCGAACCCGACAATTTATTATTTAAACTGGTTTGGGTATACCTTATTGAGTTGGATACCCGACCTATTGACAGCCCTAGTATGGAGCATGACACTGGTGGCACATCAACTCTCTCTCTCTCTCTCAATCGAGCTAATTGTTGATTCGACTTTATAAGATTTCAAGTCATTTTAATTAGCTACTTCTAAATCAATTAAAAAGCACCGTTTGGGAGCTGGTAGTTGAGATAATAGTTGAGGATTTGTACCAAAGGTGCTGCGCTTGTCTGGTAGGATCAGCTAGTGCAAGCCACCTTGTGTTGGGACGTTGCAAGTTCGAATCCCAATGGTATCATTGTATAACTGGTAGGGTCTTTCTAACCCCATCTTGCCCATAAAAAAAAAGAGTTGAGGATTTGGGTTGGAGTTGGTGCAACTACTTCGATGGTTGCTTGGGATGCAACGCTACAAACGGAACAAATCAGAATTCAAAATGTACAATGTAGATTCAAATCGGGAACCATACCCGAACCAGATTCGATATGGTAAGGTTGAATATGGATGTGAGGCATCTGTGGTAATAGTGGATCTTATAAAACCAATAAATTAAGCTCTTCACATGTAAACAAAAATGAGATTGAATTGAATTTTGATCTGCATCTGAATTAGATCAATCTTAAATCACCCATTGGAATATGAAAGAAATCCAATTTAGCAAATCTGAATCTGATCCAAATCCACAGTTAGATCTTGGTGCAAGGATCTGGACCCAAAAATAATGTGCTGAATTCAGATCCAATATCCAATTATATTCTAACTATTTGCAGCCCTGCTTGGGAGATTGGCCTCATGCAGGTCATTTACTATTTAGTAACTCACATGCCTTGCTAAACAACGGCGGCTATGCTTGTCTAGTAGGAGTAGCTATTGCACGTCACCTTGTGTTGGGACGTTGCAGGTTCAAAACCCAATGGTATAGTTGTATAACTGGTAGGGGTCTGCCTAACCGCAGCTTGCCTTTCAAAAAAAAAAACTGACATGCCTTGCTAGACCCAAAGGGGTTGGTGCTGTGAAATGGGGCCTTAGCAACTAGTCAGGTGATCAGGGTTCCATTCTCATGGGCATCACCCCTCTTTCATATTGGTCAAAGCATGGCAACTCCTTGGGGGCGAAGAGTGTTTCTCGGATTCTCTTTTTTTTTTTTATGACGAGGAACCTTCGCCGAAGCGAGCAAAACCCTGAGTGGGGCCCCACGATCACCCTGCCTTACATGGCCCGCCTAGAAAGCTACCGACATATCCGTGCGCCAGTGGGGTTTGATCCATTTCTCCTATTCTCACCGAAAAAACTAAAACTCCTTAAAATATACATGAACATTTAAAAGTATTTATACTAGCAAGTTATGCATGCATGACGGATCATGCCAATGGCCTCTCATAGGCTCCTATTATTATTAATAACATTCAGTAAATTAGTGCTTATTGAAAAAAATACTATATTAGTATTTAGATTTTAGAGTATAAGTATGGTCTATGTGCTCTCTCTCTCTCATGGACTATAATTATAAATGAGACCAAAGCAATGTTGTCAGTATCGGCCGATACATATCGTACCTGAATGGGCTATTCTTAATAAATATGAAAAAAATAGCTTAAAATAAAATTTTAATATTATTTTACTGATTTTAACACGTATCACGTTCAAATTGACACATAATATTTTTTATTATTTTTGACCGATTCAGAACGATATACATGAGTATCGGTATCCGCCCGATGCACCTGAATCGTTGGCCAAAGCGATACAGGTCAGATTCTGATACTGACAATATTGGACCAAAGACAAGACACTAAGGATGTAAAGGGATAGATCTAGGCATTACGGAGTCCAAACTAATCGGATTCAGAGTTGGATGGAGTAAGATGAAACCGAATTCGGATCCTACAAGCTTAAAACCCAATATTTATACTTAAATCGGGTTAACGTTTTAGATCCGATTTCATTCAAATTCGACCAGTTGAGATCCCTACCAAGGAACTTAATCCCCCAAGAACATGCCTTGTTCTGTACGCAGACAGGTCATGTTAGGACAAAACATGGGTGCATGAATTTAGTGTGGGTCCCACTTAAAAGACGAAAGGACAAGAGCAAAATACTATGATGTGTTTCTCAAAATACTCATATTGCCCTCCAACCCTAAGGCGCTGTTAGGGAGTCAACATTTTAGGCCGGGAATCAGTCAACTCTAACTCTTTCAAAATACTCATTTGAACTCCTTTTAAAAAAAAAAAAAAGATAATTGGAACTCCATGAATCACAAGTATTTTGGTGGGTTCCAAAATTTTCGATGGTTCAAATTTTTTATCTCATTTACCTTTGTAAATCTTTATTCACCTATTTTAATTTTACCTCAATAAATCCTAAATTTTTATGTTCTATATACATTATATATATGTATATACACATTATATATATAAGGCCCAAATACCATGCAATGGGTAGGGATGCACATCGAGCCTAGCTCGGGCTCGACTCATTTAAGCTCGGCTAGAACTCATTAAAAAAAAATGAGCGGAGCTTGAACACAAGTCCAGGCTCAGTATGGATAAATGAGCCGAGCTTGATCAAGTCGTTGAGCTTGATAAGGCTCGCATAAGAATATATATATAATATTTGCAAAATAAATTCAGAAAAATGTTGTTTATGTAATGGTTAGGGCCTTGGTCATTATCCCATCATGTGTTGAGTTCAAAATTTTTTATGCCGTGAAACTTTTTCTCTCTGCAATAGAGTTTGGCATAATGGTGAGTCATTAGTGTACCGTCTTGGGGGTTTGGGGATCGAATTGCACGTTTGCAGTACCCTTTTTTGGTAAAACCTTTATGAAATAATGGTTAAGCTCGGCTAGGCTTGAGCTCGAAACCGAGTCGAGTCTAGGCAATGTTGTTCAAGCTTGGCTTTGCGCTCGAGCCAAACTTGAACACATGCATTTTAAAGCGAGCTGAGTTCAAACAACCCAGGCTCAGCTCGAAGTCGTCTCGTGTGCATGCCTAGCTACGGGTTCCCAAACATGATGAGGAGACAGAAGTAGTTACAAGCTTGAATCCTTGAAGGAGTTATTTATGCTTCCAAATAAAAGGAGTCCACAACTCCTCTCAAATCCATTTTCCTTGAATTGCAGTAGTTTTACTCTCCTTGCTGCCTAAAAGCTAAAAAGGAGGCTCATGGTACGCTACGTGATCCAACCACCTACGATCACTTTGTCCCAACTCACCTTAGAACCGTTCATCTTTTGAAGCAATTTTGCTGGCTCCTCTACACTGAAATAATATTCACTGCTACACTCGTGGGTAAGGACCATTTAGTAAATAATCGTAATATATATTATTCTGCCAATGTGATCTACTCATTTGGGTTAGTAAGAATTTGAAAGGATAAATAAAAATCAACAGCCTACCATGTATTAAATTTTCAATCCTCATAAAACTATATTTGTATATCAAAAAAATATGATCCAAGAGTCAATTCCTACTATTTTGACCATGATGAATATATCTATGAGTTAAATTTGTTCAAAACAACTTTCAACTATACAAGGGATGATGTACAACCAGCTGAACTAATAAATGAGTTGAGCTTGAACAAGGGTTTAGTCTTGGTACACACAAATGACTCGAGCTTGAACAAATAGTCTAGTTTGGTAAGCTCGATTAAGCTCGGTTCACATAGTTATATATAAAAAAAATTAGATTTTATATATGTATATTTTTTTCATAACGTGATGACAAAGAGAGGCTTTACCTTAACGGATAAGTCATTGATCATCTTTGGAAGTAGCATGAGTTCAAATCACATTGTTTTCCTTTCTTTTAAAGAAGGATTTCACACAAATTTAAAAAATTAAAGGTGTTAAGCTCAAGCGATCCCAAGCAAAAGCCAAGTTTGAGCAACCAGATTCGTGTGCATCCCTAGATATAGTGAATATTAACTTCTACACTACTCTTATTAAGTATAGGCTGTAGTATGCTGTTGGATTAGAAGATTCTGGTCATCTTTTAATTAGGGGTTTGTTATACCATCACTCAAAGAAAATCTCTCTTTCCTTTGAAAAGACCACTTTGGAGGAAAAGTGCTTCTTCATATTGTGAGTATGATTAGAGGTGTCAATGAGTCGGGTTTGACACATACCCGATCCATACCAAACCCTATAGGGTTAGGGTTTGGTGATAAATAAAAAGGCTCGATTAGAATTTGGGTCGGACATGAAGGGTCCGATTAATATATGGATCTAAGTATGGTTTGTGAAATGTCATGCTGAATTCGGGCTCAACCCGAGTTCCAATTAACATCTATAATTTTTTAATATAAAAATGATAACAAATATTATTTTATTAGTATGGTTTGGGTCTGGTTCATATAATCCTTATAGGATTCGGGTATGGTTTCTTTTATGATTGATCCGATTAGTCCGAGTTTTGAACCCGATACCATATTTTGGGTCTGGTTTTACTTGGGGGACCCAACCAAACCCTACAGGTTGACACCCCAGGTGTGATCCCATTTTAACAAGAAAGCATATTTTTTTTTGCATTTATTACATGTGTCCCACCATGTATTTTTCATAAACATGTTTGGTTCACGCTTTCTAAAAAAGAGGCCCTATTTTCTATGAGCCTCTTTGGGTAGAAAGGGCATATCATGTTTTGTGATCTTGATCTTCAATTCGTTTCATGCGGGGCCCACTGGTTGTTGGGATCACACTAAAGCTCTAAACTGTCCATGTGCACGAGGATGTGATGGAGTGTGTCATGTAATGTGATGCCTGGATCACTTCAAGGATTGATGAGTTCATTGTGATCATGCATGTGATTGTGGGCGTTCAAAGCCCTCAATAATGCAATTAAAAAGTGGCACATGTTTGGCTGGTGAAGAAAGTCATTGAACTTTATGAGATGTGTTATGCCAATTATGCTGACTATGAGTCATTTATAGGTTAAGAGTCAATATAATATGACAACTGAAAATATTATGAGTCATTTATAAGTTATTAGAACATGAGAATTGGAAATAAGTCAGCCGCGATTTTCATGAATTTTTTGTTCTTTTATCTTGAATCTAACCATACCGATGTGATCTACATGCTTGGTTTTCTAAGAACCCGATTTTGATGCATAAATGAGATTTTTTAAGGCTTTAAAATCAATGACTCATAATCTTCATAAATATTCAACCATTCAAAATTCACGAACCAATGGTTGATTCCTACCATACCAAGGGCATCCACACGGTTGAATTTGCAAAAAAAAAAATATTGTAAATGCACATATTTCTAGTTCTCATATTCTATTGACTCTATGGGTTAAATCATCAAAATCAATTCCTAGATATCATTTGCATGATCGGGAACGAGGCCCACAAAATATTGTAAGACCTGTACAATAGGATTGGTAAACCAACCAAGCAGCTCGTGGGTCTACTCAACTTGTTATGAACCCGATCACATTTGGTTCATGTAACTAGCGAGCCGAGCCATGAGCAGTTCGTATCGTATAGCTTAAATGAGTACAACATGACGAGCGGATGATCGACTCTGCTTGATTCAAGTAAGATTGTATATATAAAATTAGAAAAAAAATAAAGCGTAATTTATGTCGAATGTGATTTATGTTCGATGCAATTTTCTATCCCAATCCATTGGTAAATGATGATCAACTCTGCTTTATTCAAGTGTGATTTATGTTCGATGTAATTACAAATCGTGATTATTTAAAAAAAGTGATAATAAAGAGATTATATGTTTCAAAATAATACTATGATAATTTTGCAATATTTTCAAAACATTGAAGATATTTGTGATTACAATAAAAATAAAGGGTCAGTAGATAAGGTGTGAGTTGGACTTTGTTTCTGCAATAAAACACTGTGTGTGGATTTTTGCTCGTTACTCCACTAGAAACGAACATTTTTGTTTTGTTTTTGTTGCATCTCATGTGATTTGGAATTACATGGGAAAGAATCATGTGTGATTTGGAGTCATATGATTTCAAATTACAAGATCAAATATGCGATTTGAAATCACATAAGATATGAGTAAGTTCACCCGATCAAAATGCCTTTTCTCATGGCTCATTTTCTTATGTTCAGTTAGTTATGCAAATGAGATTCATTCTCGTATACCAACAGGGGTTCCGCTTGTCTGGTAGGAGCAGCTAGTGCTTGTCACCTTGTGTTGGGACGTTGTAGGTTCAAAACCCAATGATATAGTTGTATAACTGGTAGGGGTCTTTAAAAAAAAAGAGATTTATTCTCTTATATTAAATGACATTTTTTATGCAAGGATGCTGAATGATGCAGTTTAGCTGCCGCTGCTGACAGCCACCCATCTCAACATTTCTCTATATAGATACCAAACCCATCTCGAGAAATGCCAAGATGGGTGGCTGGCAGCGGTGCTGCATATAATGTGAACACTTTGCATGAGAGTGAATCTCATGAAATGTTATCAAACAAACCCGAAGGATTTCCTTTTCTCATCTTCTATGGAATTCATAATGCCAACTTATCAAAGATGAAGATCACGTTTACATGAGAAACTAGGGTTGCTGTCCAGTTTTTTGGAAAAATAAAAGAACAAAAAAAGTGATGTCCAGTACCATGCTGGATCCTCCACCTTATCTTATTTTAATTCAATCTATTACTTATTCTCCACATTATCATAGAATATGAAACAACATTGGGGATAACCTTTTCGAATTGCATGAAGGTTTTAAAACTTGGTCGAATCACTTTAAACTTAGACCCAAGCCCAACCGCTTAAGTTTTTCTTTGGGATGAAGGGTCAGCATTTTCTCTCTAAGCCCATTGTGACCTAATAATTCAAGTTGTAAATGTGCTCAAACTAATTTATATCAAGCTCGACTGGCAAACTTGCCTAGGCTGGTATTGTTTGTCCTTGCTTGTATTCATAACAACAAATATTGGCATATTTTTTTTTAAAAAAATTGATACAAACATTGAGAAAAAACACAATATTATCACAAATTTGAAATTATTTTATCATGATATTATCACAACAAAACCAGTTTGTTTTGTCGGTTTTGTATTGTATATATTTTTACTCATATATATCTTATATATGCCAACATAAATTGTTCAAGTTTTTTAAGAAAAACCGACATTCTTAAAATATCATGCAATTTTTTTTAGAACGAGATAAGTTACTGCATAATATTTTTTACTAGTCCAAGGAAAAAACCCTCCTATTATTAACCGCACATTGGCTGGCCTAGGATGATAAAACTCTTGAGGTCTGCTCTAGGGATGGCATTGGAATGGGGCGGGGCAGGGGACAAGGTTTCCACCCCCGCCTCATCTCAAAATCTGAACCTCCATCCCTCCATGGGGATGCATTTTAACCTCCACCCCCACCTCCATGCTTGTTTCATGTCCTCCATCCCCAGTTCAAACATGGGCGAGGCAAGGCAGGGCCCTGTTTCCCCTCGTCTATTGTCATCCCTTAGAAGGCTTGGGGATGGGGATGGGGATGGGGATGGGGATGAGATGGGATGGGGCGGGAGAAAGCGTACGTCCATCCCTGCCTCCATCTCTGCACGGGCATGGATTTTAATTTTCATCCCCATTTCATGCCCTTCATCCCCAGTCCAAACGTGGCGAGGCGGGGCAAGGCCCCGTTTTCCCCCGGTCCACTGTCATCCCTAGCTAGTCTGCTCTCCTTGTTGTGGCTAAACTACTACTCAAATTGATTATAACAATACCAAATTAATTTAAATAACACATGAAAGCATTTGACATAGTATTAGAGTATAAGCCTGAAAAGACCAATATCATAGCTGGCACAATAAGTAGAAAGGCCAAGTCGGTGGCCTTACAAGAGGAAGAAGCCTTGCCTATTCAACCTCAAAGTGACTTCTTTGACCACATTCATGAGGGCATGTAGTTCGATCTATAAGCTCAACACCTGGTTACCCTAATTCAACAAGAAAATCAAGAGATTCTGAATGCAAGATGAGCTACTGGTGACTAAAGGCAGCCACATTTTTGTACCGCGATAGAGATCATTACAGAGATTGGTGATGACTAAAGGCAGCCACATTTTTGTACCGCGATAGAGATCATTACAGAGATTGGTGATCAAGAATTGACATTATACCCGATACTCAGAAAACCCAGGGCAACATCGAACACTCGCCTTAGTAGAGCATGCCTACTGTTGGCCTTTATAGTAATCAGAAGCCCACATGACTCAAAACTTCTTCATATTCCAAACCGTTTGTGGGAAAGCATTTTCATGGACTTCATTTTAGGACTATCGAAGGTGAAGGACTGCAGTTCGATATTTGTGGTGGTCGATCAAATTTCAAAATATGTCATTTTCATGTCGATGTTGAGCGAGTCACAAGATTGTTCACGAAGCACATTATGACCAACACATCGTCAGCGACTCATGCTTTACTGAGAAGTTCTGGCAGAAAGTGTTTTGATTGTTAAGGATAAAGTTGCATTTTTCAATGTGCTTTCATCCTTAGACGAATAGCCAAAAGGAGAGAACCAACACTCTCATTGAAGAATATTTGTGTCACTTTGTAACCTCAAATCAGAAAGACTAGGTAGACCTTTTGTACGTCGCCTAGTTTTACCATAACCTAAAGAAGTGTTAATCAACTTGTTATAGCCACTTTGAGTTGGCAACGAGGAGACAACCTCAGATACCGCACACCATCGCAGTGAACTGTAAGGGCAAGGCGTCACTTGCCCATTGTTTTGCATAAGATTGACAGGATTAGACAAAGCTGACCAAGCTATTCATGCATACAACTGCCAATAGGATGAAGAAGTGGGCTAATAAGAAGTGTCGCCCTACGAAGTTCAAAGTAAAAGACTTAGTATTGGTTAAGTTGTACCTTGAGAGAACTAAGATTTTCCCGAGTTCTCCATTAGGGCCTCATCCGCAAATACGAAGTCCTTTTTCTTATAATCAAACGAGTAGGCAACCTCGCCTACAAGCTCAAAATTTCTTCGCACTTTCAAGCACATTCAATCTTCTATGTCAACAACCTCAAGTTATTTCACATAAATGAAGAAGACAACAACCATAAACAGCCAACAAGAGCACGAGCACCACTTTGCACAACTGACACAAAAAAAAAGTAGAGTACATCATGGATCATCTGTGCAATCATCAAGGGAAGATCAAAGAGTATGTAGTTAAGTGAAAAAGATTGTTAGATGAAGAAACCAGTTGAAAAAAAATGAAGAATGTTCACAACTTTTCCTCACTAGTGAATGAATATAAAGCAGGCTCTGTCTGTCGTGGAGGACATCGACAACTTATGTGGGGGAGAATATTAGACCCAAAACTATTTGCGTAGAGTTTTGCATTGTTATAGCCTTCCAAAAGCCCTGCGTGACTTATAATAACCTATCGACCTTGTAACCCTTTGTATATATTTAAGTACCAGTAATTTTGTATTTTTTTAATAAGATTTTGGTGTGTGGCAATGTTGTATATTCTCCACATTGAATGAATTGATTGTTTTTTAACATTCCTCTTCTCCTTCTATTTTTTTATGAATTCTGTATCCTTTTCCGTAATTTCGTATTTAATAAACGGCATTCCGTGCGAGTCTTAACTGAGAAATTACATTATTATCCCTCAAAATCAACGTCACATCCCTATCACCGCGTCAATGTATAATTTTAAAGGGGACAGTTACCAAATAAAGCAGCTCCTTTACTCTGCATTTAATACCTGAACCTTAGAACACGTAGGGTATCTTAAAAAGGTAGAGCTGTAAATGAATCGGATTTAAGTGGGGTACCCGATCCGAACTGTACCCAAAATTCTAGGTACCATTACAAAAATGCCAATGCAAATTCAACTGGAGTAATACGTGGGTCAATTTTGAGCTATGATTTTTGAAGAATGTTGTAGACAGTTTTCATTTTTTTAAGCCCCAAGTTAGGTCCCAACAAAGCGCGTATACACAAATGAGTTTTGTATGATCTAAACAGATAAATGTATTTATCATAGTTTACTTAGGAGATAACTTGTATTGTGAAAAATAAATGACTCTTATTGTGATAAAATTTGATAAAAGATTCTAATTTTGTTGGTAAATTGTTTTGATTCAAAACATGTACCTTGATAAATAAACAATTAAGAATACATGTACATGTTCAAATTAGGGATGGCAGTGGACTGAGGAAAAAGGGGGGCCCGGGCCCCGGCCTGCATCGCCTTGTTTGGATCGGGGATGGAGGCAAGAATTGAGGTTAAAATCAAAACCGGTGCGGGGATGAACTCATGCTTTCCCCTTACATGCCTTGCCCCATCCCGTCCCCAATCTCTGTTTGTAAAATAACTAAAACTACCTTTAATGATTTAATAAAAAAATTCACATAACTCTCTTATATATATTTTTAAATTTCTAACCCTAAAGATAAAATGAAACGACGATGAAGGTTAAAGTCAAAACCCATGCAAGGATAAAGATAGGAATGGAAGGCACAATTTTGAGAGGGGGCGAGAGTGGAGACCCTGTCCCCCACGTCCGCCCATGTCCACTGTCATCCCTAGTTCAGATCCAACAAGACAGGTACCTAACATAACATAAATGGGACCTCATTAGAACATTTCTCGTGATGTTCTCATATATCCAATTTCGTTAGGCCGGGGAAAAATGTTGTCAATATTGTTGAGAATCGGGCAATTCGTATTATATCCGAAAATGAGTTGAAATAAATCTTCAAAATATTAAAAATAAATTTTAATACGGGGCCGGAGAAAGCCAAAGTCCATACCCGTTTACCCTCGGTCCACTGCCATCCCTATGGGTAACCACGGCCGTGTATGTCTGTCGTTAAGATGAATGTTTGTGAGTTATAAAAAGAGGATGAAATTATAAAACGAAAAATGTAAGATTTATGCCAATAAAATTTTTTCAAGGGATTTAAATGGTTTGAGCATACTATACCAACACCACCTACTATACTACCCTAGATATAAAAAAAAGGTTAATATAATGCAAGTTGAAGGAGTTAAAATAAAAAAGATAAACAAACTCATAGAGTAGAGTGATGTTAAACTCGTCATTAAGAAAGAAGCCCTCAAGACAACATCACCATCGTACGTAGTGAAGCAGAATGCCGTAAGGTCAATGGGAACTGCGTAGGGGCAATAGAGTCATTGTGCTGCTTAATAAATAAAGGATGGGTTGTTAAGGGTGGGAAGATGAAATCCGGGGGAGTTCAGATTTCCCGCCCTCCTCTTCCTCTTCTGCAACAAGGAAGAAAAAGAGAAAGCAGAAAACTCTCTCTCTCTCTCTCTCTCTCTCTGTTGATGCTGCTTTAATGGGGAACTCCCTGGTTTTGCGCTGCCGATACGGAGGGGAGAATGGAACGTCGACTCGTTAACGGTAACATTTATACGAAACATCTCCCTCTCTCTGCTTTAATGGCGTATCACTAACGGTAAAGTTCTCTCTCTCTCTCTACTGCTTTAATGACGACTCTCTCTCTCTCTGCTTAGGGAAGGCGTTGCTGGCTTTGCGCAGCCGATACGGAGAGGCAAACCGGACGGAGACTCGCCAACGGTAAAATCTCTCTCTCTCTCTCTCAACATTTTGTTGATCTTCATGAGTATTAATGTTGATCTTCTTTCGGCTCTCTCTCTCTCTCTCATAAGGGGGAGCTTCGATAAGAGGCTCTAATTTTCGAGAGTTGGTTGTTATTCTCCGTTTGTAACTCGACTGTTCCTTCGACGTATCGGAGGGAGGAATTTGGTTGCGGGCAATTTTTCCGACGTTAGAGAGGTCGATTTTGGGCTGGACGAGAACGGGAGGCTGCAATCTAGATTTCTTTCTTTTTTTTGGTGCTGCAAATTTTTGGTGCCTCTTGTTTGCAGGAGCCGTTGTTGGTGCCGGAGAGCTCTGAGTTCCGAGGTCTTGCGGACGAAGTGAATCGGACTCTAAACGATAGGCGAGACGTTTCCGGGTCGAATTTCGGGGTTTTTTTCCTTCTACTCCGGTAGTACGACCTTCAGATCTGAGTATTTGTAGTTGGGATTGGGATCGGATTATTAGGAAGCGTGTGGATTCTTTGCCTGGAGACTTCATTCTGTGAGTACAAAAATGAGAACTTTGTTTCCTTTTTTTTTAAGGAAAACAAGCAATTAATTCGTTTTTTGCAGTTTTTTGAAAAGACAAAGATTGGAATTGTTGATTCTGTAAACTAAAAACGATTTTTTTTTTATGATTTCGACGAATTGCAGTCATACAGTTCATCACTGATAAAAAAACCTGAATTTTCTAAAAGTGATTTGCGAAAAATTGCTCATGATTGGCCTTACGAAGACCGGGGTTTTGTTGCTAGAGACCCAATCCTAATTCTTTTATTTGCACGAGAAAAATTGGGATCAGAAAAGGGCTCACTTTTAGCATGTATGAACAAGTATGCAAATCACTGTGTATTGGTTGTCTTTGATCTTGCCTCCTTTAGTTGGTGCTTGAATTTGAAGGATTTTTACATTTTCAGGCAAATAAACCATTGGGTTGGTCATCCAAAGATCATAGTTGATGCAGATCTGTGGTGGTTGCCCTATCTCTACTGATTGAATGTGGGTAGTTGTTATAAGTTGGACTATTGAGAAAATTAGGTGGAAGTACTGCTTGCTATTTGACTTTTTAATAATAAACAGCTCTGTATCAATAGTCTGAACTCTGAAGTTTTCTGTACGTCTGGGTTGCTGAATCTTTTGCCCAACTGCGAAAAAATTCCTCCGTTCAATTTCGATAAAGAAGAAATTGTTGTACATTTCTGTGCGTGGTATATGGAAAATGTTGATGAAGCAGATTGCTATATAAGAGAAACATGCAATATCCACTCTGTTTTGAATCATATATATTGAGGAAAAGAAATTGAATTTTTAGTGTGGCGGTTTGATCGCGATGGAGTGTTCACTATCCTTATTTTTTATTCTATTGCTTGGATTTCTGATGAGCCAAGCAAGTTGTGATCCCGTCGAAGATAAGAATGCATTGCTTGATTTTATCAGCAGTATGCCTCGTATCAGAAACCTGAATTGGGACCCAAAATCCCAAGTGTGCAATAACTGGGTTGGAATCATCTGCACTGCAGATGAAAGCAGAGTGATGGCCCTGCGTTTGCCGGGCATAGGATTGACTGGACCGATCCCACCAAACACTCTCAGCCGCCTGACCAATCTTCAGATCCTCAGCCTTAGATCCAACAGCATATCTGGTCCCTTTCCTAGCGATTTTTCAAATCTTACAGCTCTGGTTTCCCTCTACCTCCAGGGCAACAATTTATTTGGACCCTTGCCTTCTGATTTCTCACCGTGGAAAAAACTTGTTCTTTTGAATCTCGCCAACAACAATTTCAACGGAAGCATACCGCCTTCTCTGTCGAATCTAACACAACTTGCAGGTTTGAGCTTACAGAACAACTCTCTTTCTGGAAACATTCCAGATCTGAACCTGTCTAATCTACGGTACTTGAATTTGGCCTACAACCATCTGAATGGAACTATACCCCAATCTCTACAAAGGTTTCCAAATTCATCTTTTGCAGGAAATGATCTTGTTTTTTACAACACCACTCCCACACCAGTCTCACCCCCTAGTTCCTCACCAGTTCTTCCTCCCGTTCAAAGATCAAGAAAGCTTGGGACTTCTGCTATCTTGGCCGTTGCCGTTGCTGTTGCTGCTTGTGCATTGGCATTTGTTGTACTTGCAATCCTTATGATGGTTTGTTTAAGGAGAAGAGACGGAAATGTTCCTGCTGAGAAAAAACATAAGAGTGGGAAGAAGGTGGAGAAAGAAGGGAAAAAGGAGGAGGATTATCAAGAAGGGGAGAAAAATAAGTTGGTTTTCTTTGAAGGCACTTCTATCATGGGATTTGATCTGGAGGATCTGTTAAGGGCTTCTGCCGAGGTTTTGGGTAAAGGTACCTTTGGGACAGCATATAAAGCTGTTCTAGAGGATGCAACTTCAGTGGTTGTGAAGAGATTGAAAGAGGTTGTGGTGGGGAAGAGGGAGTTCGATCAGCTGATGGAAGCAGTGGGGAGCATAAGACATCACAACATTGTTCCTCTGAGGGCTTACTACTACTCTAAAGATGAGAAATTGTTGGTTTATGATTACTTCAGTCAAGGAAGCTTGGCAGCACTCTTACATGGTATGTTTCATTGTGCTCCTGCTGTTTCGGTTAACATTTTTGTATTGTGCCTTTTGTTTTGTTCTCCTTGTTTCATGTATTCATGTGAAAATTTGGCTCTTTATTTTAGATTTTGAGAAAACGTAAAAGAAAGGAAAGGGGAAAAAGAAGTCTGAGAAACTTCTACAGATACACCTTTGCAATCAAGTGTACCTTTAGGAAATTTCGTCTGCCTGTTCAACCTTGAGATGTATCTTTTCTTCAGTTACTCTAAGTTTTGAAACTTTCACAAATAAATGGTTGCACTTCAGGTGTACCTTTTGTGAATATCAATTGCCTGTTGCACTCTAAGTTTTACGCTGTTCAATTTGAAGTGCTTGTTCTTTCAATGAGGAAATGATGCAATGGAGAAGTATTGCAATGTACAAAACAGGTCCGTGTATTAACACCAATTTCGGAACTATTTGATTCTTATACGCATCATCTATGTTAGTATTGCAACTAACATGGGTGAGTGTCTTCATGCTTTCGCATGCCTGTACTTGAGCATTAGGCGTATCAACTTTTTCATATTGCGTTAGAGGTAATGGAACAAGAATTTTTATTTGTTTCATGCTTTCACATTTTTGGCAGCTCAGACTTCTCTTTTACCTTACAAGGATTCTTTCCACCATTTATGATGGTGGTAATAGTATGCATTTACAGTGGGATGATTAAGCCAATCCAGCCTGTTCCCAACCAGACATGGACGCCTTCATAAGTAAATCTCTCTTAATTAAGATACATTTTTTCAGTAAAAAAGAATGATATTATTAGAGGGAGTAGTCAAAGGGGGCCTAGAACAGCTTTCTAACTGTGATAGCCTAAAGAGAAGCCTAAATATTCAAGTAAAACTCTGAAAAGATCGTTTCTGTAAGTTGAAATTAAACATGTCAACCATTTTAATGCATTCGTAGCATTTCCTGGAACTCTGCTACACCAGTTTAGCAGGCAGATGAGATGAGGTGCTAACAGCGACATAGGCCTACTGGCCATATTGCTTACGGAGTTAACATATCAGGAGATTCTTTGAAACCCAGTCTCGACTAATATATGTTATGATTGGTCTCACCAAACAAACTGGTTCAGTGGCAGAATCATGTTATGAAAAAAATCACTATGGAGTTGTTTCCTGACACTTGTTATATTCAGAATTATTTTCTTGTTTCAACTACATACAAGTCAACCACTTTTTATTGATTGTGCTTTTCTAAAAATGAAATCAGGGGGAAAAGGTGGTGATAGGTCTCCACTCGATTGGGATTTGCGCGTCCGAATTGCCCTGGGGGCGGCCAGGGGCGTTGCTTGCATCCATGCACAGAGTGGTGAAAGGTTTGTACATGCCAACATAAAATCCTCAAATGTGTTCATCAATTCGGATCGTTATGGGTGCATATCGGATTTTGGCCTATCGGCACCAATGATCCCAGCATCCCCAGTGCACACCCGATCAGCTGGGTACCAAGCACCGGAGGTGATAGAGTTGCGGAAGCCAACACAAAAGTCAGATGTCTACAGCTTTGGAGTTCTGCTGCTTGAGCTCCTCACTGGGAAGTCTCCCATCCACATTCCTGGTTCCAGCAGCTCTGGTGGAGGTGACATCATTGATTTGGCTAGGTGGGTGCAGTCTGTGGTGCGGGAAGAGTGGACGGCTGAGGTTTTTGATGTTGAGCTGATGAAGTATCCTGGAATTGAAGAGGAGCTAGTTCAGATGCTGCAGGTAGCCATGGTATGCGTCGCAAGAGTGCCGGACCAGAGGCCGAAGATGTCAGAGGTAGTGCGGATGATTGAGGACGTTCGGCAGTTTGACTCCGGCAACCCACCATCAACAGATATCCGGACACCGGAAAACCCGCCGGTGTCAGCCTCATCTTAGATGCTGTCTTCTTACTTCTACCTCTCCCCCATTGGGCAAGTCACATTAACATCCTTGGTTTCTTAGGTAACTGACCTGAGAACAAAAAGCTAGCTGGTTTCCTAGTAGTTTCTCAAAGTGATGTTTGTAGGTCATTTGGTTTTATTCTGTTTGTTCTTTTGGAGATTCGGGCTCGGATTTGGTCCTTGTTGCTAAGGGACGAGGAAGCTGCTGTGAATTGTACCCCTTCCTCAGTTGAGTCGTTTTATTTCTTTTTCTTTTTTCCTTGTAATTGTAGTCTGCATTCTTCAAAATTTGTGTTTGTTTGTCTCTCTCTGGTTGGTAAATTTCAGAGATAAACTGAAATGGGATTTGCTGAAGTGTGCAATTTGAAGAAATATCTGATAATGACTTCCTGTGACTTCTGCTTAGATATATGCTAGTCTGACAAAGATACCTTCATGCAGAAAATCTCTAAAGAATTGTCCATTTGAAGTGGGCATTGCCAGTGAGATGGGATCAAGTCAGAGTGAGCACTTCTGGCTGCTGTTGATCTCAAGATGAACGACATCCATAACCTGTACGAATGATATGCCCATCACTTGGATGGGCCCCACTCTTTTTTCTGATGTCGTTTGTGTTTCGGATGAACGGCTCACAATAAGCCTATTCAACGACATCCAAGGTGCCTCTGACTGTGGTGCCTTTGACGTTATCCTCTCTCATTGTCAGTTTGGTCCCAAAACAGGAACCAAAATTGTCTGCTGCCATGGTTCCTGATTGGTACTTCTTGATAATCAATGATAAGGCTGAAGGAAAATCTTCATGGGCTTACTACCTCCACAAGAAAGACTTCAGGTCGAGGACACGATCACCCAACCTTAAGCGGCAATGGCATGCACCAGCAGGATTTGATCATGGGCCTTCAGCTTGACACATGACCCGGCTGACCACATTGATCATAGTGCCTTATTCAAGCGTTGCCCTGTTTAAATGTGGCAGCCTGACAATAGATGGTCCCAATCAAAATTGCACATAAGATGCGGGCAATCATTTCGAATAGAGATGGGTGGTGCCAATTGTCAAAATTGTATCTGCCAAATCTTTTGGCCAACGATTCAAGTGAAATGGCCGATACCGATCTCAAGTGAATCATTTTTAATTGGCTAAAAAATGTTTCGTGTCAATCAAAATGCATCAATTTTAAGCATTTTCTACATTTATTTAAAAAATAGCCGATTCAAGTTAGTATAGTATCAATTTGCTGCTAATACTTACTAATCGGCCTATTGAGGTAGATTTCGCACCGATACTGACAACATTGGGTGGTGGGTGGTGCGCTCATCTTTTCTTGTTTTTTGCTTTTTGCTTTTTTTTTCCCTTTCCTCTCAACCCCATTTGCAATCTGCAGTAGGTCATGTGCAGGGGTCACAAGTTTTGACCAAAGTTCAGCCTGCAATCCAATGTGGCCACCAAAAGAGATAAATGCATGAGAGCCGATCAGGTCAAGGGTCCCACCCATGCCATTCATGGGACCACCATCTTTGGATTCTTTATGCTTCAGATGGGCTGTATATAAATTTTCAGCACCATTGATGCTCTAGATGAACGGCATTTAGAGCATCTATGATGGATGGGCAAGAGCACATCAGGTCATGTTTTATATAACCGGGATCAATGATCCAAACCATCTCATGGATGAGTCTACATGTTTTTAGTGAGAAACTGTTTTTGAATCGCTAGAATCTGACTTGTGTACAGATTTTTCCAGTGATGAAAAATAGACGGTTGTAAATGCACTGATTTTTTTTTATTGAAAAAAGTCAGCTAGAATCTGACTTGTGTATAGGTTTTTCCAGTGATCCTGGTGTTGTAAATCATATATCACAATAGTTTCTCAAGGATAGTGAAACATGAAAAAAGTACAAGGTAATAAAATGCACAATTTTTTTAATAGTGTGTTAGTTTTTTAAGTAAATTTGAATTATCATTGGAGTAAATTGTGAATATTGGTTGGGCTGACAAGTTTGAAGGATTTATCAAATCTATAGATGGTATTCTGAATTATAATGGCAGAAATTTATGTTTGTTTGTTACATTAAAAAAGAAAAAAAAGTTTGTCTTGTCTTTGTTTCAGAGAATTCAGAGAAAATCACAAAAGCAAAATTTTCATGAAATGAGCCCCTCAACAAATGTGGGGCCAAGTGAGAATTCTCAAAATTCAAGGGCCAAGAATTCTCATTTCTGTATCTGAACCCCTAAAGTGTCCTTTGTTTCATTCCTTTACATGAGAATGAGCATGGATTTTTAAAAAATTATGCCAACTCATGTGAAAGCTTTTGTTGAAGAAGAAGGGTTTACACAAAAAGTGATAGGTGGTGAAAAAAATATACTTTCCCACCATGATGATTTGATGTTTGGCGAGAAAGTATTACACCATGGTTGTCAGCTCAACGCTTTCTCATATAAGTTGCATGAAACAAACGAGGCCTATGGTAAAACAAATTAAGTAAATCTAATGCACCTTGCAAATCCAGCAAAGCTTCGGAGAATTGTAGCTGTCCTCGGCAATTCATCACCTAAATCGGCGATGAATCACGATTGAAGTTCTGGCCGAAGAAAATCACAGATTACTGGCCAAAATAGGATTAGCAGCAACTCGCGATGAATCGGCTTGCAAAAATCATGATTTTCTCAAAAAAATATCACCTTCTCTCCAAAAAAAAGTTAAGAAAATAATAAATATCTTGAATATTGAAAAAACAGATTTTGGTCAGGATTTTTTGGAAAAAAAATGATCTCTGCATAGAAAATATTGATGTCATCTTGGGTTTTAGGCTTAGGATGCCAAAATCCCATGATTTCTTTGGATTTGTTACTTTGTGCAGGTCATTTTTTATCTTTTAAGGTTGCAAACACACTCTTTAATGGCATACACTAGAAGCCTTCAATTCTCTGATGATTTAAGGATTCAAAGTGAAGGATCTGCTCATTCTCTGCTCTCCATTCATGTTTTTGCAGTCTCTTCCAGTGATTTTTTTTTTAATATTTACACTGAGAAACCACCCCAGGAGAAGAGGCCTAGCCGTGCTGGCTCTACATGCCATACAAGTTGTAGAAATTCTAATGGTTGCTAAATCAAAATAATTCTAAAAACAGTGGGGGAGATTTTGCTAAACAAAATCCAAATACAAACAAGCGTCATGGATGTTATTTAGCTAGTCAATGGCCAATGTGTAGAGAGGAAGACGAAACAACTTACTATCATTTTTGGAGATGTGTTTGTTTTCAAGATTCGCTTGGGCTGGCTTAGGGAGACTCATGTGGGGGAGTTTCACACAATTGAGTGAACATATTATTGTAACTATGGAGGTAAACAACCTGGGGCCAAGATGGATGTTTGTGTGGAGATGCGTTTGAGATGATAGCCTAAGATCTGTCATAAAAAGGATACAAGTTGTTTGGGTTGATTTACTAGGATTCATAAAAAGCTTAGATACAAGGTGAGAGCGTTTTCCCGTTTATTACATAGAAAAATTGCATTTGGTATTAGAAATCTGATTGTGCTGGTCTTAGCTCTTGCTATAACAATGGTCACTGTTTATTGTGTTCCTTGTAAGCCTAGGTTAAGTTTAAGTGGGTTGAAGGGCTAGGTTAGATTCAAGGTTAAGTAAAAAAAAAGTCAATTTGGATAATAGGTTACGTTGGGTCTGATAGGTTTTGGTAAAAAATCTGGTATGCTCAAATGATCTGACAAAAAAATCCCAAAAGTTAGGCGATTAATCTAGACACCTTAACGAATGCAAGAATCAAATTTCAGGGTCAAAGGCTCTGTAGTTTGGGAGAAATAATGCAGACAAATTTCAGGTCGGTATAGGGTTTTCTGCAGGTTGGACTGGGTTTGGGCAAAATAGACCCGATTTGTAAAATTTATCTCTCTATAAATATATGATAAAATTAAGATTTTTAGAGGGTCTTAACTAGATATCCTAAGGAGGTTTGGGTCAAAATTTTAGTCTTAGATAACTAACGGTTTGGGCTAGGAGACTTCAAGAAGTTTGACAAATTTTCAGCCTCGTCAGAAAATAGATTCTCGATAGAATTAGTTTAGGAAGGGTTTGGGCTCAAGTCTGGCTTAAGGAGCAAGTTCTAGCGACTTAAAAGGCTTGTGTTGAGTGTGCTCAGGCTTGTTGAAGGTTTGGCACATATGGGATTGGCCAGAGTTTTGCAGGATTGGCTGCGCACTGTGGAAACCTTCAAGTAGTTAATGCAGTCCACATGTGTTGAATGGAGATAGTTTTTTGTTCTTGGTCCTTAAGAAATTCAGATCCAATGAAGTTCTAAACACCTTTAGATGGAAAAGGAGAGCTCTTAGAAGGGGTGAGACAAGTCAAGGGGCAGGGACTTGCAAGGGGGTATAAGGAGAGAGAGAGAGTGTCCACTAAGGAGAGGGTCACAAACTAGCAAGAGAGAGTGAGACAAATTTGAGAGAGAGATCTATTTTCTTTTTCCATGATTCTATGCACTATAGAATGTGCCTCTTATATAAGCTGAGGAGGGTACACAACAGTACTAGAACAACACAACTGGGACTAACATTTTGATACAAACAGTGATAATCAGTTCAAAGAACCTGAAGACATTTCTAAGACTTTCTTCTTTCACCAGTTTATTACATAGAGAGTGAAGTCTCATGAGATCCTAGTAGACCAGGCCTTACATACATTTTCTAGCATATTTTCCCACTAAGGCGGTATGTCACCTCACTGGCCAGGATGCTACACTCTTAAGGTCTAGCAAAATATATAATGTGGTGAAAGAAGGAAACCCTATATTTTCTTTCTTGAAAGAAGCAAATATGTAAGGCACTATTGTTTTATTGAATATTGTTTTGACTCAGTATTTGGTTTTAGAAGCAAGCATCTCTTTGAAACAATCATGAAAAGTTTGGCCAAAACAGTAGAGCATAATATAAATTTCTATGTAGTAGCAATCAATCATTTAAATTTCTATACAACATCAAATATACATAATACATGGGCGACAAGCAAGGGTGGAGCCATCTTGTGGATAAGGTGAGAGTGCCCACCCTGAATCATAGAATAGGTGGACAATGCGCACCATAACCTAGAATGAAGGTGGGCAGTGTCCCGGGTCAGGGTGGGCACCACTCGTGCCCGACCCAAAGGGGGCAAGATAGACCCATGGGCATGGGTCATGGCCCACTTGAGCCCGAATGGTGAGTACCCACTAGGCCACTACCTACCCCACTCGCTCTCTCTCTCTCACACTACATGGTTGTAGGTTAATAGCTTTAACACTTCAAAATTTTAATCGAAAAATATGTAGATTTTTTTTTAAATATGAGGTTTCATCTATGACATTGCCTTAACCGAATTGAGCTCTAAGGAGTCAGTCCTGTAAGCACTAATGTTAAATAGCTTCTTATAATCGAATCCGGGAAAAGACATCCAAGTGATAAAAACTTTTATTTCAAAATCATAGTTATTTTAAAATTCATAACAAAAATATTATTTTGAAAACAATTAAACATTCTGGACGAGTTACAGGTATTTAAAACAGTGTTAACAAACCATGAACTAATCTAAATCATTCATTCTATAATTAAATAATTTATATAATTAGTTTAATTTAATAAGCAGTTTTCAAAGTAAATAAAATTCATGGAATCTAAATCAAATAAAAGAATAGGTTCACATGGCAGCCTTATAACATCCCGCAACTAGTCTTCAGCTCACTCATTATCTGAAAATTTTAAAAATAGTGTGTCAGACTCCCAACCGAGACTCAGTAAGATTCATATCAACAAGGCATATATATATATATATATATATATATATATATATATATATATATATATATAACACAAATCATACATGCATATGCCATCATTAATCATAAGTATTCAAGTAAACAGACAACTTCAAAAACCAAAATATCCAGTTATATCATAATTAATCATCACATAATTAAGAACATGCTTTAAACACAAATGCAACTTTGAATATACATGTAATATTTGTAAAGTATCTCTATTCAACTAATGCATTGTTTCACTTTTAATGACTCAATGGGTATGCCAAAGAGTTATATAACCCAGTTCAAATCACTCAGAGTATATTATTGAATGTGTTTTAATTAAAATCGAGTGACCAACTTAACTAAAACTACTTGAGAGTGATCCAACACCGAGAGAATCTCACCAGTGGCTACAAACAGAATCAATCCTAACTCTGTAGATACATGGACATACCACCTAGGATAAGTTTAGGTAGTCTGCCCCCCAACTTCGTATACTGTGTACCAGTGAGACCTTTCGACCACAACATAAAATAAGGTCTACGCAAATTATATTCTTGCACTCTCTAAGGTAGGTCAGGGAAGTCCGATCACACAAGTTCAACGACTGATTTTGCCCAGAAGCGCTAATGTGATGCATCATCCCACGATTTCAGTGACAGCCCAAAAATCACCCTCAGGGTTCTTTTTATTAAGGCAATAGGTCAATGCAACTGGGTTGTCAAATCACACTATATATCTTAGGTTCATACTTTCAGAACCAAATGCATATTTGTTATTATGCACACACACATATCAAATTATATGTACAATCAAGATATATTGTACTCAACCTGCATATTAGAATATCATATGCAACAATCACATAACACCATGCTATATTTAAAAACACTTATACAAATAGAACCTCATATGCACCATATGCATACTTACTATATGTCATAGCCCTATATGTATTGAGACATGTCACATGCATACCATAAATATGTTATTCCATATAAGCACATATAATATAGCAATTTATGTTAATCATCATAACATAAAAACATGCATAATCACCAAGTGCATATTATAAACATCAATAAAAATATATATTGATATTCAACCATTCATGTATTTATTTGATTCAGTTATGAAACTAAACCATGTCCCAACTGTTTTTTCATGCACATCTGATGTTCAAGTATATTTTTGTATAAATTAAACTTGTCCTGCACCAAATTATCAAAATATAGTTAGTAATATTTTTTTATGGATTAATTTGTTTATCAAAATATAGTTAAGCAATATATTTACATAAACTTCTTCACACAATACCATTTTTTCATTGTTTGGGACCTTCATCTATGAGTTGTGAGTGAGTATGGTCTGCTCCCTGATAATGTACGAAAGCCTTTTAAAGAATGTGGAGGAACCCTCACCCATAACTCCTTGTGTCCTAAGCTTGATAGTTACTAAAGCATTTTGTAGCTTGATTTGCTTATGCTGGTCTACACATTTTTTCTTCCTACGTTTGTATTGAAATTTTTTTGCAGTTGTGAATTTGTAATATTAAACAAATATTAATAAGAATGACAATAGAAAATATTAATTATACTAAAAAATTACTGAAATATTTACCTGATGCCGCCATGGACCACTCTAGAGTTGTAGTAGCATGTGGTGTGTGGGAGGTACTTCTTCCTCTCTTGAATTATTATCCACCTATGATTTGAAGTTGATCCCATCTAGGTGTTCACCTTGGCTAGAAAGTGGTAAATCGATCCTGAGAGAGAAAGAATGCCCACGTTCTCGTCGTGAATATGTCAATATTTATTAATTTTATGCAAACAATATTAGATCAGACTACACTACATAATTGAATCATATAAGAATATTCACTATCAAAACTCTTTTAATACAAAATACAATTTAGGTTAATATACAAGAATATTCACTATCTAGGTTAACATACATTACTATAATTCACATCGAAATATTTATAAATCATTCTTTGAATCATCTTGGTGTAACGACATGGGATCTTTGTCAATGATGCGGTCAAGTAATGAATCAACTCCACCGCAATCAGCTTCCTGATACGCATTTTTGTCTTGTTCTTCGTTTCATTTAGTTGAAGATGGTAGAATCCTGTATCCAATTCTCGGTATTATCTTCTTCGTTATATGCATTTCACTATTTGTAGGTTCTTTAATATAAAATACTTGTATAGCTTGAGAGGTTAAAATAAAGGGATCCTCCTGGTATGTTGGGTGTGACATGTTGACACATGTAAAATATTCATCCTTACATATGTGCCTATTATCAATTCAATTACATCTAAACATATACACTCAATTTTGTCCTATATATTTAAATTTTATAATATCTTTTAGAATATTGTAATAGTTTACATTAGGATTCCTTACATCGCCTGCACATGTAACCATTATCTCACTATTTTGAGAACTATAGTCTTGACCTCGAGACTATATGTAAAATCTGATTCCATTCACATCATAAGTTTGATAGGATTGTGTTTTGCGGTCAGGTCCTCTTGCATACTTCATAATTCTGGAGAAACATCATCTTCATTCTGTAGAAACCAACTCGCAAACTCTTCGTTATGTCGTATTGTAGCTTCCTTAACATTGTTGTACAAGCCATGAATTATTTGTTTGTGTTTTCTATATTAAAGGTATATATATTGGCTAGACTATGTAATAACCATCATATTAGGTATAATTTATAACCATAATTAGGGATACACACATTCAATACAACACATATTCAATATAGTTGTCCAACACATACCGATGAACTCTCGCACATTTTGAATATGAAAGTATAACTGGCAAACCACCTACAGCTTTCATGTGAATGTCATGTGAGAATACAAACAAATTGAGTGTTCTTACCATGTTGGTCTATCATCATACTGATCCTGACAGTTAAATCTAGTGTCAATATCACTAAGATATATTGAGCAAAAGGTTACATATTCTGTCAAAATACATGCCTCAACAGTGGAATGTTATGCCCGTACTCTATTATTCAAAGTTCGCTTTAATCTACTAAGAAATCTCTCGATCAGATACATCCAACGATATTGTATTGGTCCAATAAGTTTGACATCATGTGGTAGATGAATATCTTGGTCCACCATGATGATAAAAAATATAGGTGAAAATATCTTCTCCAAAGCGCATAAGATTATTGAAATATTTTTCTTCATCTATGTTAAAGCATCTTTTCTCAACGTTCTTGCACATAATAGTCTGAACATATTACTCAGATGGATTAAAGGTATGTCAATTATCTTCTTTAGATATCCATGAATTGCAATATGAAGTAGGCGCTGGAAGAAAATGTGACTATTATAACTTTTCATTATCGAAAATTTTTCATAGTTTATGTTTACACATTGCCTGATGTTAAATGCATAGCCGTAAAAAAAAACTTCACATCCTTTAACCAATCACAAATTTATTCGCCTCGTAGTAAGAGTTTGACAATCTTTTTCACTCGGGAAATGCCTCCTTCAACAAATCAATCAACATGTTGAATGATTTGTTACTCCAATTGTCCATTGTTTTGATATATAAAAACTTGAGAATGAAAGCTAGTTTTGTTAACTTTTTACAACTTGGGTATAGATCGCTCTGGTCCTCACCCATTAAGTCTTGAAGGGGCCTATGTTTGCCATCATTATCTAGAGTTGGATCCAATGTTGTCCCCATAATAATATCATCTAATATTTTTTTGACCCGATCATGAACCTTTGTCGTATCCTTGCTCTCATCATAATGTATATGCATTGCATCTACGTAGATTTGGGCCACACTCACATGAGACTAAATATATTTTGGACTGAAATCAACCCCATTTAAGTGTAGTTTGATCAATCGTAGAACTTTAAATTTTTTATTATTGCAGTCTTGACATGGGCATCACATCCTACCAGCAGAATCAACATGAGCACATGGTGCTTCAAAGAATTGATCAATTCTAGATGTATAAGGTTTAGAACTTTTGTCATGAATGTGTATCCATAATTGATTCATATTCATAGACGTTGGCCCCACTATATTCAATAAGAGAATGTTCGATCAGTGGGATATATATATATATATATATATATATATAGAGAGAGAGAGAGAGAGAGAGATAGAGAGAATCTGATGAGACCCATCTTGGATCGACTAAAAGCTCATCAAAAGTGAGGGGCATTGGCCTAAGTGCTCATTGACGGAAGCATAGTCATGATAATGACCGTAATGGTCATTCATCTAACAAGCATGGGAAAACATTTCGATTGTGCGGGAGCTACACAAACACCAAAATTCTTTGATGATGGCAAAAAAGACTCAGGTAGGCCACGGATCCACCGGATCGAAACTCAGATGGTTGAAAAATGCCCCGAAATTATGTTAAAACTCAGTTTTTGGCATGAACAATAAAAGCACAAAAAAATAAAGAAAATTGTGTTTGATCACTCCATTTAATCGTGTGTTTCATTTGGATTCGATACACATCCATTCATAATCCTAAAATGACATGATCTAGCCCTAATCCATGCATCGATAAACATCAAATTCGCATGTATTTGGTGATTTAAGAGAAGCTCACCAACGTTAGAAGGGGAAATGGATTTCTGAAGAGCTTCAGATGATCTACTGATTTTAGATCACCTCCAAGGGCATGAAGATGACTCAATCTAGCCTTCATGATGCTGGGAAGGGGATCACACTCGTTGGGCATGTGCCTCTTGTCAAAAACAGGATCACCTTTTCATGACAAGCCCAAACCCACCTCTTTCTTGCCAAAAAATAATGAAGAATGGTGTTTTTTTGAGCTATCAAGCTCTCTGCTTTTCTAGAACCAGTGAAGGGAGAAGGAGAAGGAGAGAAGAAGGGAAAGATATCCCAATTTTGAAATTTCAATTCCAGTCGGCGAGAGACAAGAGAGATCGAACAACAATAGGGAGAGCCTTCTTCTTCTTCTTCTTCTTCTTCTTCTTCGAGAGAGAGAGAGAGAGAGAGAGAGAGAGACCTCGACCTTAATCGGGGCCTCCTATCTTTATCCCCAAAATCAGATCAAATTGGGGCTTTGATCCCATTTGACCTGATATGCATGGCCCTCATCCTTGTAGTCTTTCTCTCTCTCTCTCTCTCTGACCTTCCCTTTTACCCCACAGCACAGGCCCATTGGACACCGCTAGGGGTGCACAATGAGCCAAGCTAGCTCGAGCTTGTCCGTAAAGATAAATAAGCCAAGCTTGAACATAAGACCAGACTCAAGTTTCATAAGCAAGCCAAGCTTGATCAAGTTGTTGAACTCGATTAAGCTCAAAAAGCTAGATTAGGTAATATATACAAATGTGTGTCATATGATATAAAACTGTTTTTGCCTTAATAGACAATGCAATTGTCTTTTCAGCAAATCGTGGTAAGTTTGAATCCCACGGTTACTAAAGTTGTTTTTTTGGTGAGTTTTTTAATCAGTTTTTAATTGCTTTTTTTCAATTAGCCTATGAAATTATGAATGTTGTTTGTTAGGATTAGGATTTAGGTTTTTGATTTACTTTTTCTTAAATAGTTGCATTTCAATAACGTTTAGTCTTAAGTTGTTCCTGCATTGTAGTGTTCACAAGTGTACGTGATATCTAGGATAATGTTTTTTAGTAACACACTGAGAAAGATTAAAAAATACCATTCTATTTCCTACACCGTAATCCTCATGCTATATTTTGGATAACTGGAACCTGGTCCATCAGAAACAAGTTCCCTGAAATTCATAGTTAGTAGAACTGAATTCATTGTTTCTAGCATGTGTATCCTCTGGCAATGCAACACTAAAATAGTTCCATTGCCTTGTCCATATGGTTAAAAAACCATCTCAGTGGTCCGAACCACCAGCATATGTATATGCTCCTCTGATGTTTGATCTTGTTTCCATCTTGCAGATTTCGTACCTATCAACTTCGATGAATCTGAACACAAGGCACCAACTTTGATCATCGTTGTGGTAGTCATTGCTGCTTGTCTTATCATCTTCTTAATTTTAGTAACCCTAAGGAGGAAGAAGGGCAGTCTTGGAAGTGCAGAAGCTCCGGATAAAGATACAAAAACATAGACTTCAATGGTTATACATTACTGACATAAGATCTTCCAAGAGCAATCAATAAATAATATTCAGGGAATAACACCTAGCAGCAGTTATTTTTGGTTTGATTCCAGTCATGAAGCTTTCTATTTAGTCAGAAACAGGATCTATGTTTTGAAAATTTAACTGTGCTGATGATCAAACCACCCTTGAGGCAAGTTAATTTGGAAGATTTTACCAGCTCTTTATGAATGAAGTAGCTAATTCATTGTTGCTTGGGAGCCTCTGACTCTCAATCGACTAGAATCATTTGCCAAACTAAACAAGTTTGCCCAAGTCCGTATTAGAGGTTTTATATGCTGCAAGTTTGTTGAATCTTTCCTTTTCATGGTAGAACTTGAAGGCCTGGAGTTGCAAACTGGGTATTTCAGCCTTAAACAAATAAAAGTGGCCACAAAGAGCTTTGATTCTACAAACAAGATTGGTGAAGGTGGTTTCGGACCTGTTTACAAGGTATATTTCTAAAGCATCAAATATCAATTTGAGTTTTGAACAATTTGGATGATAGGGGACACCCCCATCTTGCCTATTCAAATAAAAAAAAATCTTATGGGAAAATAATGCACAATACCGTCTTATAGAAAATAAAGATGCATGTTGGTGCAGTAAAATGTCATAGGATGGAATGAACTCAACTTGATGAATCATGGAACATGATCCCCTGTAAAATGAAGCCCAGTTTGGGTATTTCCATTTATGTGGTTGACTATTAATTGGCTCATATATGTTAATGAGCACCTTATATAATTAAGAACAAATATGTGCATGGGATTCAAGCATGGAATGTCATGTTATCTCTGCATGATAAACATGAGCATTGACAACTATGGGATAAGCGATAGGCATCCGCATCTGCCTCATTTTTGTGCCATCCATCCAAGGAGAGCGGATCAAGTGATCTGACAAATCACTTTTAGAAAAGTGATTTGGCATTCTCACCGTCCACAATGTACACAAGGACCATGAGGTCCTTGTGGGATGAAGCAATGGAGGGTGTGCTGGCGCAAACTGAAATGAAAAACATAAAAATACCGGAAGCGGCCATAGTTGATTTGGACGAAAGGAGCTTTGACGCAGGTGCTCGGCGTTCTCCTCAGTCTATCGACCCTCATGATGAACTCAAGCCGTCAAGTCGAAGGTGAGCAGGACCTTTGAACCCAAATCAGAGAGGGAACCTTGGTTGCTTTCATCAAGCAAGCATGCCTCTCTTTATATAGTGGGAGGATAGTGGGGGTTACATGCATGACATTCATGTGAATCTTTCATAACCCCCTCCCCACTAATGTCCTTCATTAAGTGTGCCTTGTGTCAAACCAAGTCCTTCATGTTTGAACCCGATCCAAAATATCTAATATGGTGAAAATGACAGATCTACTCTCCCATCCAAGGCGTACACACTTTTCTTGTTAATGATGTAGAGGATCCTACATGGTAGTATGGTTTGAAGATTGAATAGACATGTTATCATAATGAGCTCTATGGGCCTATTCTAGCTTGTTTGTCCTCCAAAAGGAAGTTTGATTTTGTTTTACTTAATGTGAAATTTGTGTATGGTGTGAGCAGTTCCTGTTTGTTTTCTTCCTTCTTATGCTGTATGCTGCTTTGAAAGCAGGGAACTTTGGCAGATGGTACCATAATTGCAGTAAACCAGCTTTCATCTAAATCAAAGCAAGGCAATCGAGAGTTGTTGAATGAGATGGGAGCACCGAAAATCTTGTGAAGCTATTTGGTTCACTAAACCAAGGCTAACACAAAACCATTTGATGATTATAGGGACAACTGCATGAGCACTGTTTGAAACTGGATTGGCAAACAAGATGCAAGATCTGCGTGGGAATTGCAAAAGGTCTAGCCTATCTTCATGAAGGGTCTAGACTGAAGATTGTTCACATAGACATCAAAGCTACAAATGTTCTTGATAATGACCTTAATGCTAAAATATCGGACTTTGGTTTGGCAAAGCTTGATGAAGGGGATAATACACATCGCACTCGAATAGCGGGAACCATGTGAGTCAATATTTTAAGTGTTCTCTCTATCTATCGGGATTTAGAGGGTGCAGATGATGGATCTTGGTTGCAGTGGGCGCTTTCGTTAAAGGGAATCTTTCAAACTCAAAAGGTATACAGGTCTTTATTATCATCGGAGGTCGATTGGATTCTGAAAGATGCTTTATGGGCTACGGGGCTGTCACTTAGGGCACAGGTTTTAGCTTGGATGATTCTAAATGACAGGGTCCAAACACAGAGTAACCTAAAGAGGATAGGTTTACTGAGTTGTTGCGTGCTTTATTGTCGGGCCGAATAAACAACATTTCATTTGTTCTGGTCATGCCCAGTGTTTGAAGAGTTATTCAATAAAACTTGGAGGCATCCTGTGGTAGATGTTAAGGAGGAATCTTTTGCGCTGGACCTTATTTTGGAGAGGGTTGTGTATGTTCGCCCCCGATGATTCACTGAATCCCACGTCTGTGTTCGGGGCTTTGAATGAGCATCACGTATACAAGCACATGGGGCTCGTATTCCCGTGTATGTTGACATAACTTTGCATCGGACTCTGGTGTTGTTGCAAAGACTTAAGTACCCTTTATTGCTATTCTTCTCATAAAGTGATGGTTTGAGAAAATGACAAAAATGCCTTTCATTCAAAAAAGAAAAAACAAATAGTTCAAAAAAAGGACAAACATGTCCTCCATCCAGAAAGTCGAGGATGATGTTGACTCTTCAAAGTCTTCTTCTTTTTCTGTTCAAAAAAAGGACAAACATGTTTTCTTCTTCTTTCTCCGTAAAACACTGTAAAACCCTTTCTCTCTCTAGAGAAGAAATCAAGGGAAACAAAGAGTTCTTCCTGGAAAGGCTTCACTTTTTGGCAAAATGCTCTTTACGTAAAAACTAAGTCAATTACGTATGGCCTGGCTATGGCCCAGGGTTCCTGCAACCTTGATGGATGCAAAGTACGCACAACGGTGCGCATCCATTTCCCCGAATTAAGCGTGGCGATTTCCTACCAAAGAGGGGAGATGCCGCTGAAATGGATAAAAGAAACGCACGCTTTCTCCGTAAAAGAGAGGAAGTGCTGCTGAAATTTCTGAAGAAGCTAAGAATAGCTCAGAAAGAACGTAGCAGGATACTCTGACATATAGCAGAGTGCTACCCGGTTCATGTATTGCTTTCTACAAACGTAGAAGGGTTCGTCGCACCGCTGTCAATAGAGCATGGGAGGTGCTGACGAAATGGTTGGCAGAAGAGCTGCCAGAACCAGTCGAACGGCATAATGATATCCGTTGATGGAACGATGCCAGATCGGCTCGTATCCTTGTGCCTACAAGGGCACCTTGCTCGTAAGGGCCGCTGAGCCGGAGTAGAGGTTGCGCCTTGGCTAGGTTTGTACTCGTCGTGTAAAAATACGCCGAGTAGCCGATCTATTTAGATCGAGTCATATGCATGCTCATTGAGAACGGTTACACAACCAGACTCGTAAGGGCCGAAGAGCCAGAGTGTGTTGTTTCCACCCAAAGAGGTGTGATGCTCGTGGTGGCCGAAGTGCCAAGAGCGGTGTTCTGCATGCATATGAATACGACTTAAGGTCGCACATACCCCGCGGTTGAAAATCGTGTTAGGGGTACCCCCTCAGTAATGACTGTGTTGGGGCAGACTGAATGGGGTCGGGTACACACTCTCGTAGTGCTGAAAGCACGGGCTGCCTAAACGGCATGCAGATTCTGTCTAAGTAATTGTAAGACTGGCAGACCCCTTCAGGAATTATGCTCACTGTGGAATAACAGTGATGGTACAGCCTTGAGTGACATGTATTTTACTTTGGACCTGATAGAGTCCACGATGGCCTCAGTCACTCATGGATTTTGGGGTCGTGGTTATCCTTAAGATCTAAGGATTGAACCCAACTACTGCAAGTAGATGATGCATCCGAATATGGGCCTAGTAGGGTTCTCCCAGTTGAAACACACTACCCTACTATGGATAGGGTCAACAGGCCTCTGGGTATCTAAAATACATAGAATAATCAACCCCCAGAACGTCGCGTTGATGCCCGGACAATAGCTCTACCTGCGTACCAAAGGCGGGAGCGATTAATTATCAAACAATGCAGTAGTTCTAGGTACATCGATGCTTTGAATGTATGAGTGGATGACGTATTGAGTCAGTTCTGCATAACCTTTGTGAAGGTGTCATGTTCGGTATACTACTGGACCGACTGGGCAAAGACCCGTGTTGTATCCGCACGACTAAGCGAAGCTCGATGAGTTGTCCTTAGATGCGTGGGATACAGATGTGCCAAGTATGAAGACTTGAGCTAGACATCACTTTGAGACCCGGAACAGGTCATGGCTAAGTCATGGGGACTTAAGCGGCTATTCAAATTACAGCCCTGAAAAGGCTTGCTCTAAGTCATGAGGACTCGAGCGGATGTTCAACTCATAGCCCTGAGGAGGCTCTTGCGATATACGCTAAGTCTTGGAGGCTTGAGCGTCGTTATTGCGCATTGCGACCCTGAGTGGTCATTATTGTATTTGAGTTGAATGGATGTATGACTGCATGCTTACCAGACCATCAGTGGTTCTGTCCCTGTTTAATGGGGATTTCAGGTGTTGGACCTGCGTGGCGATATGCGGAGCATGGCGGCATCGAGTTCCAGGGTTTCTCTAGACAGATTTTGTACTGCTTCCTTTTATTGAACCTATACTGCTTTTCTAAGCAGTAGTGTTGTAATAAACATGTGGTTTTCGATAAAATGGAACACTTTGGTGGTCAATGAGTTGCTTGGCTACATACCTGCAACGTGCTCGGAGCTTTCTAAAACCGACGACTCATTATCGTCTTATTCCGCTGCTAAAAGCTTTTCTAAGTTCCGCTGCAAAGAAAAAAAAAGAAATTCATGAAAATTTTAACTTAGCTTTATTTTGGAAATTCGGGGCGTTACAGAATTGGTATCAGAGCCTGTGTCTGAGAAACCTGGTTCAAGATCCGTCATGTTTGCGGTATCGCACTGTAAGTATAAATCTTATACTTTCTCTGATTTTGGTATATTTGCGTGAATAGATAAATGGCTCTTAGGACGAGGAGAACCATGTCGAGCGAGGAGTCCCATACACAGGGCTTCCTGCTAGAGACACTCAACAGGCTTGTGTCTGCCATTTGTGAATCAAGGCAAGCACCAGCCCCACCTCGCAATGAGAACCTTGGAGGAATAACATATTAAAGGTTCCTCAAACTCGACCCACCTGTTTTCGTTGGCAGTGCGGATCCAGAGCTTGCAAAAAGCTGGATCGAGGAGACGGAGCGTGCATTCCTGGTATTGGGAGTACCAGAGGATAGAAAGACTAACTTCGGCACATATAGGCTGAAGGATAATGCACGAAAGTGGTGGGATACCACTAGGATTATCCAGTTCTCACATCACGAAGTCATCCCTTGAAATGATTTTCGGAGGGAATTTTTGGATAACTACTTCCCGATACACTCCAGAAATAAGAAGAAGATGGAGTTTCTCGAATTGGAGCAGGGTGGTATGAGTCTTATCGACTATACTACCAAGTTTCAGAACCTTGAGCGGTACTGCTCTCGGTTATTCGATACTGACCAGGAGAGGGCCGATAAATATATCAACGGATTTCGGGAAGGGCTACGATCTCGAGTTATAACTAGCATGCCCCAAACATTTCAAAACGCTGTGGCAGCAGCTTCGAAGATTAGCGCAGACTGGGAGCGATGCAAAGGGGTCGTAGTAAAGCGACCGATAGCAAGTAATGGGAACAACAAGAGGACGTTCCCAGGTGGCCAAGAATCGCAACCACCTTTGTATAAAAGAGATTTTCAGGAAAAGAATTTCACTCCACCGGCCGAGCGGCCATTGCAGATGGTAGAAGCCAATCAGCTCTACCGACAGTCTAATTTTCGATGCCCGAGGTGTAGCTCAGATCATCCCGGAGAGGTTTGTCCTCGCGATACAGGAGGTTGCCTGTATTGCGGCAAACCAGGGCATCGTGTAACAGAATGTCACAAGAAGGCCTCAGATCTTCAACGAAGAAATATGGGATATGGAGGACCCTCTCAACAACAACGTCTGCCATTACTTGGGGCAGAGCAGAAACCCATGGCAGGTCGTGTCTATGCGGTGACAGCCGAACAACTCACGGATAATGACCATATCAAGGAATCTGGATACCTTGATAGATAGAGTTGTAATGGGTAAAAAGCGATTGAAAGACAAGATCCAATGAATACTTGAGACAAGTGGCTTATGACCTTGTGTACGGTCATCTGGATCGATATGTATCCTTGCTCTCTAAAGTAATATTGGATTTGTTAAAATTAAATCTTAAGTGCTTATGCCCAAAATTTATGGCTATAGACCACATGATTGAGAAATTAAGTTTGCGTAATTAGAACGTTAAAAGTTACTTAATAAAATAAACCATCGAGGAATTATTCCCAAGAAGAGAGTCCTGTGAGGTTTTACATATTCAAGATCAGATCGTCTAGCCAGAGTGAGCCTGTGAGGGTATACAGCTCTGTGCGAGTGTATATGTTCCAAAACCAGTAGCTTGGCTAGTATGATTCTGTGAGGGTGTATTGATCCAATATCAGGTAAGTCTGACGAAGGCAAACCTGTGAGGAGGTACGTTTCCAATACCAGGTAGTCTGACAGGGGACTTATTCCAATATGGTTAATCTCTAGAAGAATGATCTGTGTGTACAAAATAGTTACACAGGATGGCTATGATAATAGCCGGTTGGAAGAACATTGATTCAACAAACTATCGTGGTTGTAGCATAATTTGAACTCAGATATAAGAAACATACCTCATTTATCAGGAATCATGATATGAGGTTATGATTGGAATAAATACGATGTTGAACTAAGTGAACAACATTATGAATCTAACATATGGGAGAAATATCCCGAGTTACGCACTTAGTACTCTTAACTGAATTTCGCGGACGAAATTCCTTTAAGGGGGTAATGATGTAAGACCCATAATTTTTCAGTATCTTTCTGAAGAAATTCACGAGGCATTTTCAAGTAAAAATAACATCTGAACCCGAAATACGAATCAGATCGATTTGTACGAACCAGTAATACTTGAAATATTCATCGCTTTGCGAATATATGCCCAAATACTCTGGAAGCCATAACTTTCTAACTAAACAAAATCAAAGAATTTCCTCGAGCCAACTTTCTTAGTTACGTCAATACGAAGAGAATGGCGTACTCAGAATTTTTCGGAAAAAAATCGCCGAAAACCCGAAAATTTTGCGGGACCCACAAAAATGTTGGTGGGACCCACAGAAATATTCCTCAGAAAATATCTTGTGGGACCCACAAAATATCCTATGGAAATATCTAGTGGCCCCACCTCAAAAGGAACCTCCAGGAATTAAAATATAGCTCAGGGGTAAAAGGGGCATGGAAAAACCCAAGAGGAGGTGGGCTTGGGCTATAAATAGCTCTCCCCACTCTCTCTCTTCTCATAAAAATCGACCCCCTCTCTCTCTTGCCTTCTCTCTCTCTCCTAAACCTCCCCTACCTAGCCTAGCCCACCTGACCTGGTCTGAGCCTGCCTGACCTGGTCCTAACCCACCTGACCTGGGTCTGAACCCACTTGACCTGGTCCAAACCCAGTTGACTTGAACCTAGTTGGGTTTAAAGTCAAAGTCCTTTTTGGTCCTGATTCCGGTTTGGGTTTCTGAACCCAGACTTAGCCTACTTGAGCTGAGTTCGAACCTGCTGAACCCAGTTGACTTGGATCAAACTCTGTTTGGTTCAAACCACTTAGGTTGAGTAGCTTGACCTGCTCTACCTCTTTCTCAACTAAGTCAGCTTCATCTGACTTAGTCTGACCTCTCGAAGGAAGGCTCGAAGCCAAAGAAGCAACCCGGAGCCGTTTCTTCCACGATTTGAAGTAAGTTCGCTTCGTTGATCCATCTCTCTCAAGTATTTGATTGTTTGTATATAGAATATACTTTTTGAAGTAGTATCTTGCTTTAGTTCTTGATTGAGCCCTTTTTGGACACTTCGGTGTTCACCCGCTCGTCTCGAAACTATCGTCGGATATATCTATGTTCAAATACGCAGTATATGCGTTTTTAAAATGGTATCTCGCCCTAGTTCTTGGTTGAGCCCTTCAGAACACTTCAGTGTTCACCCGCTCGTCTCGTAACTATCGTTGGATACTGATCTAGGTGTATATCTGCTGATTCTGCCGACGCGTCTTATATCGCACAGGCTATGTAATTTACCTTTGCCGTCACGTCGTATGATGCCAAGGCTCTCTGTTTTCTGCACTTCCGATTACTGCACTTCCGATTATGCATTTATTTACGCCGTCGCATCGAACGATGCCAAGGCTCCTGCTTTCTACAATGTATTTACTTACGCCGTCGCGTCGAACGGTGCCAAGGCTTCTGTTTTGTTATATATGTAGAATATTTCGTTCAGTTACACACCCTGAACAATAGTATATGCATTTCTTTACGCCGCCGCTGTATAAAGCACAAGCTTCTGCTTATACTACATATATAGCGCATAAATGAGCGTTCAAATGGAGATCAAATTCCAAATCGCCAATGCGATTCCCTGACCGCTCCTCGTTCAAGATTCTGCTTGACGAATGAAGCCCCTATTGGAAAGGCTTCACTTTTTGGCAAAATGCTCTTTACGTAAAAACTAAGTCAATTACGTATGGCCCAGGGTTCCTGCAACCTTGATGGATGCAAAGTACGCACAACGGTGCGCATCCATTTCCCCGAATTAAGCGTGGCGATTTCCTACCAAAGAGGGGAGATGCCGCTGAAATGGATAAAAGAAACGCACGCTTTCTCCGTAAAAGAGAGGAAGTGCTGCTGAAATTTCTGAAGAAGCTAAGAATAACTCAGAAAGAACGTAGCAGGATACTCTGACATATAGCAGAGTGCTACCCGATTCATGTATTGCTTTCTACAAACGTAGAAGGGTTCGTCGCACCGCTGCCGATAGAGCAGGGGAGGTGCTGACGAAATGGTTGGCAGAAGAGCTGCCGGAACCAGCCGAACGACATAATGATGTCCGTTGATGGAACGATGCCAGATCAGCTCGTATCCTTGTGCCTACAAGGGCACCTTGCTCGTAAGGGCCGCTGAGCCGGAGTAGAGGTTGCGCCTTGGCTAGGTTTGTACTCGTCGCGTAAAAATACGCCGAGTAGCCGATCTATTTAGATCGAGTCATATGCATGCTCATTGAGAACAGTTACACAACCAGACTCGTAAGGGCCGAAGAGCCAGAGTGTGTTGTTTCCACCCAAAGAGGTGTGATGCTCGTGGTGGCCGAAGTGCCAAGAGCGGTGTTCTACATGCATATGAATAAGACTTAAGGTCACACATACCCTGCGGTTGAAAATCGTGTTAGGGGTACCCCCTCAGTAATGACTGTGTTGGGGCAGACTGAATGGGGTCGGGTACACACTCCCGTAGTGCTGAAAGCACGGGCTGCCTAAACGGCATGCAGATTCTGTCTAAGTAATTGTAAGACTGGCAGACCCCTTCAGGAATTATGCTCACTGTGGAATGACAGTGATGGTACAGCCTTGAGTGACATGTATTTTACTTTGGACCTGATAGAGTCCACGATGGCCTCAGTCACTCATGGGTTTTGGGGTCGTGGTTATCCTTAAGATCTAAGGATTGAACCCAACTACTGCAAGTAGAGGATGCATCCGAATATGGGCCTAGTAGGGTTCTCCCAGTTGAAACACACTGCCCTACTATGGATAGGGTCAACAGGCCTCTGGGGTATCTAAAATACATAGAATAATCAACCCCCAGAACGTCGCGTTGATGCCCGGACAATAGCTCTACCTGCGTACCAAAGGCGGGAGCGGTTAATTATCAAACAATGCATTAGTTCTAGGTACATCGATGCTTTGAATGTATGAGTGGATGACGTATTGAGTCAGTTCTGCATAACCTTTATGAATGTGTCATGTTCGGTATACTACTGGACCGACTGGGCAAAGACCCGTGTTGTATCCGCACGACTAAGCGAAGCTCGAGGAGTTGTCCTTAGATGCGTGGGATACAGATGTGCCAAGTATGAAGACTTGAGCTAGACATCACTTTGAGACCCGGAAGAGGTCATAGCTAAGTCATGGGGACTTAAGCGGCTATTCAAATCACAGCCCTGAAAAGGCTTGCTCTAAGTCATGAGGACTCGAGCGGATGTTCAACTCATAGCCCTGAGGAGGCTCTTGCGATATACGCTAAGTCTTGGAGGCTTGAGCGTCGTTATTGCGCATTGCGACCCTGAGTGGTCATTATTGTATTTGAGTTGAATGGATGTATGACTGCATGCTTACCAGACCATCAGTGGTTTTGACCCCGTTTAATGAGGATTTCAGGTGTTGGACCTGCGTGGCGATATGCGGAGCATGGCGGCATCGAGTTCCAGGGTTTCTCTAGACAGATTTTGTACTGCTTCCTTTTATTGAACCTATACTGCTTTTCTAAGCAATAGTGTTGTAATAAACATGTGGTTTTCGATAAAATAGAACACTTTGGTGGTCAATGAGTTGCTTGGCCACATACCTGCAACGTGCTCAAAGCTTTCTAAAACCGACGACTCATTATCGTCTTATTCCGCTGCTGAAAGCTTTTCTAAGTTCCGCTGCAAAGAAAAAAAAAAGAAATTCATGAAAATTTTAACTTAGCTTTGTTTTGGAAATCCGGGGCGTTACAAAGGCCCATTGGAGTTCCCAAAGTTCGGTCCCGAATCCGATGAGAGTCACACATCAATGTTGTCAGTATCGTATCGGCCTGTATCATATCGTATGGCAGAAAATCTACATGCTTCACCCCTGAATCAATTATTTTTTAATAAATATAAAAAATAGTTAATTTTTAAAAATATTATTTTAATAGCTTCAACACGTGTCACGTTCGGATTGACAAATAGTATTTTTTAATTATTTTTAGCTCATTCAGAACGATTGACTTAAGTATCGGAATCGGCCGACTCACCTGAATAATTGGCAAAACGATACAGGGCCGATACGGATACTGATAACATTGTCTCATGTACGCGTAAAGCATCAATCAATCAAGGGAGGCCATTGTCGTCAGTCTTGTGGTCAACGAGCATGATTGACCAAAAGTAAAAAAAACAACGCGTGAAAACTACGCATTATGTCAAAAAGACGAAAATCGCCCTCGCTTTTGCAACAACGATGATCTTGATTTTTTTACTTTCAAAAAATGCCCCTGAACGAGAAATGAATGACGAATCCAGCCTAGGCACATATCTCTTTGGCGTTGCGTTGACACAGTGATCGGGCTCAATTACTTTACAAAGCACTTGGGCTATACAAAAGACAGAAAATCATTCCACGAGTAGCAATTTTTTGTGTTTTGTGATTTACATATAAAATCACTATCTTTTTGTTGAATTTATAACCCGAATAAACTGCACCCGACATGAAGACCTGGTCACGCTGGCTCAGCCTGCCATACCTACTGTCGTTATGCTAGCAGCGTAAAATTCCGATGCTCGGATCCCTGACTCTAGAGCTTATGCTATGCGTTGCCTTGTGCAGGACGCCCATGATAATAGAACCTTGACTGCCCGTTTAGCAGCCAAGGCTCCACCCACTATGCCAGTCCCCCTTGGGACAAGAGAAAATCACTACTTGCATATCCATTTTCTGTGTTTGTGTTTACCACAAAAAATTGCTGAATGCATTAGCAATTTTCTGTGTTTGTGTGGACCTCGTATAGTCACCAAGTTGCATGGTTGAAGATTGTTGTAGCCAATAGAACCCTAGTGGGCTCCAGCCTTGGTCGAACTCAAACCAGACCATCTTTGACATGTCTAAATAAGAAACTAGATGTAACTTTTTATGACTTGTTTAAAGTAGACTGTATTAAAAAGTTATGGTATTTGAGGATTATATCAACATCTTAAAACTGTGATATTTTCAAAATATGGTTGATATTTATTCCAGAAATTGAAACTAACAATCAAGTGAACACAGTCTGTCACTTGACAAAGTTTAAGTGTCCTTGGCCAACTCTACAACTGCTTACAGGGCGTGCTTTGGTAAATATTTTTTATTTTAAGGGTATTTTAGTCAAAAACTTATTTTGAACGAGATTACATTAAAAGGGTGAACACGATCAGCCTAAAAAGGATATCGTTGTCATTTACTGTACAAAGCCAAATTATAAAATCCAATTAGCTTTCTTTTTCCTCCCGACAATGTCCAAAAAGTTCGAACCTCACGAGCAAGTGGCTATCATGAAAATGCCGAAACTACCCTTATTATTGGCCAAGGAAGAAAAATTAAAATCGGAGTCGCTGATTGTCTCGGGTGGTGTAAGTCAGACCGGGTTGGTCCATGTGTATACCGGAAACCAAAAATATTTCATTTTTTGCGTTTCTATTTGCAAAATACAGTAATAAATAAATCTAAAAATTATGTTTTTTAATCTAAATTATGGATATAACGGTTTATAAATTTGACAATATCATGATATTTTGAAAATGTTATAATATTTTGACCTCAAATCAATAGTCAAATTATCATGTTTTTTTATGATATTTTTAAAATATTGTCAATATTTGTCACTATGAGTGGTATGTTCATCTTTGTTCTTTGCTTCAATTGCCTAGTTTGTAGGATCTAACACTTTTTTAGGGTTAGGCAGCTTACCTAAGGAGTTTGAAAGAGACGTGAGCCTCTACCCGAGGCAGAGTTAAGAATTTAAACTAAGGTGGGCACAAATGCATTGTAAAAAAAAAATTGACTAACTAAAACTGAAGAATTATGGGTGCGATATTCATAATTAGGGACCTTGATTGAAATTAAATAACATATTTTCAATAATAAAGAAAATTAGTGAAGAGATGAAAGGTACCATGATAACATGCATTTATACTCCAAAATTTAGCTTTATTTGATATAAAGACTAGAAGAAGTATCTTTCATAGATGATGCAATGTGATCAAGCTTAATTTTTGATGTTGAAATACATTCAACAAGATATGAGAAAAGAACACAAAACATCTTATAAATAATGAATTAATTAATTAGTTGATCTTTTAAAATATCTGCAAAGCACATCATAAATATTTTATAACAAATTTAAGAAGATTGATGAGAAATATGCTTTCTTATAACAAATTTATCCATCCCTCTACGTTAACAAACCAAATAAAAATAAAATTAACAATCATTTAACTACACAATAACTTTTTAAAAAAAATAAAAGATACTAATAATTACTAACAAGTAACAAGTATTTAATAAGTGAATAAGAACTGAATTAATTCAAATATTCATGATATGCAAAGTAAAAACTAATTAGTAAACATAATGATGAAGTTAACGATGAGCCTCATTTGATGTTTTTGCAATGTAGACATTGGATTCACATTTCTAGCTAGATCCTTTTGGTAAATGAAGTCCCAAGTATGAAATGTGAAACCAATATCTACATTGCAAAAATATTTGAATAATCAAACTACTGCCATAAAATATACATATATTGAGTACTAAAACAAATCAAGAAAAAAATTACAAAAAACTATCAAAGAAATCAAATATGAAATCATGATTATTGTTATTTAATTAACAAATACATGTCAATTGAAAAATAAAACCCTAAAATTCTAATTTATGCCAATTCAATATAAAAACCCTAAAATTCTAATTCTAACCAAAGTAAAATATTTTTTTATGTTTAATGTTAATTAAAAAAAAATACATAACACCTAAAAAACATAATCCAAAAATTATGTCATTTGAACAAATACAAAATTGAAATCCTAATTCTAACATCATCAATTATGCATTTATGTTAATCAAGCATGTAGAATCATGTTTAATGTTAATTAAAAAAATACTAAAATATCATGTTTAGTATTGATTAAAAAATTATAGAAATAACTAATTAATATCCATCTAATTAAAAACATATATGTTAATTGAGAAAAACAAGCACAAAAAGCCTTAAACCCTAGTTATTGAAATACAACTATTTACGATAAATAAATAAAAAACCTAGATCTTAATCTAAACAAATAACATTCATAATTCCATGTGCTATTTGAAAAAAAATTTACAATAAAAAGACTAATTCAATAATAATTAAAAATTTACCAAAAACCCTAACATCTTGTGCATGTGTTAGTGTGCCAAAGAACGGTGATGGATAGATGGTGTGGCCAGCTAAAGGATGTTGTCCACTTGCCTTATCATGTTTGGGTCCATGTGAGGAGGGGCTACCACATTGCACATGTCACACAACCACAACAAGAGAGAGAGAGAGAGAGAGGTAAGGGTGGGCACGTGCCCACCCGACCCATAACGTGGCTCTACCGATGTTCTATACGAAAGGTCTTTCATTGTAATCCTTTTGGTTTTTTAGTTAAGAGTGCTTATGCCATCAACTCATGTCGCATCAAGGAATTAGAGTGCATCCATGTTTACTTGCGAGTGAAAGCTAAGGTGCAGATATGCAAACTGCTTCTGAATAAAGATATGAGAGAGAGGTTGACTCAGCGGCTGGACTTTTTACGAGCTTGGCAGCTTGAGGTCAACTTGGTTGCGATACAAGCAGATTTTCAAAGGTAGATTATCACATCGAAGTTTCAAAGGTTGATTATCACGCCCTTAAGTTCAAAGCAAATAGGTTGATAAAGAGGTGAGAGGTGTAAAGTATGACTAGTAGTGAAAGACTTTCTTTACCTTTACTTTCTTTTTTTACTAAGACGTAAGCTTAAGCATTTTTTTGAAAGCTAAGCTTGTGTTAGGCAGACCCCCTATAGTTATTATTCAATGTACCACTGGGTTTTGAACCTACAATGTCTCATCACAAGGAGATATACACTGACAGCTCCTACCAATCTCCGTTGGTAGCCTTAAGCATTTTTAGAGAATAGAATCTTAAACCTTTAAGGCTTAAAGGGTGCACCCTTCTCTCTTCCTTCTCCACCCCTATCGGCACCATCATCGACTCCAGCACCATTGTCATCCACCTGCCTCCTATAGACTACGGCTCTCTTTGGTCTGCATTCCGGGAGATGATGGCCAGGTACCCTCTTGATCCATCGCTCGACATCTACTACGACTTCTTCGGTGAAAGGACTATCACAAAAGAGAGAGAGAGAGAGAGTGAGAAAGGGAAAAAGGTAAGAGAGAGAGAGGGATATGGACAAGGCTCGAGAAGGGCAGTGGGCTTGAGAAAGGGGAAGGGGCTCGGGAAAGGGTAGAAGAGAAACCCTAACCTGACTTTCAAAAAAGTGAAAGTGGGGCAGGATGAGTCGGGTTCGAAATACCCATTACCAAACGAGCCAAGCCTTATCGAACTCGACATGTTGTTCAAGCTTGGCTTGTTTGCTCGTCCGAGCCTTTTAACTTTTCTATATTAATGTTAGCTATGTTCAACTGATTAAAGGGTGTAAAAGACAACCTGGCAAATTTTAATATAATTGTAAGGCCCTATGATTAATGTAAAGCTTTATATATGTCACAAGCCTATTTCTTTCAATGGGCTAGTATAGTGCGATGGTCCTTCCTTACCACCGCAAGTCTACTTGTCAGCTCGCTTGTCAGTCGCGAAAGCTTATAATCAGAGAACAAGAGAGAATAGAGGGAGAAGAATTGCAATCATAAGAAGCAATCACAATGAGGGTGAACAAAAGAAAGCTTAACGCATTTAATTTATTCACAATTTTGCCTGAGGGCTATTTCAGTTCAAGCATACGGGTTGCCCCTTCGGGGTATTGATTCACCTGAACCGGGCAACTTACATCAGACTCAACAAAAGCAAAATAGACTCTAAGCACAACTTTACAATGTAAGTCGCAAGGGAACATGCTCCCCCCTTCAAATCATGTGCCATCCTCAGTGTCATATGTGTCATGGTAAGCCCTGACTTCAGCTGGGTAGCGATTGTTTATTCGGAATGCATGCTCCCATGTTGGTTCTGTTGTTTTCTCCCACTGCACTAGATATTTCTTTGTTTCGCCTAAGTAGTTGACATTGTGCTGAAGGATCTTACTGAGGTGCTTTTCGGCCCATTGTGCTGTCGGGGCCCTCTGCATGATGGGAGCGCATTGTGGCACGCCGCGTTTTAGATCTCCATCGTCTGGATGGAACTGCTTGAGGTAGCACACATGGAACACTGGGTGCACCTTGAAGTCTGGGGGCAACTCCAGCTTATACGTCAGCTTGCCCATCTTCTTTGTGATGGTGAAGGGTCCTTCATACTTTCTGAGCAGTCCGCGGTGCCATCCGCGGAAGATGCCTGTACGCCCAGGATATAACTTCACCAACACTTGGTCCCCAACTTGGAACCTAGTGTGACACGATGCTTGTCCGCCCACTTCTTCATTCTCTTTGTTGCCTTGTGTAAGAATGTCTTTGTCAACTCATTCTTTTTGTGCAAGTTGTGAACAAACTGATAGGCGAACGATGGCCTTCCCTTTTCTTGTGCGGCAAGAATATACGGGGTCAGTGGCTGCTGCCTCGTGGCTATCTCAAACGGGTTGTGGCCTGAAGACTCGCTCTTCTGCAGATTGTAACAAAATTGTGCCACGTCAAGGAGCTTCACCCAATTTTTTTGATTGGCACTAACAAAGTGCCTAAAGTACTGCTCAAGTATCTCGTTGATGCGCTCTGTCTGCCCATCTGTCTGCAGATGAAAGCTTGTTGAAAGCAGCAAATCAAAGCCAAGTAGCCGAAATACTTCACGCCAGAACTTGCCCGTGAAGCGAGCATCACGATCACTCGCAATGCTCTTTGGTATGCCTCAGTGCTTCACCACATACTTTACGAACAACTCTACAGCCTTCTGGTTTGTCCTTTTATCTTGTTGGTAGATGAGGCACGTCCGCACATACCCCTCAATGTCATCCCTCATCTACGACGAATAGTAACCGCGCTCAAGGAGTGCTAAGGTCTGCTCCTGACCAGGATGGTCAGCCCATAGTGTATCATGGCGCTCCTTAAGCAGTTCTCGACGGAAGGTTTTTCACTGTGGCATGAAGATGTGTCTCTCTTTTGTCATGAGGAGGTCATCCTGTAGCCAAAATTATTGAGTCTTTCCTACCTGCTTCAGAGAAACAAGGTGTTGTGCTGTCGGATCTTGCTACGTCCCTTCACGTATGTGGCTTAATAATGTGCCCTATAAATGCACATCAGAAGGCTCCGTGCGCGCAACTGCCAGTTCAGCCCTGCGGCTTAGGGCATCCACAACAACATTGGCCTTTCCAACCTTATACTCCAAGGCAAAGTTGAACTCAGCCAAAAACATTTGCCACCGAGCTTGTTTAGGCGTCAGCTTCTTCTGTGTCTGAAAGTAGCTCGTGGCCACATTATTCGTCTTGACGACGAACTCGGCACCCAGAAGGTAGTGCCGTCAGGTCCTGAGACAATACACGATGGCGGTCATCTCACGTTCATGCACCGTGTAACGCCTCTCTGCGTCCTTCAACTTTCGACTCTCATATGCAATCGGATGACCCTCCTACATAATAACTCCGCCAATGGCAAAGTCTGAGGCATCTGTGTGGACCTCAAAGGGTTTTGAGTAATTAGGCAATCGCAACACTAGCTCTCTCACTAAGGCTTTTTTCAAGCCATCAAAGGCATTTTGACACGCTCTTGTCCAGCGCCATATCCGATTCTTCTTTAACAAATCTGTGACGGGCGCAACAATGAAGAAATAACCTTCGATGAAACGCCGATAATAATTTGTCAAACTAAGGAATGACCGCAATTCTGACACTTTGCTTGGTAAAATTCATTCCTTGATGACCCTTATCTTCTACTCATCCATACGCAACACACCACGCCCCACAACGTGGCCAAAGAAGCTGATCTTCTCCTGCCCGAAGAGACACTTCTCTCATTTGACACAGAGGTCATTCTCATTCAGCACCTGAAACACTGTTCGTAAATGCCCAACATGTTTCTCTATGTTGCAGCTGTAGATCATGATATCATCCAGGTAGACTACCACAAACTTGTCTAAGTATGGGTAAAAGATCTGGTTCATTAAAGTTGTGAATGTGGCTGGTGCATTTATCAACCCAAATGGCATTACTAAGAATTTGTAAGCACCATAGCGAGTGATACAAGTTGTCTTTGGCTCATCACCTTCAACACTTCTCACCTGCCAGTAACCCGATCGCAGATCTAACTTGGAAAAGATACGGGCACTGCCTAGCTGATCGAACAAGTCTGCTATCAATGACAATAGGTACTTGTTCTTTACCGTGACCTTGTTCAAAGCACGGTAATCCACACATAACTGTTTGGAGCCATCATGTTTCATCTGAAAAAGAACTGGGGCACCAAGTGGGGCTTTCGATGGACGAACGATGCCTGCGTCTAACATCTCGTCTAACTGCCTGCGTAGCTTCTTCAACTCAGCTGACCTTATATGGAATAAAACCATTGTGGGAGGCTTTACTCCCGGGGTCAACTCAATCTTATGGTCGACCTCACATCTTGGTGGAAGACGCTTTGGCAATTTCGAAGGTATCACCCCCTAAAACTCCTCCAAAAGTGGGGCTAGGGTCGACAACACTGTTGCTTCTACTTTTTCTTCTTCTGTACGCACAACAACTAAGAATGTCTGCTCTCCATGCTTGACACCCTTTTTCAACTGCATCACCGATAACACTGAAGACTTACCTTTTTGCGTAAGGCACTGCACTGTGTGGGATAGGTTTAGCCCCATAATCATCAACATGTTAAACTTTGGCAGCATCATAACATTCTGGCTTCGCAAAAACTCCATACCCAGAATCATCTTGAAATCGTCCAGAGGCACCACAGAGAAGTTGGCTTTGCCAGCCTAACTCCCCACTTGGATAGCCACATCTCTTGCTTCACCAAGGATGAGCTTGGCCTCAGAGTTTACCATTTTGATGGTCCTCTGCTTTGGCCCAAGCTTCATGCCCAACCACTCTGCCTCTTTCTGCGAGACAAAGTTGTGTGTGGCCCCGGAGTCTACCATAATTGAAGTAGACTTTTCATTCGTAATGACTTCGAGATACATCAGTTTTTTGCTAACCTGCCTGTTTTCAACTGCGTAACTTCTAGCTGCAGTGATCGACCGCATGACTCTCATCCGTGGTTGCATGGTCTTAGTGTCACTGCATTCTTCCTACATTGTATTGGTTTGCCCGTCATCCTTTATGAGGCACTTGGGGCACTATCTGCCGATATGCCTATTGCCACAGAACCAGCATGTCACAACTATACCCTTGTTATTATTGTTGTTGTGCTTCGTGTAGTTCTGTTTCTTGTCGAATTGATGACGTGTCGGTGCCTTACCTTTGTTGTCGCACTACTCATCCTTCTTTCCTCTGTGGTCAGGCTTCTTCTCGACTTTGGTTGATGGAGTGAAAGACTTGCACTGAATATTAACTAAGCGCTCGTTCGCCATATATGCATCTTCCAAAATACGGGGGTTGCTCTTTTCTACTTCAGACTATGCCCATGGCTGAAGTCCCACAATGAACCAATTGAGCTTATCCTCTTCTGGCATGTTAGGCAACTCCAACATAAGCTTCTGGAACGTTCTGACATAGTCTTGTAACGAACAAGTATGTTTAAACTCATGAACCATCTGATACGCCTGCCTCTGTGCATTCCTTAACATAAAGTAGTTACATAGCTCTATTTTAAAGTCGTCAAAGGTTCCTATCACGCATTGACCTCTCTCCATGTTGTTGCGCTTTCGCCTCCACCAAGCGATAGCATCCCCATCCAATAACGTTGTTGCAACCTTAATCCAGAGATCTTCAAGCGTCATATTTTGAATATCCAAGTAGTCTTCTACTTGGAACAAAAAGTTCTCAATGACCTTGCTGTCTCTAGAACTATTGAACTTTGCAGGTCTTGGCACATCAATCCTTAATAGCCTTTCACCATTTCCGCCATTTAGGGTCACTGATCGCTGCAATGTGCGATTTTTCAACTGAAGCTCCCCTACTTCAGTTTGCAAGTTAGCCACTATTGTGGTCAACGAAGTGATCTGCCCCATCTGTAAGTTCATATGCTCTTGCAGGCTCGTTACCATATTATTCAGTCCACCGAATGATTCAACTGCGCGTGAAATCGCTTTCTCGTGCGAAGTCACATCTTCTACCAGCTTGTTGACAGTTGAAGCCATCTCTTCTTGGCCCCGAGGTGAACCCATCTCCTCAGCTTCGGCAACTGCCTTGCTATTGGTGTTGCGCAGATTTTGATAAAGTACCATGATGTCTTGCTCACAAATTGTAGCCTGTCGACACCGACTCTGGAGTCCCTTCCCCAGCACGAGAACGGACTCTGGTACCACTTGTCACAGGCCTATTTTCTTCAATGAGCCAGTGCGGCGTGACGGTCCTTCCTTACCGGCACAAGCCTACTTGTTAGCTAGCTTGCTAGTCGCGGAAGCTTGTAATAAGAGTACAAGAGAGCAAGAAAGAATAGAGGGAGAAGAATTGCAATCACAAGAAGCAATCACAACGAGGGTGAACAAAAGAAAGCTCAACGCATTTAATTCATTCATAATTTTGCCCGAGGGCTATTACAGTTCAAGCATAGGGGTTGTCTTTTCAGGGTATTGATTCACCTGAACTGAGCAGCTTACATCAGACTCAACAAAAGCAAAACAGACTCTAAGCACAACTTTACAAGGTAAGTCGCAAGGGAACAATAGAAATGGATTTGCTAAACAAACCTGGGAAATCTTTCATTTTCAAGTGGAGAAACTTAAAATGGATTGGTTAAATTGATGTCAACCTGGATCCAACTAAATTCATTGATCCAATTTTTACCAAAATCAAACTAGACCAACTATATTTGTTTCAAATTGGACTATGATTCAGATACATACTCTCCATTGCCTACAATATGTTGTGGGCTAGTAAAGAAAACCCAATATCGGATTTACATGGACAAAGACCGTAGTATGTCAGGCTGAGCCGGCGCAGCTAGGTCTATGCACCTGGGGCAGTTTGTTCAGATTTACAGATAAAGCTACCACACCTAAGGATTATCTAAGAAATTCTAAGAATATCTATCATCTAGAAAAGCAGGAAAAAGACAATAAATAAAAGAAATTTTCATATGTCAATTTAAACAGCCAAAACTCTAAGATTTCTCATCCACTTATAGATGAGAAATTTCAAATATAACTTTAAGTAAGATAAGTTTCCTAATACAGATGAACATCATAATTAAATGCGGATCCACTATAGATTTAATATCCAAATACAATCTATAAAAAAAAATCCAAACTAAAATATAGATCCAAAATGATCCAACAGACCCGGGTCACTCGGCTCCGCTCCCATTTTAAACTCCAACCCGTTTGCATCTTTAGTTGGTGGGAAACCTGATCCAAACCCAGACCCTTGACATCCCCACATATGATTGGAGTCCATTGACCGAGTCTTTCAGCAGACGACACCGATACAAAACCCAATCGTACAACCGAGACGAAAGAACAAGGAATGATACAATTCACTAGGGACGATTTCGTCATTGCAGACTGCCAGTAGCTTACTCCGTAGCCAATCAGGTGATTCACAAGACGATTTCATCGCAAATAAATACCGAGGTCTGCCCTTTTTCCGGTCCGATTGTAACGTTTCGTTTCTCCTCTTCATTTCCTCATTTTCGCTCTCCTCCTCCGTCTCGCTAATCTCTTCTGTGATCTTCATCGTCCTCGCTCCTTATCCTCCTCCTCCGCCAGATCTAGGGTTTCGTCCGGGGCCATGGCGTCGAAGCGGATCCTGAAGGAGCTCAAGGATCTGCAGAAGGATCCTCCGACCTCCTGTAGCGCAGGTAATCTTTCTTTTTTTTCGGCCGAAGATCCGTAGATCAAGCGAGATTTTCCGCTCAAACCGTGGCTCCGTTGGTAATCTAGGGTTTGATCTCCATATCGGTGCCTTCTGATCGCTGATCTGTGATTTTTGCGGGGAATCGGGCTCTTCGGCTTTGGATTTTCTGTTGATTAGTGTCCTGAACGTGTTATCATCGGATTCTCTGTTGATTAGGGTTATGAACGTGTGATCATCGGTAGTTTGTGATGTTTTCGGCGTCGATCGTTTTTTTTGTTGTTTTCAGAGGTGAATCGCCTCATGTAGCTCTCTCTCTCTCCCTGTTCGGCTGTTTAGAGATTTGTTATGCGTATTATGCTATTCGATGAACCTGTAAGGTGGATGTGAACGGTGAAAGGGTTTCCTTTTGCCTTCCCTCAATTTGGCTGTGCGTTTAGCTTTACGAACAAGGGATGAAATATCTTGTATTTTTAAGCTTGGCCTTGTGAACATTATGTGCGGTGCTTGTTGCAATGCATTAGATCTGTGATGGCGTGCTATAAATAATTGGGCTTCCTAAATGCCTTATTCTTGTTTGTCCAAGTTTCTAAATTTCATAATGCGGATGGATAAACCTTTTTTAAGGCTTAAGGAGAAAGTCCTGACGGAGTTCTTGGGATAAAAGTTTTAAAAGAAGAGGTAAGGCCTTGTTTGACTTGGTAAGTTTCGAGCCGACCTGATTCTTCCTCGAAAAAGGAAGTGCTTCAGAAAGTTTGTGGCTTCTGATGGCTCAGCCGACTTTTCCCTGGCTTGTCTTGGATAAACCTCTTGATGACCGGAAACAGAGTACCTGGAACCTTGTGAACCCTTGGTTCAAAATTTATAAAAAACTTAGATTAGTTTTTGAGACTCAAGAAATATGTCTCTGGGCGTGATGGAATTTGGCTGCAACCAGTGAGCTGGGTAAACGTGATAAGTTGTGATATTGCATTCTGTAGCTCAATGCATTATTCTATCTTTTCATATTCATCTTGATAGGCGGGTGCACTGAAGCATTCTGTTTGTGTATGTGTGCTGAATTTACTAAATTTAAGTTATCTCCCATTCACAATCGCAGACAAGAAGGGCCTGGCATTTTTAGTCCAATGGCCAGCATAGTGTGCTTATCATATCACAGAAGTTGGAAAGTGGATCTGATGTTTTGGTTCTGGAACTAATGTTTCATATTTTTGGGGTTTTTAAAGCACAAACGAGTGATAATGTTTCGTCAAAGCCTTAGTCTTTTGGAAACAAGGTTTTGGTTTAAGAAGCCCATGGTTCACCCCTTTGGAAAGGGCGGGCAGCCTACTGGCTCATCCTGTATAGGCTGGGTCTGGACCACCTGTGGCCCAGCCTGTATAGGCCGGGTCTGGACCGTCCGTGGCGCAGCCTGTATAGGCCAGGTCTGGATCACCCATGGCCCAACCTGTATAGGCCTGGGTCTGGACCACCAGTGGCCCAGTCTGTATAGGCCGGGTCTGGACTCTGGACCACCCGTGGCCCAGCCTCTATGGGCTGGCCCTGGGTGTGATCCGGGCGTGGTCCGGGATTGGAGTTCCAGCACGGCCCCAACTGCCCCCCCATCCATTGGTCACCCTATTTGAAATCAGGGGTGCCATTGCACTAGGTATTGCTTGAACCTCAACTTCTGTCTCCCTTTATCCCCATTATTCAAATTCGCAAGTAACTCATTGTTGGTCGATTTCAAATGGTCGGAAATTCTTCTACATTACACTTTCCAGTTGGGTTCTTTCTTTCTTGTAAAAGCCCAATTGTATATAGATATAACTATAACCTCATTGCAATTGTATAACTAGGTAAGGTTCATTCCATATGAATGTTCTTCAATAAAAAGGAGTCTGTAGACTTCACTTACAAGTTTCTGCTACTTTAAAATTAAAAATTTTAATATTTGTGCATTATTAAATTACCAGCAGTAATAATACTCGGACATCTTTTCTCATGCATTGATCAGTTCTCTTTGACTATGACATTTGGGCATTATCAGTGCTATCTGTTTACTCATAGTAAAATTTCTCATTCTTCTCTACTGAGGTAAGGCCTGATTTGTGTACGTACTGAGCGAAGGCTCACATTGTTTGCATAATAATGGTGCCATTGCACTTGTTTCCTGTACCTTTATAGTCAATATGGTTCTGTAGATTGTAGGCATCCAATTATGGGATATATCTTCTTTGGTTAGATTTGGTTTTTGGCTTCTTAAAAACAAGATTACGAATGCCACAATTAGCTCAAGATGATGAATTGGAAAGGAGCCAACATTTGACATGCGAAGATAGTATGCCTTTTTGTTTAATGGATGTTAAGTAACATCATATCAAGATAAAATAATGAACATTGATATTAAAGTAGGCCAAAAAAAGAAAAAAATCAAGGGATGCATTTATGTTTGGACATTAAAAAATAAGAAGCGAAGAAACGACAATAGGATCGATGCTGGAGTTTAAGAGAAGGGAAAGAAAGACTGATGAAGATTTGGAGGGCACTAGCAAGAAGTATTGTGATTGTAGTGACTCAAAGTTCTATTGTAGATAGAAATGAACGAAGACATACGATCAGCAGGCTTTGCAAGGTTAAAGCCACAGAAAAAGGATATTGGCTCTTCCATATTTTTGATATTCAACTGAAACTGTTCTGTTGACACAGTATTATCATTTGCAAATGAACTCTACTTCTATTGTTATTGGCCTCTATATTCTTTACTTTTATCTTTTTAGGAATCCTTGGAATATCTACTGGTCAGCCTCGAGCTCTAGACCCATTATTGTGGTAATTTTTGGTGGATGTTCCTCTTGTTCAAGTATTGATGTCAGTGTTGCTATTGGAAGTTGTCCTGTGAACAAACACCTATTTGTTCTGATTAAGACTTCTGAATGGGTCTGTTGCTCATGATGACTCATCTATTTCTGCTTGTAGCTAGAGTAACTACGAAGTTGAGTACAGCAGAATAAATCTCAATTAAGTTATTTTTACAAATGATTTTGTTTATTTGAATTAAAATTACTTGGAAGGTTTTGTATGCTGAACTGCATTGGATCCATCTTTAATTTGTCATTTTTTTTCATTATTTACAGGTCCAGTGGCAGAGGATATGTTTCACTGGCAAGCAACAATAATGGGTCCTCCTGACAGTCCTTATGCAGGAGGTGTATTTCTAGTTACGATTCATTTCCCACCAGACTATCCCTTTAAGCCACCAAAGGTAAACATAATCTGTCAGAGTTCCATGCTCATTCATTCTATAGTTGCTTCTTGTTGCAATATTTGCATATATAAATTATATGACTAACATAACCTTGAATGTTTTTTAGTTGGAAATTTCTGCTATGTTGATAATTCATTGGGTGTTTTTATTCCTCAGCATATAGTGCAGGGTAGCTATTGTATGAAATTTTATGGTGAGCAACCATGTTATGCTTAGCTGGTTGGATTTGAAATTTTGGATTGTGTGCATGATCAATAACAGTATGCTTATGCATTCCAGTAAAAGCAGAAGGGCTTCTTTATATGCTTCAAGGAAAGTCCAACTTTGAGTTATTATCAGTCTACTTTCCACAGTGGTGTTTGGAGGTAAGTAAACCTTATACAAAGTTGGCAAGCCAAAGGAAGGTAATAGTAGCAAAGGAAACCATCACAATAAACAGACGGGAATGATAGCAAGCTAAAATAGTGACAAAGTTATATTTTTCTCAAAAAAAGAGAAAAGTAACAAGTTATGCATAACTGACTAGAGACACTTGGATTCCAAGAATTTAAAATTTTCAGGTCAGGAGAACCCTGGTAAGTAAGTGCCTTCATCAAGCAGGGAGAAATTCAATACAAAAGCCATAATCTTCAGAATTCTTCTCTTCATATTTTTCTCCTTTTTGAAATGAGCATCCTTCTCTACCTTGGTATATGAGTAATTTCACATTCCCCTGGCATCCTTCTCTACCTTGGTATATGAGTAATTTCACATTCCCCTGGTTTTAAATCTTGCCTTGTTTCCCAGTTCTGTCTTCAGGGATGTAGGAAAAGGAAGCTAGATTTTTCCAAGGGATTTTGGAGACTTTTCGGCTGTCACAAAGACACCATTGGACACGGACACTTGATTCAAATAGGGGGACACCGATTCGAGAAAAATTCTAAAAATTAGGACACTAGAACATATATATATATATATATATATATATATATATATATATATATATATATATATATATATATATATATATATATATATATATATATATAGTCACAAATATCGGTATCGGCTATATCTCGGCAGGCTATTTCTTGCGATATTATAGATTTAGTGATAAATCTCGGGGCTTAAAAAATATAAAAAATAACAAAAATAAGTAAGAAAATATCATGTTTAGACAAAAAATACATAAACAATAAATAAAATGAGTAAACAATGTAAAAGAAATAAGAAAAACATATTTAAAATGTAAAAAATAAATAAAAACAGTAAAACTAATTGGTAATATCACGATATTCTAGTGATAATATTGTGATATTATCAAACGAGCGATATTTTAAAATATCGTGATATTTTAACGACATTATTGTTTGCTGAATTTACAGTGATAATATCGCGGTATTTTCAAAATATCGCCGATATAATATCTGTGATTATAAATATATATATTATGTTTTATGAGTTAATTTGTATCTAAGTAAAGTGGTTCCAACAGGTTCACAATATAACTTAAGATAAAGATTGTGGTATAAATATGAATTTATAGCTTGAGATAAATCCAACTAATGTATGGATTTCTACCCCAATCAACTAATTTATAATAATTGTATGGTGTAGTGTGCGGATAATAGATCCACCACGTAAGTCATAATAAGTAGTAATATAGTCTCTTACCTACAGGTTCACAATATAACTTAAGGTAAAGATTGTGGTATAAATATGAATTTATAGCTTGAGATAAATCCAACTAATGTATGGATTTCTACCCCAATCAACTAATTTATAATAATTGTATGGTGTAGTGTGTGGATGATAGATCCACCATGGAAGTCATAATAAGTAGTAATATAGTCTCTTACCTACAGGTTCACAATATATATATATATATATATATATATATATATAATGTTTTATGAGTTAATTTGTATCTAAGTAAAGTGGTTCCAACAGGTTCACAATATAACTTAAGTTAAAGATTGTGGTATAAATATGAATTTATAGCTTGAGATAAATCCAACTAATGTGTGGATTTCTACCCCAATCAACTAATTTATAATAATTGTATGGTGTAGTGTGTGGATAATAGATCCACCACGTAAGTAATAATAAGTAGTAATATAGTCTCTTACCTACAATAAGAAATGCTTGGAAATCAGCTCATTGCACCAGCAAAAATAGTCCTATATTGAAGGATAAGAAGTTGTGCATCCCCCTCTCCGTCTATACGAAGAGAGTCTTAGGCAGCTACTTTTCTGTGTGTGTACTGACAAGGAGTTGAGCATCCCCCCTTAGTTTATTATTATTTTTTGTTTAAAAGCTGCCTCTTTAGCAGTTCAATTTTTCAAAAAGGGAGTCCTAGTTAAAAGACCAGGTTACCCTTGTCAAGTTTATAAAGTTTGTTCTGTTTTGAAAAAAATTGGGCAGTCGTCCAAGGATACGTGTTTGACCACATATGACATGGTCAAACGCGTGCTGTGGTGCTAACTGAGTCGATTCCATAGTGACAAATATCGCGAGATTTATGAAAATCTCGCGATAATATCGCCAAAAATTGCCTGAAAGTTTAAAACGGCAATCTCTTGCGAAATTTTCAAAATATCTCAAGATTTATGAAAAAACATAAATACCGATTTAAACGTGATATTTATGTTTTAAACAACTATTTATCATGAAAAAACTGTGTATTTTTATTTTTAAATAATTTTTATTAATATTTCTTATAAAAATTATTTTTTATATTTTTTAATTTATTTTTTTATTGCCGAGATTTTGCTGAAAAAATGCTAGATTTATGAAAAATTTTCAAATTCTCATGAGTTTTTGAAAAACGATATTTTTACGTTTTAAACCAGAGTTACCGGAAGCGCCTAGCTAAAAGGGGAAGCGCGCTTCGGAAGCGCGAAACGTCGCGCTTCCGAAGCGTGGGGGGAAGCGTCCCCCTTTTTTGGGAAGTGCGCTTCCCTTTAATGGGGGACGCGTTTCCCTTTAATGGGGGACGCGCTTCCCTTTAATGGGAAGCGCGCTTCCCATCACGCTTCCCCCTCGCTTCCCCCACGCTTCCCCTGTTTTTTTCATTTTTTTGTATTTTTTATTTATTTTTTATTTATTTTTTTCGCTTCCCCCTCGCTTCCGAGACGCTTCCTAGGTCGCTTCCGAGACGCTTCCCGAATCGCTCCTAAGTGGTCCCACGCTTCCCCGCTTCCTAAAATTTTGAAAGTGCCTCGCTTCCCGCTCCCGCTTCCCGTATCGCTTCCCGCTCCCGCTTCCTCAACTGGCAACCATGTTTTAAACATTTGTCACTATGGTAGTATCACATGTCCACTTGTGTCATTGAAGACACCGAGCCAAAACGCGGTGTCCCTGTGACATAGCTTTTTGAGTGTATATATATATATGTATATATATATGGCGGTGGGAGTTTGGTCATGGATGGACAATATGTATGCCGACACCCTGAATCACAGAGAGAAAGATTTCCCTGTCCAGAAATTGAGGGATAAATGTGAATCATCCTTTCTTGGAAAGCCATGTGCCAAATTTCTCATGACTAAATATAGGAAATGTTTCTAAAGTTATCCTGCTTTTGATAGTAGCTCTTAGCTTCAAACCTTGGTATAGTTTGCTGTACTATTTTTTTCTTTCAAAATAAAAGAATATACCATATGGATATAAAGCAATGGCCGCAATGGCTTCTGGTGTTGAGGTAGGGGAGAATTATTGCATCTATAGAGCTGATGGTCAATGGCTATGAGATGCATTTATAACTGTAACAATTGGCAAAATTTACTTTTTGGCCTGGATCTTTCTTATTGTTTTTAATGATTTAACTCTGTGGACCAATTATGATGTTGAATATCATGCTTATGAATCTGGCTGCCATTATCAAGCCCTGGCATTTAATTTGAGATGCTGCTGCTGCTGATCATGTTTCCTTTTTTGCAAGAAGATATACTGTAATCATAATATAATATCTTAAAATATATTAGAATGCATTGCCACCTTAGGGATAATTTGGTTGTTATGCGCTATGTTCTTACAACTATAAGTGCCATATAAGATAATGGTGATTTTACGTACTTACCTTTTTCTTTTTTATTTTGTCCTTGATGTCTGTGTTTATCTTATATGTTTGGCATCTCATTCTGGTACATCATTGACACAGTGAAACAAACTTCCTCTTGCACCGTCTATTCTGTCCCATTATGGGGACAAAATATCTTATGTCCCTTACCTTAGTTGAACAATTTTTATCCAAGTTCAGTGGGGGGAATGTGATCTTGTTGGTCCATGAAACTAGGGATGAGGCATTTCATATTTCTACATATGGTGATGTTGAATGCCTAAAGAAGTTTTTGCTTTGTATCTGATATGAAGTCCTTTAAAATCAGTGAGTAGGCTTTTATTAAAATGTCTTGAACACCCCTCGTGTGGATTTGACCCTTTGTCGTTAACAATTTTCTGAGTCTTCATTGGTGGTTATGATTCCTAAATTCTGTGTTGAAAGAGTTAAAAGATCTTGGTTAACTGATGACTAAATGGATATTGTTGATTATTGCTTTTGAGAGTAGACTCAGGATTTGCATGTCTGTTTATGTGTGTGTGTATTCTTGTGCATGTGTGTGTTGCAAGACTGTTTTTTGTTCTTCTTTTGAGAGGGAGAAAAAATGATTTTTCCTATTCGGGCATGGGTTGGTGCTTCGGGCATGCTGCACATGATTGGTGCATGAGTGGTGTTGGTCTTGTTGCCCGGCAGCATTGTGGCTGTGAGCGGTGCCATGAGGTGTCTGGGTGCTTGGCCTGTTGTTGTGTCTAGCATGCACCTATTCGTGCATGGTTGGTGCTTGTTGAGTCTTTCTGTTGCTTTCCTGTTGCAATAGCAGTGATGCCCCTAATCATGCTGCTGTGAGCTCAACTGCAAGGTGTCTTGTGCATCATGTAGAGCACTTGGATGTGCAGGATGGCAGGCCACTGCAGCCTGCTGCTGTTGTTGGTCCCTTTCCCGCTATGTGGGATTTTGGATGCCTGGTATCTGTTTGTTTCGGTGGGGAGTCGCAGCAGCTCTCCTTCCTGCATCGACATTTATGATGTCGAAGTTGATGAGTGAAGCTTGGCAGTTGCATGGCCTTTGGGCCGGCACTCTGGCATCTATGAGGGATGCTAACACTACCTGGTTGATCTTGGCAGTGATCATATGCTTGTTTCAAAGATTGGTTTTCCGATGTTGCCTATCATGATTCTTTAACCTACCTTTTGGGGCAGAAAATTTATAATCCATGAAATGGCCACAGAATAACAATTTCTTTATTCTTTCTCCACTTTTGAGTGGTTCTATTACCTGAATCTGTCCTGATTGTCATTTTGCACACAATTCCATTGCAACTGTGAAAAAAATAAAAACAGAAAATATTCTTTCATTTCTGGCATGCGAATTTTTCTTTATCTTTTGGCTCCCTCTTTAAATCAGTCCTTGTGTTATGGGAACAGCATAGGGATGGCAGTGGACCGGGGGAAAGCGGGGCCCCGCCCCGCCCCGCCTCGCCCCGTTTGGACCGGGGATGAAGGGTATGAAACGGGGATGGAGGCGGGGACGAAGGTTAAAATCCATCCCCGTCCGGGGGTGGAGGCGGGGATGGACGTGCACTTTTCCCCACCCCGGCACGATCCCCGCCTCATCCCCGCCCCGACCACTTTTCCCTGCAATATCCCCGCCCCGCCTCATCCCCGTTTGAACCAGGGATGGAGGACATGAAACGGGGATGAAGGCAGGGGTGGAGGATAAAATCCATCCCCGTCGGGGATGGAGGCGGGGGTGGAGGATAAAATCTTGATGCGGGGCGGGGGTGGAGACCTTGTCCCCCGCCCTGCCCCACTGCCATCCTTAGAACAACAGTTATTTTATAATGCAAAAGAGGATATGCGGTGCACTATGTAACAGGGATTCGGCTAGCAGGGTGCCACACCCGCGTCGACGCGATTCAACGCGGGTGCGGGTGCGGCACCGAGTGTGGTCAACCCAATCCTGGGTGCGTTGACCGCACCCAGGGTCATTTCGGTCCATTTTTTTGGATTTAAAAAAAAAATTGCCCTATGAAAAGGGAGGGGGTGTTGCGCAGCCGCTGGAGTGTTGGGGTAACCAACCCCCACTCCCCACGACCCCCATCTCCCTTCTGTTTCGCCCCTCTCTTACGCACTCTTCTAAACCCCCCATCCTCTTCCTCTCTCACTCGTTACCTGTCTCTCTCACTCGTTATCTTCCTTCCCCTACTTCTCTCCCTCTCGTTTTCCTTTCTTTCTCGCACCATTTGGTGAAAAGGCACACGGCTCACACGAGCACGATGGCAAGGGGACTCCTTTGGATTCACGGTAGCCGAAAGAGGGAATAAAAAAGAAATCGGGAATCCTCGATTCACAGGTAGGGTTTACCGCGATTGTTGTGGGTGTATTTTATTTCAAGTTTGCAATGGGTTGTAACACACCCCAAATATAAAGGATTTTGAAAGAAAAAAAGAGGGGGTTTTAATGGCTGCCAAAACCCCCAAATCGGCAGATTTAGGGGGTTTCGGTTGCTTTGAACTCCAAATCAAAAGAGGAGTTTTAAGGGCTGCCGTAAACCCCAAATCGGCAGATTTGGGGATTTCCGCTGCTATGGACCCAAAAAAAACTCGAAGATTGAAATCACTGACTGAGTACTGGCAACAAAACGTTTTTTTTCTTCTTGTATGAAATCCATGAATAGAAATCTGCGATTTAGTTATCCTAAATTAAAATTGAAAAAATGTTTGTGATTTGCCTCAACTAATCGGTGTTCTCTTTTGTATCTCAAAGTATAGTTGTGTATGACTGCGGGTTTGCATTTTTATCCATGGTCGAAAATCTGTCTACAACACCGGCATTACATTACAGCAAAGGATATGTTTTATTAGTTGTTCTCACTTGCTTAGTTCTTATCCCATCATAACTGTGTAATGAATGGTGTTGTACATTTGGATGCAAGTAGTTGTTATATTGGTCGAGATAGTATGAGATTTTATGCTACCTAACATGTGATAAACATGAAATGTCGAGGAATTATCTTTTTAAGTATTAAAACATATGTTGTGATTTGCAATATAGATTGTAACTGATCACACCCCTAATTATTAGAAGGGAAATCTATGCGTGTTTATGGATATTCTATAACATAGGGAATTTGTAGGTATTTTTGGCACACGTGGGTCCAGGAGTGTTGCATATTTAATCCCTGTACAACTTATTTTCTTAGATACACTATGGTACTGTGCTATGCTTTACTGGATATTGGTTTTTCCAGATGATTATACCGTGATGGTAACATTCACACCAGAAATCGTGAAATATGTTGTTTGTTCATGTACATTTTAGAAAACTATAGTTCTAATTGAGTTTGAACATATTGAGTAGTGGATCATATATATATATATATATATATATATATATATATATATATATATATACATTTTTGCCCCTGCCACACCCCCACACCCGGTTTTTTTGGAAGTGCCGAATCTCCGCACCCGCACCCGCACCCATGTGACATAGGCGGTTGATATATAAATTTGTTCTGCGAAATGACTCAGTTCCCTTTTCATTTAAATTGAAACACATTGCTTCAAGTGTCAAACGAATGGGTGGATGTACTTTAAGAACGTGATGGCTCAGTGTTCTTTGTTGTCAACATAAAGCAAATGTACATTGAAGTGCATTTGCTTGAATGAACTGCCAAGCAAGGTAAGAGATCTTTCGAAATATGGTACCAGCCATTGCAATTGTCGTCTTATAAAAGCACCATATTGCTAGCAGGGATTCACCTTTTCTGTTGCTTTGAAATGTTGTACCAGTCAATGCCTAAAACGTTTAGTTTTTCTGTTGCTTCAGGTTGCCTTCAGGACCAAGGTTTTCCATCCAAATATCAACAGCAATGGAAGCATTTGTCTTGACATTTTGAAGGAGCAGTGGAGCCCTGCATTAACCATTTCAAAGGTTTGTTCGAAGATGCTTCTTCAGTTTTGTACCAATTGATTTTTGTTGTCATTTGCCTCTCTGCATCATTTTCTAAGGAGTGAGATTTATTAATGTTTCTTTTTGAAATGGTCTGAGCATTCTCAATTTCCAAGACCTGTAGATAGTTCTTTTTTGGGTTATTTTTTACCATTCAACACATTTGCTGATTTGAAAAGTTGTTTTTCTTGATTTATTATTTAATCATCATGGGTCAATAAATGTAATGAATCTTCAAAAAGGGCCGGGAGTTTCTCCCAAACCCGAAAGCAGAAACCTGCATAAGGCTCTGTGGCTATTTTTCTTTTTTTTTCAAACATGAGCTCTTTTGACCACAAAAGAGTCATGCACATGCGGTGGCTCCTATGCAGAGTTACTGGACGTAGGAAGTGAAATGAAATGGGGATCTTCGAAACACGAGCTTTGATTAACAAGAGCAAGTGTCAAGAATGACACTAAAGCATAACCCTTAAAAAGGGTATAACTGGAAACAAAATAAAAATAAAAATGTATTCTTTATTGATATGAAAAACCAATTGCTTAAGAAGCATTGGAGTGAAATACAAGAGGGGCTGCACTCCTTTATATACACAGCTGAAAGAGGACTCAATAGAGCTGTTGGGCACAGTCCAAGAGCTCTATTTAGAGCTGTTGGAATGTGTCAGTTCAACAGCTCTATTAAGAGCTGTTGGACTGTGTCAGTCCAATAGCTCTATTGCTAGTCAAGTCTGGACAGGACTTGACTAGCAACAGTCATTCTAGTTCAAACTAAACTAGATGACATAAAGACAAAAAATAAAAATAAAGGAAAAAAAATATAGAAAAGAAAGAAATTAAAAATGTATTTATATATATATATATATAATAATATAATATTATTATATATACATATATGTACAGTTTTACATTTTAACACTCCCCCTCAAACTTACGGTACAATGAGCGAAAGTTTGTCTAAGAGAAAGTGAAATCGGGGAGCAGCGAGAGGCTTTGTAAAGAGGTCTGCTAACTGATATTCTGAAGTGACATATGGCAGATCAATTATCCCGTGTAGATATTTCTCTCTGACGTAGTGACAATCCATTTCGATGTGTTTGGTGCGTTCGTGGAATGTTCTGTTACTGGCAATGTAGATCGCACTTTTGCTGTCACAACACATTTGTGAAGCCTTTGTTGCTTCAACTCCCATGTCAGCAAGCAGTCGTCGGAGCCAAACTAATTCCATGGTCGTGGTTGCCATGGCTCTGTATTCAGCTTCGGTGGATGAGAGAGATACCTTCTGCTGCTTTTTACACCTCCACGAGATTAATGATTCCCCTAAAAAGACACAAAAGCCAGTGGTTGAGTGTCTGTTATTGGGATCACCTCCCCAATCAGCATCAGTATATGCAATTAAATCAAGAGAAGAGGAGGAAGATAAGAAAAGTCCTCGTGAAAGAGAGGACTTGATGTATCTGATAATACGCATGACTGCTCCCATATGAACAGAAGTAGGAGCATGTTGAAATTGACTTGCTGTATGAACAGCATGTGCTATATCTGGTCTGGTAATGGATAAATAGGAAAGTGCCCCGACAAGCTGTCTGTAAGGAGTAGGGTCTGCAAGAAGTTCTCCATCATCAATCTTCATTTTAACATTAACAACTTCTGGAGTGTCAACTTTCTTATCATCAGTAATACCAGACCTGAAAACAATATCAAAAGCAAATTTAGTCTGAGATAATAAATATCCTCTAGGAGAATAAGCAACTTCAATGCCTAAAAAATATCTCAACAAGCCCAAATCAGTCATTTCAAAATGAGATTTAAGAAGTGTTTTGATTGTTTCAACTCCCTGTTTATCGCTTCCGGTGATGATCATATCATCCACATAGAGAAGAAGCACAATGATCCCTGCATCAGAATTCTTAATAAACAAAGCAGTGTCAGTTAAACAGAATTGAAAACCAATATCAATCATAACACGACTAAACCTATCATACCAAGCTTTTGGTGCTTGTTTAAGTCCATAAAGAGTTTTTTCTAAGCGAAGGACTTTACCCTTAGGAATACTTAGACCAGGAGGGGGTTCCATATATACTTCTTCAACTAGCTTTCCATTTAAAAAAGCATTTTTGACATCCACGTATGTCGGGAGAAATCATCGACAAAAATAACATAGTAAACAAATCCTCCTTTAGAAATTACTGGTGCAGGACCCCAAACATCCGAGTGTATTAATTCAAGTGGTCTTGAAGAGAAAAAGGTTCTGTTCTGAAATGGTAATCTTTTCATTTTGCCGAGAATACAATCTTTACAATCAAATGATTCAGAGTTACAAAATTTTCCTAGATTTGGAAAATGTTGGATTTTGGCTATATGTGGGTGACCAAGTCTCTTATGCCACAGTTCCAACTCTATTTTTTGAATATTATAACAAAAAGCTTTCTTCGGCATTTCCAAAAAATCCATGTAATAGAGTCCTCCTTCTCTATGGCCTTCCCCAATCAGCTTGCCTGACTGGCGATCCTGTACCCAACAACCATGAGAAGAAAAAGAAATATTACACCCATAATCAGAAATTTGAGATACAGATAAAAGATTTAAATTTAATTTGGGAACATGTCTAATTTCTGGAATAAAAAAATTTTTTGTTTTATAAATTTTTTCAAAATCTCCTATTCCTTCTATTTCAAGAGAAGTCCCATCAGCAGTAAAGACCTTTGACACACTTGTTTTATTTTTAACACATTTGGATAGACTTTGATTATTTGGGGTCATATGAAAAGATGCACCAGAGTCAAGAAGCCAAGAAATTTTACCTAAATCAGAAAAAGATGAGGCTGCTGCGCCGGTTGAAGCTTCAGATGAGGAAGAGGCACCTTTGATGAGAGGCTGAAGGATCTCCATTAGTTGGGCCAGGGAAACTGGTGCATCCTGATCTTTAGGCTCCGATCCAGCAATTGCAGCTCTTTTTTCTCTTAGCTCCTTAAGTTTGGGACATTGTGGCCTGTAGTGTCCCGGTTCATGACAGTGATGACAAATAACTTTCTTCTTATCATAGTCATCATTTTGTCGGTTAAAGTGAGGAGGCCTATATGATCGAACATGATTCCCTGGTCTAGACACGGCTAAAACAGAATCATCTTCAATTTTTAAAGAACCTTTTCGGAGACGATTTTCTTCCATTGTTAACTCTTCAATAGTTTCAACAATAGAAGGAATTTTTCCCCGGTGAAGTAGGGCCGATTTAGTGGTTTCAAATTCCGGCCTTAATCCAGTGATAAACTGGTAAAAATGTTCAACATCGAGTTGTTTCTGACGAAGCTCGATGTCTTCGGCACAATGCCACTTTGGTTCTAAAAGGGAAAGTTCTTCCCAAAGTTCGGACAACCCATTGTAATATTCACGAATAGTTTTGTCTCCTTGTGTCATCATTCGAACTTTTTCTTGGAGGTTGCACACGTGTGCAATATCTTTAAGGGAATACATATTCTTAAGGTATTCCCATGCTTTATCGGCATGATCAAATTTGGCAAGACTTGAGCATTTTTTAATGTCAACGCTATTGATAAGCCATGACATTATCTTCGCATGAGATATTCTCCATTCTTTCCATTTCTTTTCGTATGAGGCAATAGCCTTGATTTTCTCTTCTTCCGATAGAGGGACGTCTTTATCTCCCTCCTTTTTAGTAAGAGATAGCTTAGGTTCCGAATCGGAACCATCCACAATCCCCCATAAGCCTTTTCCCCATATATGATGCTTCATGATTGAAGCCCATGTTACATAGTTCGTATCGCTTAGTTTCATAGGCATGATGGTGACTTTATCATTGTCATCCATCGATTACAAGGAGAGAAACAAGAAGGAAAATGAGAAAGAAAGAAAAAAAAAAAACAATACAACAAGATGTGAAATCTTCTCCAATGAAGTGATAAAACACTTCTCTTCAAGTGGCGAACACTTTTGCAAACGGACACGGAAACCGAGGCAGATTTTCCTCAAGATTTAGTACTTCCGCGGCTCTGATACCATGAAATGAAATGGGGATCTTCGAAACACGAGCTTTGATTAACAAGAGCAAGTGTCAAGAATGACACTAAAGCATAACCCTTAAAAAGGGTATAACTGGAAACAAAATAAAAATAAAAATGTATTCTTTATTGATATGAAAAACCAATTGCTTAAGAAGCATTGGAGTGAAATACAAGAGGGGCTGCACCCCTTTATATACACAGCTGAAAGAGGACTCAATAAAGCTGTTGGGCACAGTCCAAGAGCTCTATTTAGAGCTGTTGGAATGTGTCAGTCCAACAGCTCTATTAAGAAAGAAATTAAAAATGTATTTATATATATATATATATATATATAATAATATAATATTATTATATATACATATATGTACAGTTTTACATTTTAACAGGAAGTGTGCTTTCCGAAAAGTCACATTAGAAACATGATAGTCTTCGCTTTCGAAACTTGATGAGAATCTCGATTCTCACATGCTTTTCTTATGCTTCTCAATCGCATATGCTTCATCATGTTTCTTACATGCTTCCTATATGTCCTCCCGCACTTCTTTTCATGTTTTCTTTGTGTTTCATCTCACGCTGCTCATTCACTTCCTTTGTGCTTTCTCTAAATAGGTAACCATCATTTTTAGATTTTGGCAAAAATTTGATTTTGCACTAAAAAATCATAAAATTTAAGTAAGTCGTTTTTATTTTAGTTTTAATTCGCTTTCTATTCGATTCTCACTTCACTTTTCATTTGATTCTCATATCATTTCCTTTTTGATTCCTCACTTCTCGCTTCCTATAAATTTAAAAATGCTTTGCTTCCCTTTCTGGCATCTTCTGCTTCCTAGTCCCTCCTATGTGCCTTGTGCTTTTGATGTCTGGGTCACTAATTTAATATTAGGACTTCTCTTACTCTGAAGATTCAGTGGAAACCTTTAAGATCCGTAAGCACAAGTTTCTGATTTATAATGACTTATGATGGTGGTTTGCGTTTTCACCCTTACCAGGTGTTGCTGTCAATTTGTTCATTGCTGACGGATCCAAACCCAGACGACCCCTTGGTGCCAGAGATCGCACACATGTACAAAACAGATCGGACCAAGTATGAGACAACTGCAAGGAGCTGGACCCAGAAGTATGCAATGGGTTAGTTCAAAAACTTCTTCATATGTGGTTAATTATAAATATGCAAGGAGCTGGACCCAGAAGTATGCAAGGACCTCTTCCTTGAAAAAGACTAATTGGATGATCTTTCAGGCTCTGAAAGAGAAAAACAGATTGCTTTTGTTTGTAAGATTATTTTTAAACAATCGTGTCCCAAGTAACCTTTTGTGTGTGTGTGTGTGTGTGTGTGTGTGTGTGTGTGTGTGTGTGTGTGTGTGTGTGATGCGGAATTCCATCTACTGGGGTCATTTAGGGATCGACCGCAACTTTAAAAGCCCAGTGACCCATCTGAGTCAATCGTGTCAACCCTTCTAGTGGGGCTACTGGGTCTACGCATATATCTATTATCATGTTCTCAATTTTTTCGGTTTTAATTTACACATAATTATCATCATCTATATTAATTATGATTTTTTTATTTGTACGCCAACGTATTTTCTTATTTTTTTTATTGAACATAGTATTTTAGCTGTTTTAATTACTATTGTTTACTATTCAAGATATTGGTTTACATTCAAAATCTTGGTTACTTCATCAAAATCACAATTCCACCACTAACCTCTCTCTAAGACAATTGTTGAAATGGATAAGTTCATTCGTGATTAATATCTATTGATTTTTCTGCGATATATTGATGAATTTGCGTTTTATTCCTTGATACTTTGGTATTTGTTACATTATTAAATGTACATTTAATCATTAGTTGTATTATTTTATATATAAAAGAAAGGTTAGTAAAACTCAACTGGAGTCACTGGTTTGACCCAGCCACAAGTCGCTTTTCGAACCACGGGGGAAACCCATCAAAATTTGCATTCAGTGGGGAGTCCTAAAAATGTGCTTGCCCGCCATCTGGATTGTTGTCTTAGAGTGCGTTTGATACACAGGACACAGCTGAGCGGGTACTGGCCGGTCCTTGCCCTGCTGTGTCCCAGGATTGATACACGCTGGCAAGGTTCTTCCGGACAGGACATACGCACCCCCGCTCGTTTATTTTCAGAGGTCATGTTGGAACCTTTGAGTCGCACCTCCAGGGTTGCGACTCATGGGTCCTGAACAAACGCTGCCCATAGTGTCCAGGCGGCGTTTGTTCAGTGATTCAAACACGCCCTTAAAGACGACGGGTCTTCTTTTCCGTTGGTATGAACCAAGGATATAAATGGCTCACTACATTAATTTCTAGATCCTACAAAGCTCGCTCTTTGTTCCGAGTTGGAGACAAAGTGAACCTGGATTCATGGTTAATCACTTCCAAAAGAAACGGATTTTTTTTTTAAATACAAACTTTCTGAAAAAAGGGAAAATTTTGCTAAACTCACTCAAAACTTTTTCATGGTTAATCAGACAAATCTATGGTTTGCTTCCGTCAAAGCTGCAATTCCTAAAATTTATTTTTTTTTTCCTTTTATCATCTTCACCTCTTTAGCCTTTAGGTGTGTTTTTGAAAAGCTTTTCAAAATAAGAAATTTCTGTTTGTTGAGAATAAATCAGTAACTTGATTCTACTCACTTAACTTTGGTTAATGATAACACAAGTTAAATTGACAAAAATGTGCTTCTAATCAAGGAGCGCAAACCTTAGGGGTGTTTTTAAACATATAAAAAATTTAGGTGCTACGAAATGGATCACTAGATCCAAATCTTGCAATTGGTCAATATATCCAAATAGGGATGTCACTGGTCCTTGATCGGGTTAGATATCTGATCAACAACTAGATCCAGATTTGTTTTTCGAATTTTACATCTGGATCCATATCCAACCATGAATCCGACTCCAAATCTGTCAAGTAAACTCCGATTACATGCAAATGTATATCCTAATGGGATGAATAACTTGATGGAACCCCATTGAATTTGAACTCAATTAGGCTTCATCCGATTATGTTCGACCTGAGTCCAATTTATTTATCTTTATATCCAAATGCAAAAATTTAGATTGTTATATCTGTGATGTCCCTAAACTCAAACTGGTGCATATGGCTAGTATGATTATTTAGACATATCCACCTCCTCTGACTTTAGATCAAATTGTCTTGATGCAAATCTCTTTTATTCTGGCTCTTTGAACACATATCTGTTGCAACATCCAAGTTGGATCGGTGACTCTATTCAAAATTTAAATTCTGTTCAGATAGGATCCAGAATCAGGTGAATCCTGATATTTGTTAGATTGCCAAGGCTCTATCTCTAGGGATGTAAACAGGTCAGACTTGGGACGGATTTAGGCAATACCAAGTCTGACCTAATCGGATTCGAACTCAGACGGGATCTGCTAAAACCAAACCTGGAGCCAACCAACTTTAAATCCGACATTTACATGTATTCAGATTTGGATTTTGGTCAGATTCAGATGCAAAATCCAATATGGAGTCCAGATATAATTATCAAATAGACCCTAATTTTGCTACCGGATCCAACTAATCAGATTCAGATTCGGGTTGGATATTGGATAATATCCAACCCATTGACATCCCTACCTATCCCATCACCTTATATCTGATTCGAGCCCTTTTTTGGTACATTGGTGAGTTCTTACAGAACTCTATTTGTTGTCCTTGGTAAAAGTCTCCAAAAATTAACCAGTCATGATGCTAACAGTCTTAACAGTTTTACAGAACTTGGTGTCGAACTTTCAGTCAAACCGGCTAACGGTCTAAGAAATTCTAAATAGTCTAAAACCTTCTTTTGTTTAGCTAATTAACCCTCAAGAGAATATAAATGGCAAATCAAGTTATCTCAATTTTATCACGAGAAAATTCAAAACGTGAAAATCCCAATCAAATCAATATAACTTCTAAGTAGGGATGTAACCGAGTCAGGGTTCGGGTCCAGTTGGGGGTCTTATCAGATCCAATTCTAAATCTGTCTAAAAGTAATATCAGTATTCTAGACCCAATTGCCTGCTAATAAAAAAATATGTAAATTAATAGAACAATTGTTTATACTTTAACAAAATAAAAACTAAATAACTATTCTAAATAATGTCAAGACAATATAAAAAGAACATATCAGCGCCAACCAAACATTTTAAGTTCAAATAAAAAACCAATGATATATCATATTAAAAATGTATCAAATTCAATCAGTTATCGAGTATTATTCTAGGATTCACTTTAATCCAACAATTTTAACCACAAAAAGGACAATAAGAAGTATATACAAAAATAATTTAAAGTTTAGGAGAAGGGGAATGGTCCACCCCTTGTTCTCCCCTTCCAAATTTGTATGTTATGAATGAATGGACTGACCATATGGATGTTTATATAATTAATTAAACATTTAATGATGTTGGTAAACTTAAAATAATATTCATTACATAATAGCAATTTAAACTTTAAGAAGGGGATGGTCCACCCCTTGTCCTCCCTTCAAAGTCTATATCTTAGATACGTTTTTTTGGAAATGTGATCTCCATGGTTGAAAACATATGAATCACTCTTAAGTCATGATATGATCATTGGAAATAAACTGATCACCGTTAGAAGCATAACCTAAAGAGGCACCATTAATGCTATCTTTTTTGCTCAACAAGGAGTTGGTGAAGATGGCTGAGACCGGGAGATAAATCGTCACTCACAATGGACTCACCATGAGGACCTCTAGAATCCACTAGACCATCCCTAGGATTCTCCACATGGGTCCCACCATTGTCCACATCACTTCCATTAGGATTCCCAACATAGATATTCGACACACTGTTGCATATTTTTTTTTTATGTATATGTAGGATTTTATAAGGATCCAAAAATCAATGATTTTGAAATATTTGAATTTTTTTGTTATAGATTCTTTCCTACACGTCTACAAAACTTTGATCCAAGAGTCTATTTATATGTTTTCAACCATGAAAATCACATCCATAGAGTTAGATTTGCCAAAAAACATATCTAATACCTAAGATAGAGATTTTGAAGGGGAGGACAAGGGGTGGACCATATCCCTTCACAAAGTTTAAATTAATAAATGCAATGCATATTAATTATAAGATTATTAACATCTTTAAATGTTTAATTAAATATATAATATTTACTGATGGATCGGGTATGGGTCAATTCAGGTATATAGTCGGGTTGAGTACATGTTAGTTTGGGTTCGGTACAAAGGGGTTTGGGTACATAATCGGGTTGGGTTCGGATCGGTTTGGTTGTAAAATATGAAGAACCATTGGGGTCTGTGTACATAATAGGGTCAGGTTCAGGTGTTCATTTACAATACTCAAAACTTAACCCATTTTCACTATGGGTCTATATTTTGGATCCGACTCAAACCCATGGGTCTACCAATATCGGTTTGGGCCAGGTATAACTGGTTTGAGACATCCGGTACCTGACCCAGTTGCACCTCTACTTCTAAGTGTCATTATGTCGTATTGTCAAAATTTTAATATGATTGTGACCTTGGTATATAATAAGCTGCTCTTTATTTGTTATATTCTTATTTTATTGATTTTTAATTAAATTTTTTTTTTGACACCCTACCAGTTATACAACCATACCATTTGGGGTTCAAACTTGCAACGTCCCAACACATGTGACGTGCACTAACTGCTCCTGCTAGACTAGTGGTAATTTAAAATCTTTTGGACAAGCAATTTTTAAATTTTAACTTACCAAAATACTCTAGTTAGTTTTCTAAGAACAAATTTTTTCGTACCAGAAAAATCTTGAGAATGAAATTTGTAACTATAATTAAAAAAAATCCATGTATCTACCCTCCAAAATCCCTTTAGTGCTGGTTGGACAAAAGAATCTTTAGTTTTTATGCTATGTTTAAAGGGTCTTACACAACATCAAAACAACTTACATGATATCGGTATTGCGGAGATTTTGAACGTTGGTAATTTCATACTCACCTACTTGGAAGAAGAAATGTTGTGTGCAAACATTTAGCTACTCATACGTTAGTTGCCAAACGAGCATATTAAATGGGTTTTTCAGCCTTTTTCATTTTATTTTTAAATTCTCATAGTACAGATGTGATCTATGTACTAGATTTTATAGGGATCAGCTCTTGAAGCGTTCAATTTCCACACATGGGTGGGTTTTTATAAGGTTCAAAAAATCAGTGGTCCAAAATCTTTGTAAAATTTTGAGGCTCCAAACATCATTTTTTTCGTGAAAACACATGATCCAGGTGTGGATTCTTATTAAATCGACCATGCCCAACACATTTATAAGGCCAGAATCACGTAAAAGCATCGGAGAAGCTGAAAACCCCATTTAGCACGTTCATTTCGCACCTAACTTGTGAGCAGCTACCAATCTCTCTCTCTCTGTCCTCGTGTCAACGCCCCACCCCCCACCCCACCACCACCACCACCACCACCACACACACGCAGACACATAAAAACATTATTTTGTCATTGTTTCAATAAAAATACATTTTTTACCATTAAAATTATAAAAATTAGTTTTTTATTGATTACAATTTTGAAAATACTATGTCCTCGCGTCAACCCCCAACCACACACACGCAGACACATAAAAACATCATTTTAATATTATTTCAATAAAAATACATTTTTTACCATTAAAATATGAAAAACTAATTTTTATTGATTACAATTTTGAAAATACTATGTACTCATGTCAACCCCCCCACCACACACACACCCCTCTGAAAATAATGACAGTTTTGTCCATAAAATCTGAGAGCAGATCATGTCATATTGTATATAACAGATCCTTTGCTTATATTCAATCCTCACTGCACGACGGCGACGTGCGCGGCCTGTTCCTGTGTGTGTTGCACAGTTCCCAAGTGAGATGTGCGGTGGAGATTAAACATAACCCTTTATCAGTTATACTCAGTATGCCCGGATCTTCTGCAATGGTATCAACAAGCAAGACAAAAGCATGATCACGTGAGTGGTGGTGCTCATGCAATAAATGAGCCCTAGATATGGACCCGTCATTCTCTTAAAATAAATGTTCTTGCTTGTCATGCTCCTGTGGGCTGCCTTTGCAAATTCTGTTCCTGTACCATTTTCCTCATCAGTAAATTGAAATCTGATCCTGTTCAGATGATGGACTGAGAAGCAATAGTAATATAGCATCAGTATCCCCACATATTGCTATCTGTTAATTAAATGATCCCAGATAGTATGGCAGCCCCTCTATGGCTGAAAAGCCACTGAAAAGAATAAGGGGGAGCTTAAATCATCTGATCTTAATCATTGGGTGGTCCTAATGCGAGGGGGCAACCACCCTTTATGGAAAAGCAATGAGTGGCATTAATGGGGATTGATAAAAATGCAATAATTATGTACATATGAAGGAACAGAGCATTTTGAATGCAAATCTCCCACAAGAGTAGTTCACACATTAACTCTTTAATCAATCAAGTTGTCCCACGAGTCATAGCAGTAAAAACAATTAATCCACTTAAATTTGCTGCACTGAATATAATGAGTTCCACATGGAAGGAATTGGTTAACAAGGCATGAGTATGACAGTGGATCCTTTCTCTGAATGCAGTGTGGATAATCTTTGGAACATGAGGCTTCATTAGTGAGTTCTACTACCAGAACCTCAGGCTGAGAACTCTGATCAGGAAAATCATAAATTGAGTGCAATGCATGGCAGTAGCAGCTTATCTGTCTAGCCAGCAAAATATGGAGTTTTTAGTCCTTTTTTGTTTGTAAATTATCTTATTAATTTAGGAATATGACATCCAAGAGATGAGCAATTTAATTGTATCTTGGTGTATAATGATACACCATTTGAACTTGTAGATCAAATTTTAGTGGGATAAACTAGAACTTTACTTGAGGAAATGATGACAAGGATTCAAGAAGGCGTTCCTGTAATCCTGCAAATTTGATGCCAAACGTACTATTACTAAACTAGATTATCTAAGAAAAATTGGAAATTGGCTAGAAATAACTAAAATAACTGAAGATTCTAAAAAAATGAAATATTAAGAATTTAAAATATGTAAAGAGATATCATCTGGACTTTGATCTACTTGATTACGTGGATCGCTCAGATGAAGGGTTGCAATCCAAATTACTCAACTTCTTACTCTGATAAACACTAATTATGGTAAGTATCTAATGCTGATGAGTGATGAAGATTCCAATTAGATATAGATCTAACATAGATTTCATATTCAAATACAAATTATCATCCAAATTTACAAAAAAAAAAAAATCCAAACTATAGGATTGGATCCAGATGAATCCTGCGGAACCACATAGCACATCCCGCTCCCACTTTGCATCAGGCAATCAAAGGAAAAGAAGGAAACTAAGAACCCCCTAATTGTTTTCTGACACTTGGTGATTCCCAACAATCCACCATCTCCCACGTACAATTCTCTTGTCAACTTTACATGGTTATTAAAATTAGTTCAAACTCTAATACATAGAAATTTCTCACTCCAAAATACTAACATTCACCAGCAGAAGCCCTAGGAATTGACTGAAATTCCAATACTTTCCCTTGTAATAAAGAAGCTGCAAACCTTCTAATTCATTAAAGTGGTGCTGTTGCACTAGTTTACACTTGACACTGTTGGCGTTTTCAGACTTATTACTTGCAAGTGGGACAGAAACATGCTAGGGGATGCTTTGGCCACTTTGAGGGCCCTAATAAATGGCCAAAACCCATGTCTGGCTACAGTCATATTAAAATAGTAGGGGTTGACCACCCCTTTTTATTAGCACAGTATATATATAGGTGAACAAAACCACGCGTGCACTCACGGGTGTGTCAATAGTTTTCAGAGGTGGGCGTGGGGCCCTGCCCAAGGTTTTTCTTCGCTTCGGCAAGGGTTCCTCGTCATAAAAAAAAAAACCATGAGTGCAATCAAGGTGGACCTACTTATCAATGGCAAAAGGATGAGGAACCATAACAAAATAAAGCAAAAAAACATGTGAAAATATTCCCTTGGATTTCCTCCTCTATGCACTAAGTCATCTCTCTCTCTCTCTCTCTCTCTCTCTCTCTCTCTCTCTCTCTCTCTCTCTCTCTCTCTCTCTCTCTGAATGTAAATGGGTTGGACTCTGTCGCGTCTAGGCATTAACGTGTCCGACCTAATTCGATCTAGGATAATCGGATTGGTATATATTCAGATTTCAGAGTCGGATGGAGATAAAGATAAAAGAGAATTTGGATCCAACTAGCTTAAAATCCAACATTCACACGTACTCAGATTCGATGCAAAACTCAAAAATGAGTCTGGATCAGATTATTGGTAGGATCCAATTAACTTTGGCTACTGAATCGCACCAAACGGACTTGGATATATTGCGGTTGGACATCCGAACTGTTTGCAAGGCTACTCTCTCTCTCTCTCAAATACATAGTTCTATAACACCCAGTCGTGTGTTTGTATGTGTGTCTTGGATGAATCTAAGATGACTGTGGAAGATGAAAATGAAGGATTTATTTTTTGGTCCCATGTTTCATCATGAACATAGGAGCCCATAAAAAATCTCAGGCATCTAGTTTAGTGCATGAGAATCCACATAATGGGCTCATACGTGCCATAATATTTGATATATACATTTTCTCAAATTTAGTAATCAAACCGAGATAATGTACACTCTGCTTATTTTAAATGGCTTGACTCTAGCTGAGAAAATTAATATTAAGTTTTCCAGGGACATGACCATAGCGATTCAATCTTAATCGTCTGTTTTCACTCTTATAAAGAAGTGAACTTATCACGTTCAACTCGAACCTAGCATTGCCGTTGGACCTATTCAATCTCATGTACATTAAAAAAAAATCAAAACAAAAAAAGAGAGGAAAGAGAAAAGCTGTGTAGTCACTTGCAAAGATAAATAAATCACACTCTTTCCGTGGAATCATGTCTTGGTAATAAAATGTGCACACTAGCAATGAAGAAGCAATTCTTTCACTGCCATACCCATGTAGAAATTCAGATGCCCATCTCCTTGAACAGAACCCACACGTGCAGGGCCAATTAGTGCAGAAGTATAAGAATCAAAGTATATATATATATATATATATATATATATATATATAGAGAGAGAGAGAGAGAGAGAGAGAGAGACGAAAGTAATTCAACATTACCACTCATGAAGATCAACAAACTGTTGAACCCATGAACTGAACAAGAGCAAAAGCTAAAAACAAATAAAGAAAGCACAAGAGAAGAGAGAGAGTCAAATCATGTATACTAGCGGCTGGGCCATTGACTATGAAATGATAAGCTTCATGTGAATTTTGTTTCCACTAATTCCATACCAGCATTGTTTGCACTGTATAGACAGAAAAATTCCAAAACTATAAGTATTACTATTGTTTTTTCAAAAAAGAAGGTATTACTATTATGTATGAGTATGCTTCTAACTAGAGGTTTAGGGAGAATTAGGGGTATAGTCTTACTCCTTTTTTCGTCAAGTCTAGTTAGGACCTTCTAAAAATCGTGCTTTCAGGTATTTTTTTTGCTCGATCTGACCCATTAGATGTATTCATCATTGCCTATTTACTAAGAAACAAACTTTTTTTTCAAATTGATTTGATGTAAAAATGTAAATATTTTATCGTTAAAACACATCTAATAATTCAGATTAACCAAAAAATACTTGATAATGCTATTTTTGAGGCTCCTAACGAAAAAGGGGTAGGACATCCTCCTCCTCATGTTTAGATTCATTCATGAAGGGTGAGAATTAAAGTTATATGCTTTTCATGTTTAGTTTTGACCTTTGAGGTTCTGCTTAATGAACCAACCTATTGTCAAAGCCTTAGTAGTAGTAGTTAGTAGTTAGTGTGTGTGTGCATGACGGATAAACCATCGGTGTAGTTAGGTTGTCTTGTTGCACGCTAAGCTCTGTTTTGGTGTCTGCAGTGTAAAACTTTGTGAGTATTCTTCCTTGCCCACAGCGGATTTCGACCTCGTGGCAAGGAACAAACTTATTAGGTATCAAACTCGTGACATTTTTCAAATTAGACTCTTTAAGCAAACCCACCTAGTCAGGTGTGCGGGAGCCCTTGTGAGCTAGCAGTATATAATTTTAAACTTATGATTTGATCTTATTGTTTATCATTTAGGACCAAATTATATTAACCAACTTAGACCCTTAAAATGGCAGTGGTAATAAGGATGTCATTTTCCAATCTGGAAGTCTTATGCAACTCGTTCATTCATGAGATGCTTGAGCATGGAGGAGGGAATTGGGCAGGAGTTTTGAAAAATTGCTGATTTAGTGAGAGTGGGACCCACAGATCTCTTGTTGGGGAGGCATTTTGTGGTCTCTCTCTCTCTCTCTAAAAGGAAAAGAAGAAGAAAGGGTAACTACCAAATCAAGAAGCAATTAGGTTAAGAGCTACTAGCGAGTAGCAAGTAGCTAATTGACCAGGTCTTCTTCATGTAGTCGGATTTGGATTTGGATGCAATGCTCACAAAAGGATCCAAATTTTGATTACTAATAATAGGAAGTTATTTTCTTTACAGAAGGTGACGAACCACAGTCAGATTTGGTCAGACGTCCAACCCAAACTCAGAACACAACCTGGCAAAAGTGCATCTCTATGGCTTGTGGGTCTTGCACCGGTAATTAGTGCCCCCAACTGCATCCGGCCCATAATGAGGCCCGGATTGACCCAAAGGGCGTAGAAGGGTGCATGCACTGTCAGGTCCTGAGTCCCGGCCGGGCCCACGACCCTGACCCAGTGTACTTTGCCAGGCTTGAATTCATATAGGTGCATGCATACATATATAAATACATTGAATATGTGCAAAATGCTAAGGTGACTGCACCCCAACCTAAAGAGCCAAACTCAACTGAATAAATAAATTTGCTTCCATTTGGACCTGCAGGCCAGTGGGTGGACCGAGCCCACCTGGTCCGACCGAACCCAACTCTCCCAAAATAACTTTAAAAAATGGAAGGGGAACGGAAGTTCTGTGATGTTTGGCAGCTGCGAAGACAGGGAAGCAGCCAGAGCCGCCAGCTGTCGTTCACTAGGAATCCCCAGTGGAGGTGACATGGCACACTTTTTTCCACGTGGCATCTGAAAATGGGGCATCCTGTCGCGGGTCCCACACGAACCAATCTTATTCCTCGCTTGGAGATTCATTTGGAGCCCACTTTTGTTTGTTGCCCACTATGCCTTGTTTAGGCAGACAAAAAGTCCTTTTTACCCCTTAACTTTTGAAAACTGACTTACACAACACTAATCACCATGAGTTTTGGAGTAAGGTGTCAATGGGTCGGCTTTGACTCAGAGTCAGGTGATAATTGAGATCTGAATAGAATCCAGGTAAAACTTGAACATTCCAATTAATATATGGAGCTGGGTAGGGTTTGTGAAGTTTCATACCAGACTTGGGCATGACTCGAGTTCTGACTAAGATTCACAAATTTTTAATATAAAAAGGATAAAAAAATATTATTTTATCAAGTATGGTTTGGGTCTGGTCTATGTAATCCTTATAGGATCCATATATGGTTTCTCTTAGGGTGAGTTTGATTGGACCCAAGTCCGAACCCGGTATCAACATCTCAAATCAGGTATGAGTTTGGTTCTACCTAGGTCCAAACCAAACTTGATCCGTTGGCACTCCTAATTCAGAGATACTCATAATACTCAACCAGATCTCATTGTAATTTCAATAATAAGCATGCTTGAAAGAAAGTAGAATTGACACCACCTGATGAAATTCTTTGTGGAAAACATCTTTTAGAAAATTGAATAAGGAGATTAAAAAAAAAGGCCAAATAACTTGTATCGGTTCAAGTGAGGAGCATGTCCTTGTTTTGGATCCGAACCAGTAGTAATGGCTCCGACAGTTGGTCAAGGCAAGGCTAGGTCTAATACCCTGAGCCTGGTAAGTTAAATGTGGCATACCTTGAAACAATATAGCTTAGACCTAGCGACAACAATAAGACCAAGCCACTTAGCCAAATAGTTCATGTGCTCTCCTTTGATTCAGCAAAAGTGCTGGTCTGCTCCATTTTCCCTCGGTCCGGATCCAACCTCACATCAAATTTATCTCGTTTCGCGATAGCCAAGGCTGGACCTGGACCCAGTTTCATCTTGACTTGGTCCATTCCCACAAAATCGGTCCAACAGTGACAGCCATTGTCCTTGACTACAACCCAAAGGGCCTTTTGGTATTCACAGCAAAAAAAAAACACAAAAAATCTTTCCCTTTATTCCCCCAACCACCACACCACGTCAGTCAAACGTGGCTGAAGATAACGGCCTGACGTTATAAGCCACGTGTCCGATCACCATTCGTCAAATAAGCGCGAACGGCGCTACGGAAAAAAGGTGGATGCACTAAAGAATGCGTATCGGATCGTCTCTCCCTGTACCGAGTCGCATCGGTGTCCGAGATTCTCGAGAAAGGGTTCGTACGGCCTGGCTTGTTTTTTCATGGGTTTGGGGGAATTTAAAAACGTTTTTTTTTTTTTTGAAATTTGAGTTCGAATAAAATAAAGGCGTGGAAAAAGGAAGGGGTCGTGTCCCCGATGTGGTTTTTAAAGTAAATTGAACGGTCTCTCCACAATATTAGTTGGTCTTGCGGGGGATATGCTTAATACATTTAAAAATGTGAATGGGAGTGCAAGTTCTGAGCATTTTTATGGCTTCAAAAAGTGCTACGTGCATGCGACATGGTGCCTAAACCATTTTTTTTTTAAATTGAGTCCTTTTGGAACACACTATGTATTTATACAATAAAAAAATTTATTGTGCCTCTGTTTAATTATTATTAATATCTAAGAGTTATCTTCAGTATGCCGTGCCTCCTCTCTCTCTCTCTCTCTCTCTCTCTCTATATATATATATATATATATATATATACATATATATATATATAGAGAGAGAGAGAGAGAGAGAGAGATTACAAGTAGTGGCCCCTTTGGATCTCTATGGTGCAGGTTTTGATCCAATCAAATTTCATAAATGGATTCAGCTTGATCAAAATTGTGGGGAACGGCTTTTGAATTCCTTATGATTTGTTGACATGGGAAAGTATCATACTTTTTGGCCGTTGATTGTTGGCGTTTAATGAAAACCTGCCTAAGTATTGTAATGGATGATTTGAGAACCTACTAAAGAGAAACACATGTAGATCACGGGCAGTCTAGGTTCAAATCCCATGGCTGTCACCCTCCTGCCTGAGTCGAAGCTAGGCAACTCTTTGGGGTCGATGGGTAAGCTCTCAGAGTTTTACACTGACATGAACAGAGACCATAAATATGCATGGCAGATTGAGCCAGTGCTGCTATGCCTCTGCACCTGGAGGAGAAAAAAAACAGACGTGTAAGTAACATCTATGTAGTGGTTAGTTTTATGAAAAACAATAGAAAAAATTTAAAAAATGAAAATACAGTGCATTTGTGCCTACAATCGACAGTAGCAAATATGGCCCCCAAGGCAAATAGAATCGACAAGACTAGTCCTGAAAGCCTATTAAGAAGCATGAACTAGCCACTGTGCTGTAGCTTCTGCCACATTGCTCAACAGTATCATTATCCTACCTTAATTTGTTTACCACTTCGACATAGATACGTGTACTTCTGTGCTTTTATTTTAGTACCATGACTACAACAGTAATATTAGTTTTTTATTTTACGTTCTAGAAAAAAATGAAACATGTAAGTTCATGTTCTAAGTGCACTGCATGTCCACGGGACTACCAAGTTAATATATATAGATTAGGGGTGTCAACGGGCCTGGCTTACCCGGACCTTACCCAAGCCAAACCCTATATGGTTCGGGTATGGTGATAAATAAGAAGACCCAATTAAGACCCGAAGCTCTGATTAATACATGGACCAGGGTATAGTTTGTGAAATTTTATACTAGACCCGGATCCGACCTGAGTTCCAATTAATTAAGACTCACAATGTTTCATTGTAAAAGTGACAAAAAATATGGTTTTATCGGGAATGGTCTGGGTTTGGTTCGTATAGTTTTTATTGGGTCTGGGTATAGTTTTTCTCATAGTAGACCCGGGTCTAGACCTGATACCTTATATACCCCAACAAACCCGACCCGTTGACACCCTAATATAGATGCAGTCAGAGTTGGGATTTGTTTTTTTTAATGGTGAGAAATTGTTGCACGCTAGTGCTAGTGATAAGTGTCTAACAAACAAAGGCATTCCAAATCTTTAAGTTCACGTTTGGTGGTGCAACCAAGTTTAAGAACTCAGAATTGAAAAGTTTATGAACTTGGTCACAGCTGCCCCCAAGGGCATTGTAAAGAATGAAAGCAATAAAACTCATCCAAACTGACCCTGAAAACTTGCATCAATAAGATTTGATCAAGACAACTTGCATCAATAAGGCTAAAGGGTACCCGGGTGGTATAGGTTCAAATCCCATGAGCAACATGTCCTGCACAAGCCGAAGTGTGGCCCCTCTATAAGAATATGAGGGTAAGCCCTCGGGGTTTTATGCTGCAAGGACAGTAAGTACGGCAGGTAGAACCAGTGTGACTAGGTCTATGCTCTTGAGGTGGTTTCTCCGAGTAAATTAAAAAAAATAAGATTAAAGGGGTATAAAAATGATAGATGGCATAGGGGTTGAGTGGAACCAAATTCTTACTACCTAAGCAAGATGTCCCCAATAGAAAGGGTTTGTGGGCGGCACACCCTCGTAGGTATGGGTGTCAACGGGTAGGGTTTGGTTCGGACCCAGGTGAAAACAGATTTGTACCAGATTTTTGGGTATGGTATCGGGCCCACTATAAGAAAAACCATACCCATTGAAAAATTATGGGTCTTAATCGGAACTCAGGTGGGGTCCGGGTCTGATATACAATTTCACAAACTATACCCAGATCTATTTAGTAATCAAACCTTTGGGTCCAGATCCAGGTCTTCTTATTTATCACCATATACCCTGACCCTATAGCTAGGGTTTGGTTTGTGTCGGGTCCGGGTAAACCAGGCCCGTTGACACCCGGGCCTCTCTCAAACGCATACATATCTGAGTGTTCCCACAGTGACTGGCACGTTACCATTCAACAAAATTTGAACTATAAAGCAATTAATGGAAACGGGAATGGTTAAGTTATCAAAATCGAGAGGAAAGCATGTGATTGGCTTTGGAATTCCCAGTTTTTCAAGGACTTGGAGAATTCCAAGACAGTAGTGTGGAATCGAAGACAAGACATATGGGGATTGACCGAAGGGGTAACGAACTCATCAGGCACCACTCACAACACGCCATTAAAAGTATGAGAAGGAAAGAGAAGGGCCTTGAATTTCATTGAAGATTCTTGGGCTTTGTTTTTTTTGGGTTTAAACCCTAATAATTGGCATGTTGGCATCTTTTTAATTTAAATGCCTTGCTACTATCTATGCAATAAGACACTAACTTTTTGTTTTGTTATTGCTAGGATTATTTATCTCGGGGTTAGATCGCTAGAGAGAGAGGCCCTTCTTTTTATGAGAACATACAGGAAAAAATCTGGACATAAATTGGGATTTGATCAATACACTGAAACTATTTGATCCAGGTATCAGTGACTTGCTTTTCCTATATGCACGTTTGTGCATGCAAGCAGAAGCCCAGCCAGAAATCCAAACTAGGGTGGGGTACACATCTCTCTCTATATATAGAGAGAGGGTGGCTTTTGGAGAGGCACAACATTCGGGTCAGGGTAGGCACTACTGTCCACCCTGACCCAAACCCATTTATTGGGGATTTTAAGCTCACCCTCGCCAGTATGTAGCTCCGCCACTACATGCAAGCAGTCGTGCATGATCATGCAGAGAGAGAGAGAGATTTACACTTTGTTATTAAACATGATCATTGAGATGATCAATTGTTAAAGAAAGCGTGTATGAAAAACACCTTAGAGATCAGAGACCTAGTTGCTGTGGCTAAGCCTGCTGTACTTACAGTTGTTTTTCTCAACGGTGTAAACCGGGGAAGCAGATAAAGGTCATGCTGAACATGAGCGTTTTTTCTCATGCCACGTGGCATTCATCCAAAATGCAAACAGACGGCCACGATATGTGGGCATGCATGAGCAAAACGCTCATGTTCAGCATGACCTGATCTGCTTGTGTAAACCCGTGGTGCAGTGCAGCCCTTGCCCAGGAGAGTTGCATCATGTTAGCACTACTTTAATCATACCAAAGAAGCTGTCACAGCGGCATTAGTGTGCTCGGTGCATGACACGACACGGAAGCAAGATACATGCTCTCATGACTTGAATGGTCAATGTTTAATTATTTTGAATATGTTTACTAATATTTTCAATTATATATATATTAAAAAAAGTTGCCGTATCTTGCAAATGTGTCGGGCCACGGTTTCTGTCCGTGTGTGGCACGTGAGCTTCCTTAGTGACAAAGTTCACCACTCGATTCTTGATCTTCGACCTTCATTGAAAGCTGGTGGTCAACATCTCTCTCTCTTCATATTGTCATGCAATTTTTTATGAGTCCGGATCGGGTGCAATCACACGGCGCAAAAATTTTGTATTAAGCACCTGATTGCCCTCCATCAGGCCTGGGGCCCCACAACTGACAGCCCTGTCACCAAAATAAAGGGTGATTAGGTGCTTAGTGCACAAATAATTGTGCAATCGTATTGCACCTGATCTTTTCACATTTTCTACGCTCACCTGAAATGGCTGACAAAGACAGCCTTGGTGAAGGACGTGGGCGCCCCCACAAAGTATGGGTCCCCACAAATATATTTAAGAGGGTTAAAAAAAATTATAATATTGTTTTCTTTTAATTTTTAATGACACGTGTCATCCTAGGGTGAAAAGTACCGATTCAGTTTACTCAACCGAATTTAACAACATTTATAAGATCCAATATGTTTTGGGGCTAATGCATTCCAGCAAGACTTGTTTTTAAAACGAATATTAGTTTCGAAATTTCTTCACATTTGAATTAAAACAAAAAGAAAAAGGTTTTTTCCCCTTGAGATATATTGGATCGGATCCAACAATACCGAACCCAATTGGTCACCACCTCTACTATGCTTAGATGCCATTGTATTCCAGATCATTTGTTCTCCTTGCAGTTTCATATATTAAGAAGGAAGTGTCATATATTAAAATGTGGATCTTAATTGAAACTTGGGTCGGGCTCGGGTCTGGTATGAAATTTCACAAACCATACCTGTCTCCATATATTAATTGAACCCTTCAGATCTGGATTTTAATCGGGCCTTCTTATTTATCACCAAACTCTGATAATATAGGGTTTGAAACGGATTGACACCCCTACTGCTAATTGTGGGTTTCGAACTTGTGATGTTCCATCAACTTGGTGACATTTATAAGTCACTCCTACCCGATGAACAGATCCCTTGTGGCCAATACTTTGAGGTAATGCATTTGACATCCTTGTGTTCTGGCTGTTGGAGCCTTGTTGCAGCTGCTTTGGTTACTTGACTAGTTTCTCTTCACCATGATGCACACTTGATTCGGGGGATGACACGTTTGTCAACAAAATAACTACTAATTAGCAACCCTTTGAAATGGTGAAAGGTCTATTTCTGAACATTGGATGTGGAACAGTGTTGGATGGCCAAACAGAAAGAGGGCCTTTTATTGTGCCATTTTTTTTTTTTACTTTCAAGCTTGTGGAGTTCATCAGCTTTAGGGACACTTTAGTGTCCTTTCTTAGGAGACCTTTTTCACATGAGGGACACGTACTTTGACTTGTAAATAAGAGAGAGAGAGAGAGAGAGAGAGAGAGAGAGAGAGAGAGAGTTGATACATGTCGGCAGGGATTCCGGTGCTTTTTTAAATTGGGCAAGTACACGGACCCAAACCACTTTAAAAGCAAAGAACTTCGTTGGCGAAAAAGTAGGCGTGTCTGTCGCCCCTAGTGCCCCTTCCACAAATGACCAAACCTGCCACACTAGTCTTCCATGCTATATTTTTCACCTTTTATTAGATACATTATTTCAAATAAGCTTACTGATTGAACAATCATATCCCCTGCCACACAATTTTTATTTTTTCCCTCTCTCTCTCTCTCTCAGAGAGAGAACTGAACATATTAGACCCCATTTCTAGTTCTGCCCCCATTGGTTTTATGTATTTTATGATAGATCTGAATTGTTAGATGTGTTTTATCATGCTTAATTTAGTGAGAATTGACTCTTGGTTCATGTTTTTTCTGACAAAAAAACATTTTTTTGAGCCAGAAAAAACTGGTACCTTCATAGCCATTGATTTTGGATCATCGAAAAAACCTGAGATTTCGACAATCCAAAAGTTGGTTCCCACTAAACAAAACCTATAGATCACATGTATGGTGTTAGACATGAAAAAAAATACTTAAAACTATGATTTTTGAATGGACCTAAGCAGACTTAACGAAAAAAAAGGGCCTAAGGAACACATTACTTATATATATATATATTGTCTACTAACGAAGGTACGAAACTAATGAGTGAAAAATGATAGGTGCAAGTTGTATATACTCAATCTAACCACATTAATGTGTTCAACATGGTTTGTTTGCTAACGATCAAACCTTCCATCTTGCTTTTTTTATGTAAAAATCTGATCTTTTGGGTTACAAAATTTTGGCATATTGTAGGCCGTTGATTTTTTGAAATTTCTTAAAAACCTAATTACTTGTCATAGTCACATGATTCAAAACAAGTTTCTTACTAAACAAACCATGTAGATCACATCAAGAGTTGTTTGCAACTATTTTGACTAGAGGTGGGCAATAGGCCAGGGGTTCCGTGAGCCAAGCCATACTTGGGCCTGCCCAAGCTTGGCCTGAACCGGTCCACTGTATAAATATAATATAATATATATTATATTATATATAATATAATAGGTCTGACTCGACTTAATTAGGGCCACGAGCCTAACAGACGGGCCGTGGGCTGGGGTTTTCCTAACAGGCCAGCCCAGCCCTAATTTTGATCATGCTCACATCCATGAGTTAAGGTTTGGTCAAAATAACCTCCCTCTATGAGTTTCATCTAAGGAGTTGTTTTTACCTATGAGGGTGGCAATTACTTTTTACACACATGGGGGCATGAATGGCACACTTGGCTCGGACTAAGCATTTTGAGACATGCTTCAACTAAGTTTGTGCCTGCATGAGCATGGTTGCAAATGCTTGTGAGAATTTTGAATTTCTCATAGGTGATGAGATTCCTCATAAAATCTTGAGAAACTCAAAATCGTGCTTCTTTTATTATGTCATGATATTATTGCAATTTTATATTTCAATATACTATTTAATTTTCCTTTAAGGGTTTCTTATATTTGTATTTTATACATGTACAAGTTCACAATTTTTTCTTCGAAAATAAGTTTCTTTATTTTATCATGAAGCTTTCTTTTGTAAGCAAGAAAAATATCCCAAGTAGATCCGTGAACGTGATGCTGATATGAGTTGGCAAGGTTTGGTTAGAGTTGCTCTCCCAGTGAGGAGAAACCAAGCTCACCCCTTACAGTAAGTTTTGATATTGAAATGGCCCGGGATGGACTTGGGTTGGATTAGGTTCATTTTCGCCTCTTGCCCCGCTCTTCTTGTAAGGCTGGGGGTCGATACCTCAACGCCCTGAATTCTTTTTTTATCTTGCCCAAAGAAAATCAAGTTTACTTTCTCTCTCTAAAAAAAGTTTTGATATTAAGTTGGCAAATGCTCCATTTTGTGCAACTGGGTCTGTCAAGAGAGCCATTTTTCTTTTATAACAAAGTTCCGGGGTGGGGTCACCGACGTCCAAGCCTTACAGAGGCCACCAGTGAAAGGCACCTGCACACCCGGTGACAGTCGAACTTGCGACGTAGGGGTCAGCACCTTCTCCCCAGGCCCGCTACCACTCAGGTCGAGTCTGTCAAAGGAGACAGCAGAAGACATCTGACTGTTTTTTTTAAGTCTGCCAGCTGTTTTCGAACTATAGGCATGCTAAGATGACACAAGCCATAATTATATCATGAAAGTTTTGCTTCTGAAAAGTGTGAGTAATTGTGATTCAAATGGTAGATATGGCATTAATTGAATGCAACCCCTCGATTTCATAAGAAAATCATTTCTCAAATATTTGTCTTCCTAGGAGTAAACATATCCCATTTGAGCAAATTGGTAGATATGAAACTTTATCATAATTACTTGAATTTGGGACTAAAATGAATTCCAAAAAATGTTCTGCTCTTTTTAAGGCAAGTATCTCTCAATTTAGAGCATGTATCATGCACTTAGTTTGACAGTATAAATGCTTATTCCTAATTTCTATTTATTTGTCTGACATGAAAGAAACTTACTACTTTTGCTTAAGATTAATCTTACTTGTTAAATTAATTGTTAATCATTCATTAATCAAAGGGTTTATCCATAGATGTTCTGATTCGAATCCATGCCCTAATTGTTCAAACTGTGTAATCACCAATTACAGACACTGGCAATCAGCATAAAGCTGTTTGATTATAATTTAATTCATATTCTTCAGTTTGTAGGGGAGATCCTTTTAGGGGCAAATATCTCTCAATTAAGAGCATCTATAATAGACATTATGGGTATTCAAGTTTTTATACCAAACTTCTTTATTTGGTCCTCCCATAATCAATAACCCTTTGTCCTAGAAAGGCAAAACAATCATGTTTATGTTTTACCATGCATCACTCAATGTTATCCCTAAATCGGGGCTTATAAAAGTGGACCCATGGATATCAGATCCGTATCCCCCCCCCCCCCCCCCCACACACACACACACACAGGCATGGCCCGGATTAAATAAGGCCTGAGATGGTCAGGTGTGTCTGACTGAAAAATCACCCTAGACCAGTGCCAGCCAGCTAAGTTCTTTTGAGAAAAATGTTCAAAGCAAGAAAAGTTGTGGGTACCAAAAAAAAAAATTAACCAAAGGTTTAATATGGGTCTGATTTCATTGGATCTTAGGTTCTAACCACATTGGGGTTTGGAATTGAATCCCATGCTTTCAAACAAGAAAAAAAAAAACTCACATGTATGTCACCTTTTCACAATTAAATGAATTAAATTCGTATTTTTATGTTCATGTAAGTCACTTTTTTGTGAACTTTCATTATCTTTTTTTTTTAAACTAACACACTTTTTTTTAAGAGAAAAAGTAACACACTTTTAACTTCCTATGCATTCCTTGAAGAATTTTTGTTATTTGATGTGTTCCAATGTATAATGTAGGCTTTGTTCTATATTGGGTTAGATAGCACTTGAGTCATTTAACATTATATATATATATATATATATATATATATATATATATATATATATATATATATATATATATATATATATATATATATATATTTATGGTTAAGCTGCAAGTTAGGCAGACCCCTACCATTGTATTGGTATTTTTTGCTATATTTACATGGAGAAACTGCCCTCAATATCGGAGACCTAGTCGTACTAGCTCTGCCTATGCTTTGGCTTGGGTAACGAGTGACGCCCATGAAACCTAAAGAACTTAAGAAGCATATGCTAGTAGAAAGTGGCATAAAAAAATTAGATTAAAAAACATGTGCTTCTATCTAAGTACTTATTTCTAAGTTCTGTTTTTAAACATAAATACATATCGTATACACGTTTCACAACATTTTTATTTCTTATAAATAAAATAATACAATTCTTCCAACATGTAAAAAAGAGGGTGTACAACCTCAAAAGGACTTTATTTTCATATTGATAAAAACATGTGTTACATTCATATGAAAAAAAATTAGATCGTTTGTTGATTCCAAAGCAGACTTCTTTGGGAACGAGGTTTTAAGATTTTCAAAAACTTCCCTTAACTATGTACGGTGACCGTAAGTTTGACAGGCAGAGCCAACGCGGCTAGGTCTCTGCTCTTGGGGGTGGTTTTTCCGTGTAAATATATATAAAAAAAATATCTCTTTTGAGTAATTCCCAGACCCGGGTCGGTCTACAATTGGTGTTCTTTTATAGTCGGGTTGAGATACGGACTTAACATGATCCGACCCATTTGACCCGAGAGTCATATTCGACCCTGACAGAGGCGGCGATGGGTATTTTCGTCATTGAAGAAAAAGGCTGACAGTCCCAAAAGGGAAAAAAGAATGGGCCTGGCCGCATGTGCGCGACGTACAAACGAACTCGGTGGTCTCTCGAGTTGATCGAGGCGCGCACCGACTCAGAACCCAGCTGTAAAAAAACACCCCCAAAAAAGTGACCCCAACAGTAAAAAAAAAAAAAGCACAAAATTAAACATTTAATTATCATATTACTAAACCACCCCTAAATAATGCTAACAATGACCAACCCGCAATCTCTCGTCATCGACCGAACAATTAAACGACGGAAATACCCTCATGAAACCTTCGACTTCTCAATTTAGGAAACGTATAGTTGATGTTTTTTGATGCGGGAAATGGGGACTTTTATGTCAATTTCGAAATGTTGGAGGGTGTTCTCGGAAAGGTGGTTCTCAAAACGGTAAAAAATATTTTGCCTAATTTACGATTTATCCGTCAAACTGTCAAAGGCACTCTGACGTGTTGCCCGAACCGACGATTTGACCGTCATATTTAACGGCATCCGGCCGCCCTCACCCGCACGTGAGCGGGGCCGTGCCTAGCTGGCACGGCACACGAGGCGAGTCCCCCTCATACACCGTCTGACTCACCACGATCGGTGGCTATCCATTGGCCACCTAACCGCCAGAGATCTCGACTGCACTTGACACGTGGTGAGCAGCTCACAGGTCATCCCCGTAAGCGGCGGCTCGTTTAACGGCCTCCTCCCGAAGAAAGGCAAAATGGTCATTTTCTGTGTACCTCTCTCTTACCCTTAACTACATCACTTATGACCTTCATGTCCTCGGACGGCTTCGTGACGAGTACTATGGAAGGGACATAAGCGTCATTTAAGAATTCAAGGGAGGGAAACGGATTTCTTGCCATAAATGACGGATACAGTCCTAGTGCGTTAAATGTCCTGAGTTTAAAGCAGGTGCGTTTTTTGGATTTTGTGTAGGGGTAAATCCGTCAGGATGAGAGTGTCGGAACGCTTGGAATCCTATAAAGGAGAGCTCCCCATCCCTTCGCTCACTGCTTCCCTCCCAACTGAAACTTTTCTGCTTTTTGTGGACTCTTTGAGATGTTCTGTTTGCTTCGTGTTTGAACTGTAAAAGAACTCGGGGATTTTCTTTTTATCCCCTCCCGAAACTTTCCACGGAAAAGGATTTATCTTCCTTCTTCCGCCCGAGAGCTCCGTTGCCTAAAGAGTTTCCTCCCTTTGTTTGGCAACTGGGTCGCTGTGCTTCCCAACGAGCAGGTAAAACGAGAATCCTTTCCCCCGGAAAAAAACCCGCCGGAAATCTCTCTATCTCTCTCTCTCTCTCTCTTTGGAGAAGTTCCATTTTTACCGTTTCCGCAGGAAATTCCTTCTTGTTTCTATCTTCTCCCTCGGCCAGCGACGTTTCCGCTGTTTTCCCTTTGTTTTTTTTTTCAAAACAGCAACTCCTTTCCGTACTCTCTCTCCGAACCCTCATTTGGTTCGTCTACGTCTTCTGCGCGCAACCAGGTAACCAGTACGAATATCGATTCTCGAAGGCTCTTTAGTACCTGACTCGCTTACTGAGTCCACTTTAGTCCTTGTCCTCGCTAACCATCTCTGGACGTTTGTTCTCTGCTCGCTACCCAAAACGATGAATCTTCTTCCTTCGTTTATACTCTTTTTAGGGTAGCATCTGCCATTTTGGCAAGTCTTTTTACCTTCCCAGAGTGATTGTATTCCATTCCGTTAAACCAAGGGGAGTCTGTGGTTGAAGCATGCAGATGTCTGAATGACCAACGTGGCTGGACGTACTGTTTCCGGCGGAAAACCTGCCGAACTCTTCCTAAATGTGGTCGGAGTTACGAGTTTCTTGGTCCATTTTCACTTCTTTCTTTTGTTTTCCTCATTCTTTTTGTTTCCCTTCTTCCATTTCGGGTTTCGTCCCTAACTGTATTCGTAACGTCTCTGTCATCCTTTATCCTTTTCTAAACCCGACCGGCCGATCCATTAGGATCTTCTACTTATCCCCTTTAGGAATTTGCAGAAAACAAGACTCCCCATATTTTGTTTTATCCCCAAAACCCCAGAGAGAGAGAGAGGTTTTCTTTTCCGATTTTACTTTGTGAGTTTTCCCGTTTCCATATTGTTTATTTGTTTACTTATTCATCTTTTTCACTCTCTTTCTTGGTGGGGTTCAGGAAAAAATAAGGATTTTCGAGCAATGCGAGTGGGGGAAGCCTCCTCAATCTGAAGCACTCTCGAGAAAAAATATGGATTGCTCGATTTTCACTCCGATTAAGTACACCGAGCACCGGACGAGGTCCAAGAAGGTGGCGAGGTCGACGCCCTCGAGGGCGAGGAACTCCGCCGGAGACCGCCGGAGTCCGACGGACACCATCGCCCCGAAGCTCGTCCGCCTCATCTTCACCGACGCGGATGCGACGGACTCGTCCAGCGACGAGGACGAGTGGTTCTCCCACGGCCACCACAGGGTGAAGCGCTACGTCCACGAGATCGACATTCAGACGTCGTGCTCTTCCTCCGCAACCAGCACCACCACCGTCGGAGCAGTCTTCGCCTCGGGCGTCGCAGGCGGGAAGAAGAAGAACAGCAGGCAGTCGGAATCGAAGGCGAGGAGGCGGCCTAAGGCCGGCGACTCCTCGACTGGGCCGAAGTTCCGGGGCGTCCGGCAGCGGCCGTGGGGGAAGTGGGCGGCGGAGATCCGCGACCCGTCTCGCCGTGTCCGCCTCTGGCTCGGCACATACGACACGGCCGAAGAGGCCGCCAAGGTCTACGACAACGCCGCTATCCAACTCCGCGGCCCCGACGCGATGACCAACTTCACCACCACCATCAAAACGACGGCTACCACCAACAACAACACAACCACAGAGCCGTCGCCTGCAAAACCCGATCCAGAGACGAATCCGACGAGCGTATCGGGATACGACTCGGGGGAGGAGCTCATGGACCTCTCCTCCCCGACTTCGGTGCTCCGGTGCTGCAACTCCTCCGAAGAGCCGAAACCAGCGAAGAGAGAGGAGGTCGACGGCGGCCGGACCTGGGCAGATTCCGGCGATGCCTTCGCACTGGACTTTCCGTTCTCTCCGGGGGGGTTCTTCGACTTCGCCACCGGTGACGAGGGCGGGCTCTTCGGCGGGTTCGACGGCGAGGAGTTCGGTGGGGCCCTCCTGGGGTGCCCGCTGGCTCCCACCGAAGAGGAGTTGTGGTCACCGATGCCCTCGCCGTGGACCGACTGCATCGTCGACAAGTGCTCATTCGAGATCGCCGATTTCTTCGCGTCCGACGCTTTCCTCGCCACCCCTCGGGCGTCCGTCTAAAGTGGCTGATCGAATCGTATCCACGACGATTCGAGTCGGCGGTTTTTGTTGCGACTCGACAGAATACAACGAGTCTTCTTCCTTCCCTCCTCCTTTTGCCTTCTCTTTTTATTTATTTATTTTTTGTTCTTGTCGTTTCGTTTATCCTCTTCAATTTTAGTTTTTTTCTTTTTTTTTTCCTGCGAAAATATGTATTTAATATCTAGAGTGATATAAGTTGTTGAGTCTCCATCGAGTGTAAGAAGATTTGTTTACATCATTGCCTTTTTTCTCATATTTTTTTATGCTTTTTTTTTATAATTCAAGAAAAAAAAAAAACCTCCATCACCGACCGCACCTTGGCTAACCTCCCGCCATAAAACTCTTGAGGTCCCTCTGCACACCAGGCAAGAATTAGCACATCTATTAGAAACTCATAGTCGGACACGAATTATCTTCCAACTATGCTGCTGACAATGTGTTTATCATGTTTTGTCACTTGATTCGCGAAACCTTCATCCTGAATCTGACCCATTCGCATCCCTAACATTTAAAATCATGGCAGCAAATGTTCAAAACCTCAATTAGATAGTTGCCAATTGGGTCCGAGGCAGCTCAAGAAGGCTGTCATGAGTTCAAAACCCGGGATGCGAGTCCCTTGCCTCAATGCCGAAGCTGGGTGTACTTCCTGATGGTCAAGGACTTGGGGTTTTGTTGCAAACCAAGTTCGAAACAACTGATTGTACCTTCTAATAAATAGAAGATCGATTGTTTTCTCAACAGAGATCCGAAAATAAAAGCATAAACCTTATCACAAAAAGTGCGATACGTTCGTCTGAATTCTAAACATTATCATATTGGAGAACACCTTATTGTTGCGCAGTTACAACTGATGTGAAACTGCACTTTCCCAATATTTTTAGGAAATCGTTGATACATGTCACCCTGGTGAAAAACCATATCTTGAGGACGCGATCTCCGGGGTTCGAAACCCACCCGCAATTTCCACTCGGCCTTTCAAACGCCGGATCGAACCGTATCTGCTTCCAACCCGAGGCGTCCGAATTGCCACCCGATTCGTCGGACCGAATCCCGGGAATCCGCTTTCCCTCAAACGGAATTTATTTGTCGTTATTATTGCGCCTCACGGCCCTCTCGCTTTTTGACACGTATCTCATCCGTGGTGGCAGATCGAACGGCCCTCCTGCAATTGGCGTGCGGTCACTTTTTGAAAGCGTACGGTCCTCCCGATTTTTGACCCCTTCTTCCATGCGTCCATCTCCGCCGTACGCACGTATTTGATACAGTTGCGATAACGGCCGATGCTCCGCACGTGCGAAGGTGTGGCCTGGTGGGCCCCGTCTGCAAGATCGTCGAGGCCTGACCGTTCGATTAGAGATATATTTTTTTTCAGTGTAAGGGGGCAAAACGGGGAAGAAATTTTTCTCGGGTCGGGTGGGAGATTTGTTTTTTTGGGTTGGGCTCGGGATTCGAAGGGCGGAGAACAGACAACGGAAGTGGCGCCGAGCCCACTGGTGTGGGGTTGGTGGGCTCTAGGCTCCGGTGGTCTGCAGTTGGCTTTGTCTTTCCCCTTCTATTCTTCCAAATTAAGTTCATGTTTTTTTGTTTTTTACTCGGCCATAAAATAAAAACCCTGCCACCGAACCCCAACATTAACAGGCCTCCGATCGGTAAAACCCTTGAGGTTATCTGTACTCAACCAGTACATGCGGTAAAGATGCCACCTGTGGGTTTTAGCTCATTATGTCTCATCAACTTGCTGATGTTCAGCAGTCGCCCCAACCAGATGAGTGGAGTCCTACTAACCCTGGTGGTTTGGGGGGTTTAGCTTGTTTGGCAGGAGCAATCAGTTCACGTCACCTTATGTTAGGACGTTGCAACTTCAAATCTCAATGGTAAAACCCCCTTTTATTCTTCCAAATTTGGTTCATGTTATTTGTTTTTTCTTCGACCATAAAAATAAAAAATAAAAAATGTCACCGATCGCACATTAACAGACCTCCAATCCAATCGGTAAAACCCTTAAAGGTTCTCTGTACTCAACCAGTACACACAACTTGAACCTTGCAGTTTGTGAATGTTACCACCTGTGGGTTTTAGCCCATTTCATCAACTTGGTGATATTTATAAGTCGGTGGAGCCCTACCAATGTTACATTGTGTTGGGAAGTTGCAAGCTCGAATCCCGATGGTATATGGTTGTATGACCGATAGGAGTCTGCCTAACAACAGCTTTCTCTGTGAAAATGCAAAGATGAGGTGAGCCCTGGTGAGCTATGTTGATGCCGTTTTTATTTAAGGAAGGTTGGCATCTAACCATGGGATGAAAATGGACTGGATGTGGGTCGGACAAGCTTCATCCGATACTGAATTCGAATTTTAAAGTATGGGTTCTGGATTACGGTATTTTCGAATTTCAAATTGGATCTTTCGATCATGTTATAATTTGACTTGGAAGCCATTGAGAATGGCTGACGATACATTGATTCGTGAAAAAGTTATAAAAAAAGGGTTATAATCTAGGGATGTCAGCGGATCAGGATTGGATCAGATATTGGACCAGATCCAAATCCAATCATTCAAAGTGTAGCATCCGATGAATAATCGGATTCAAACTTGGTATGTTACTTTGCATCTGAATCGACTTTTGGGTCCGAAGCAAATCCTAATTTGACGGATAATCAGACAGCCCCATTACATATCAAACATGCTATTAGCTAATCAGATTTGGATTCAATATTAATTTTCTCCATCGGACTTTGAATCTGAATCCAAATCCAATTAGGCAAGATCAATTTATTAAGTAGATTTCAGTATTGCTTAGATCCGAACTGTGTCTGACCCATCTACATTCCTATGAGAACCTGATGTAGAGTCGGATCCAATTGTTTATTCCAGTTCACACCGAGATTAGGATCTATATTACCAGGATTTGTTAATATGGGTTGAACCCATGTTTTACTTTTGATACCCAACCCATTTGCATACCTAAAATGCACGGGTAGTGCTACCAAATGCAACTCAACCCGTTTAGCTTAATTGGATCATGGTAGTAATGAGACATGGACCTTAACAAAAAAGCTTGAACAAAAAAATTTATTGCCGTCATGTTTGTCCTGAGATGGATTGAGCTTGCACTGCGATCAAGCTAAGCGAGTGCCCAAACCAAGGGGTAAGAATCAAATAGGATTGGACTGAATTGTCTGATTCAAATAGAATAGGCCCCAAATTATATTTGATTCTAAGGTTTATTTAAGGGTTTAAGAAAAATCAGCCCACTTTTATTTGAGTCAGCTGTATCACACCAAATCGTTCTGATGCAGCAGGGATTGGTCGATGTTGCGTTTTTTATAAATTTTTTTTTTTATTTTTTAATATTTTATTTTAATAAAAATCAAAATTTTAAATTGTCCTGTTCATGAGCCGATTCGATTCAGTTCAGGCTGATTTTCTGAATCTTTTTGCAAACTGGATCGATCAGAAACCCATCTCGAACACATTGGAGCCAGGTCCATACCTACAAGCAGGATGGGTCCGTGCCTATCCGGTGTCACTGGACCATGGGGTATTTAGACCAAACCTGGTAACTGGTTCATTGACCGAACCCGACCTTGTTGACTTAGGTGGATCTTTGTACATGTGCTCACAAAATGACCAATTTACCCTTAACGTGGTTTGGCAATTGCGGTCTCCACCAATTGCCAGCTCTCCTGAACCAATGCTAGTCACGTGAGAATGAGTGCCTCCCGATTTACATAAATGACGAAACTACCCTTTTCGGATGTGGCCCACATTATACTTCAACGTGTAACCAGGTCATTGGACCGGGGGCCATCAAAACGGGGCCTTTCCGTCCTTCACTTCTGGTGCAGGGGTATTTTTCGGAAACGTGCTGATTTTTTAGTTCGAAAAGTGAGGTGGGCTCCCTCCACATTTACTCTCGGTGAGGTGGGGGGGAAACTGAGATGAAATGACGAAAACACCCTTAAAGTTTTTTTTTAGTGGAACGAGGTGCGTGAGGTGGTGGACAACTTGCATGGAGAACAAGTGGGCGCTTACCGTTGGCTGTTGTTCCTGACCAGATATTAACTACGTTCAGGAGTTCAGGCTTTTTCGTGAGTCTCACTGTGATGCCTCCGATAAGACTTCTAAGGTAGGTGTAGTGCCCACTTAGTTTCCATGCACCCATCATCCGGGCCATCGATCGCCAACTCGTGAACTTATAGCTTTGTGGTGGGGTTATCAAACTTCTTTCAATAAAGAAGGATAACCTCATAACTTAAAAAAAGTAGAAATCAGGCTACACACCATAAGGAACGATTCTTTCTTTTGTGTGAAAATTGAAGAAGATCATTTGCGAGCTCCAAGATTGATTGGTTCCAAATGTTTTAGGACAATCTTAGCTGAAAAAGGCTCATAGTTTTTACCTTTTCATGGGTAAGTATCAACTCCATGTTAGATGAGACAAATCATATTTGATAAATGCTATGTGTTGAACTGCATCTAGTAGGAGGGCAAACAAGTTTAAAGTTTCAAAGGAAAACTCTTGTTTTTTTTTTCTCCAAAAATAGTTTAGGGTTTATTGGAGTTTTTACAAAATAATCCCTCTCTTATGAGATTTTGCAAATTGGCTCCTGCATTTTCGTTAACCCTTGCAAATTAGTCCTTTTAAGTTAATAGCCATTTAAGGGCAGGCAAATTGTTGTTTCTGCACTCGCGAAAGGATCATTTTACAGAAAAAATAAAACAAGGTTTAATTTGCAAAAAATGAGTAAAAACGAATGTTTTGCTCTCATCGAGGACCATTCTTTAAAAAATAAACAAAGTATTTTTTTTTTAGAAAAACTCTAACCACCTGTTTTTTCGATGTTCTATGGAGAGAGGCAATGTTGTCAGTATCGGTATCGGCCCTAAATAGTTTGGCCAACGATTCAGCTGTATGGGCCGATACGTGAATCGTATCGACCAAAAAACAATAAAAAAATGTTATGTATCAATCAAAATGCGACACATGTTAAAATTATTAAAATAATATTTTAAAAATCATTAAAATCTAATTTTTTTATATTTATTAAAAATATCCAATTCAAATTCAAGGGTGATGCGTATTATGTATCCACCGCGATACATGCCTATATGCACCGATACTGACAACATTGGTCAGAGGTCTATGGTACCGAGTCAACAGGATGTTTGACAGAAAATCTATCCCAAGTGGTGAAGTGGATGTGTAGTCAAATGGGTAAACACTGTTTTCAGGACAAGTTGAATTGTAGTTAGTTGGTATCCTTTCAAATTATCATTTGCAAGATCTGGTCCATTAAAATGGAACCATTTTTTAGGAGATGAAATGATCAAGGGAGGGAGTGATCCATGATGGTTTGACAAAGTGGCGGAGCCAGAAATTCAAATTAGGGTCGGCACAAATGTGTTTGTGTGCGTGCATGCATATCTCTCTCTCTCTCTCTCTCTCTCTATATATATATATATATATATATTAAACTAGTTGTATTTAACATTAAATGGGAAAGAGGGAAGGCTGAGAGAGGCACGACATTTGGGTGAGCCCAAACCCCTCATTAGAGATTTCAGTGCCCACCCTGGACAATATGGACAATATGTGGTTCAGACACTGGTTTGACAACAGCTAGATAACAAGTTCTAAATATTTTTCAAAATCACGCCATTGCATCGCAACCATATGAGTGTTTAACATGTCTATTATTAATTTTAACTCCGGATATGGTCGAGGGGTAGATCTCAGCTCTCTCCCCTCGGCTGGATCAAAATTAGTGTATATAGTTTGTATAGAAATAGGTAGAGGATGAGTTAGACGATCAGGGACTGTTCAGGACAGTTTTTGACAGCAGGTTGGTGAGCGGGCCCTTGTGATATAAGGGACAGGGAATGTAGTTCTTGGGACCAAGATTTTGAATTTGGTGTACAACAACCAGTCTATCATCATCGAAGTTACAAGAAGAGAAACTTTATCACATTATCAACACGTTAAAGGGGTGTTGAATTTGGTCTGTAAGTCTGTCCCGGTGAAAATGCAATGGGGAGTATTCGTGGAGTCATACCGCAAACAATATCGAAGCATGGCATGGCACCTTTGATTCGTATCGGGACATCCAATCTAGTAGTAGGCATCGATCGGGCCTGCCCGGGCCCATTTAAAGCTCAGCCCGTCGCGCTTTAAGTGTGACCCAGCCCGTTTACTAACAGGCTGGGTTTTGACCCAGTTCTTAACAGGCTCATGTTTGAAGAGCAGCCCATAGCTCTATCCATTGACTCAACGGGTCAATGTGAAGCGGGCTGGGTCCAATCCAACCCAACCCAAATTCATTTGTAAATAGTAATAATTAATAAGTTCTTAACTTCTCATGCACCCAATTAATTATCTTTTTAGTTTTCATAAAATTAACTAATTAGGTAAATAGGAATAGTTATCAAGTTAATATGCAATAGTCAATTTTTAAAAATTTTATATTATTTAAAAATAATAAATAACTTAGGCACATCGGGCCGAGCCAGGCCAGCCCAGGCCCGGTCCACATATATAACGGACTGGGTTTCTGTCCAGGCCTAAAGCCTTAGCCCAAACCCGATCCATGATGGGCCGGATCAACTTGATCGAGCCACCCTGCCTGTTGCCCACCTTTAGTCCAAACCATAACAGTAGTTTTCCCTTATTATCAAAGAAAAAAAATTGTAAATGGATGAGGTTTGGTGAAACCTCTTATCTAATCCAACATCATATTATCATAAATGGATCTTAAATTGAGATCTGAATGTGTTTTTCTGGGCCAGATTCAGACTTATCTAATTATCTAATCAAACTTTTTCCAAGTTTGGATAAAAAATGTTCGATCAGATCTATGCCCAGATCCAGATCAATTAATTGACCAATTAAATGCACTCATACTGTGCTATAAAATTCAGATCCAAATCCATTTGTGTTAGCTTCATCGACTCTTGTTAGGGTGTGGATTTGGATCCAGATCTCAATCATATTCTGGCCTGTATCCAATCCTTTAGCAACCATGCATTTAGGGTGTTTGCATGCCAATTTCTACCAATCTGTTCGCTTTTTCACTGCAGTAATTTTGAAAAAGTGTAAAAAAAAAGGACTAATGAGGAATCCAATGGAATTCCAAAAGTGACCAATTATTTTTGGGGTAAAGGCTGTACTTTAGTCTAGGTTGACTTGGCTACAACCATAGTCACAAACTGTAAAGGAAAATCTGTCAATAAATAGGAATTTTTATTTGTTGAGAAATAATGCCACATTTAACTTTTATAATATATAAAAATATATAAAGATATGAAAAACATTAAAATATAAAAAATATATAATATAAACATCATGTTAATAATGTGTTAATATAGTGACAAAAACTTGGTATTTTCAATCAGAGGCGGATCCTGAAATCCAAATTAAGGTGGGCACAGATGTGTGTGTGTGTGTGCGTGCATGAGCGTGCATGTGTGCATATATATAAGAAATCCAAATTAGGGTGGACACAAATGTGTGTATGCACGCACTTGCATGTGTCTCTCTATCTGCAGCTCCGCCATTGGGGATTTAAGGGTAAGGGTGGGTATTTAGCGTCACCACCCTTTTTCAATATAGATTATGTTTTGAAATTACTATATTTTTTGGATTATATCATTTTTTGTAAATTTATGATAAAATTATGAGATTTAAGCATGGTTATTGACACACAAACTTTAAACTATTTATACTAAGGTTAATGACATTCACCTAATTCAAATAACCAAAAAAAAAAATCTTTAAAACAGTGAAGTTTTCTAAATTCATGACCAACTTTTGAGACCAAAGATGTCACTTTTACTTTTCAAATTCAATTTTGTGAATTGTACTTTTGTTTACTATTTTAAAAATGTTTTTACTTTGACCATATGCTTTTCTCTATATATATTCTATCTTAAAAAAAGTAGTCTTGTATTTTAAAAAATGTTGATACATTTTGATCATTTCAATCACTTGTACACCAAAAAAACTTATTATTATTATTATATATATCTACGTGGTCGGGAAAGAAAATCCACGTGGGGTCCATGTCATCATTAGAATGCCACATCATTTGCACAAAAACGAAATTGATCCTAATAAGAGCACATGACCACCAAACTCTCTTTTCTAGGATATTTTGGAAAGTTATGATCTGCTGCACCAAAATTCGAAAAGGAACACAAATTGGAAAATGACAATGGGTAAATAAAATGCAGGTGGGTCCATATCCTATTGGAGATTGCCATGGAACATGAACATGAGCAAACAAAATTAATTGGTTCTGGACCACATCATCACAGACAATGCCGTATCCAGATGTCCATGTGGATGGAAGGCATCCCACCTGGCTGCTCCGTCAAGATCGATTGCATCGGATAGTTGTGGACCCGCTGACACTCTGGACACTCCGGGGGCCTCGGCATGTTCGAGGTCGATTATGGCATGGGGCCCACACCAGATCTGGCCATTACACAAACAGGAGATCTTAGATTAGGGATTTGAGATACAGAAACGCCCCATAAATCAAAGATTTAAGTCCTGACCTCCCCGGAAAGGGTCCGATAAGGTCGGATATCCTATTAACAGTCCTAACACACAATCACATAAACAAATTCTTAGTATTCCAACTAGGAGTGGACTCCGAAGCATGGTGACTCTCTGGAAGCAAGGGTTAAGCCCACGTAGTTTTACGCTGCCAGGACAGTGATCGTAAGTTTAACAGTTTGAGCTAGCTAGGGGTTATGTACATATTTTTCATTCATCCTTCTTTATATATATATATATATATATATATATATATATATATATATATATATATATATATATATATATATATATATATATATATATATATTATCTCTTCAATCTCTCTCGAGCCGACCCTAGCCAAACACCAGTTGGGCTCAACTTGCTTAAGCTAAAGAAGCTGCTTGCGGCTCTCCTCGCCATTTATACAAACCAATCATGAACGGGTTCATGACGAGCCAACCGATCCGAGTCACAAGGTGCTCGTTTCGTTTTCCAGACCTACTCATCATTGAAATAAAATAGGTTCGGATTTGGGCAGAGGTAAACACTCATTCAATGGAGCCTAGCCTAGCCTAGCCCGGGTCAGAGAACAATTATTTGAGCCAATGTTATAATAATCGATGTGAATCGGTTTGAATCTGCTAACTAAAATTGAACCAACCCCTTAATGAAATAAAATAAAAATCTATTTTTTTTTGCTAAATTACTGATTTTACCTTGAATCAATTCATTTATATGTTTTTTAAAAAAGGTATTTTTAGTAGATAAAATTAAATAAAAGCATTCTTTAAAATGGCCAGATCCAGAAACAGTTCAATCATAACCGATTCACTTAGTGAACCGGTTTTCACAAAAGTACTTTTTTCCTACAGAAAAAAAAAGACAAGGGACTTTGTTTCTTCATGTAGCTTTTGAATTTTGTTGGCAGTCGGATGCTATATTTGATGTGGTACTAACTTCAACCTCAAAATCATGTTTATATAACAATTTTTAGGCTTTGTTTGGGAGGGGCAAATTGAGATGGAAACACCATTTCCATTCGTTGCAAAAAAATGGAGTTGCGAAAATGTGATGTTGAGGATGGAATTGCCAAAAACATCAACCTGTGAGTGTTGAAATGTGGTGTTTGGTTGCAAACTCCATTCCCCAATATAGTGTTTTGGTAACATCACCGCTCTCAAACAGCAGAGAGCATGAGAGTATTGGTGGAAACCACAACACACTCCCAATTCAAGGCTCCCAAACAGAGCCTTCAAGGTCTAGGTGAATCGGGCAGCTCGAGAACCTAGACCTACTTTGCTAGGTTGGATTTGCCAATCAGGCCGCGCAGTAGGATCTTTTCTTCTTTCATTGAGCAAGAAGCAAAAAAGAATGATTTTTGAAAGATGAGAGAGAATCGTTTACGGTGGTTTGGACATATTCGGCGAAGGCCTAATGATGCTTCAGTTAGAAGGATGGAGAAATGGAAAAATATATTAGTTAAAAGAGGTCGGGGTAGGCCTAGGAAGACATGGATGGAGATGATAGGAAAGGATATGAATGCTTTGAACCTCACCGAGGACATGGCATTGGATAGAAATGATTGGAGGAGAAGGATTCATGTGGAAGACCCGAAATGATTTTCTTTTTTTGGTTCATATCGCCGACCCCAATTGTTTTGGGATGAAGGCGTAGTTGTTGTTGTTGTTGTATGGTTCTTGACATCCATACTTGCAATCCGAATTTGGTCCTGCCTAAGTAGAGATGCAAACATGCAAATCGTTTCAGGACGGAAGTTTTGCAAATTTTTGGATGTTTGGGATCCGATTCCGAACCGAATTCACATGTATTTAGCTGTTCTGGATCCGAACTATTTGAGTCCCCATGCTTAAGTCCGGTCTGTACTCTATAGGATGTTGAGCAGGTCCGATCCAGCTCGGGTCCTACCCATTGGCGGGCCCACTTCTAACAGATAAAGATACCCAAAGCTGCAGAGCTTTTCCCCACTCAAGTATGGCAACTCCCTTGGGGGGCAAGGGGTAAGCCCCAAAAATTTTAGGCTAGCAGGACAGCGATAGTAAGCACGCAGGTAGGGATGGCAGTGAACCAAGGGGAAATGGGGCCCCGCCCCCACCTCACCCGTTTGGACCGGGGATGGAGGACATGAGTCCGGGATGGAGGTTAAAATCAAAACTCATGTGGGAATGGACTTACGCTTTCCCCCATCCTGCCCTGTACCCATCCCGATCCCCACCTTGCCCCGTCCCATCCCCAACTTTAAGGATGGCAATGGACCGAGGGGAAACGAGGCCCTGCCCTGCCTCGTCCCGTTTGTACTGAGGACGAAAGACATGAAAAAGAGATGGAGGCTAAAATCAAAACTCGTGCAGGGATGGTGGATGGGATTTTGAGATGGGGGGGGGGGGAGTCGAGACCATGTCCCCCACCTCCGCCCCCGTCCACTGCCATCCCTGCACGCAGGCACGGCTAGGTCTGTGTTCCTTAGGGCGGTTTCTCCGTGTAAATATCAAAAAAATTGTCCCTACCCCTCTTTAAACTGCACAACTACCTTGTGGGCCCATTTGTCTCTATCACGAGGAGCATCTAATTTGGGCCCATACCTTACTTGTGGGGATGGTGATATGGGGTTTCTCTCGTGAAAGGAGGACAGTTTAAATACTTGCAGTTGCAGCAAGCAGGCCGTGCCTTTTGGGAGCTGCATCATATGTCCTTGTGACACGTGTCATATTTGCTGATCTGTCTTGATATGATTGGATCTGACGGTACGGATCAAGGCAAGATTGACGGGCCAAAGAAAGAGAGTCCGCATCGGGTGCAATATAAAATTTGTGCATTAAGCATCCCATCAGGTCTGGGGTCCCATACCTGACAGACCCTGTTCCCAAGATGAAGGGTGATCACGTGCTTAATGCACAAATATTTGTGCAATCATATTGCACCTGATCTTTTCACAAACAAAGATGCTTGAAAAGATCGCCACCTTTCTCTTCGTACGTCACATGGATACGGACACGGGGCATGGGTACGGAACTGCAGACTCAAAACTAAAACGCGTGATTTTGAGGAAAAGCAGAACACAAGAACATGTACTTAATTAATATCGGAGACATAAAAGTACATTACTAATAATTTATTCATATAAAACAAATTTACGAATAATATAATACAAAATTGATTAAAATAGATAAATGATATCAGGTTATAGCACGCAACATTGCGTCTCTTCCTACCGTGTCGTGTCCTCAGGACCAAACTAGCGTGTCTAACATCGGATTGAAAAGTCAGATATTCGGATCGGTTTTGGCTTAACCTGTTCTAAAAATGAGAAAGAAAGATGAAAAGTAGGATACGTGGATCGGGTTAGGGCGGGTAAGTGTCCGATTTTGGGACTGGTACTTGTATGGACTCGGACTGTGCATATAGGGCTCAGTTGGTTCATTAATGGATTTGATAGCTAACGCTACACAACTGATTTGATTCAAAGCACCATGTGATGTGGATCAGGTCTGTGTCAAGGTGGGTCAGGTTGGACCTTGGTAATATGCATCGGGTCTGGTCAAGCTAAATGGGTATGGGAAATCCTGTTTTGGTTGTGCTATTCACGTGGTTTGGTTGGTTGAGTTTGGACAGATTTGACACAGGGGGGCAAACAGTCAGAGTCCCCAACCAAGTTGATTGGACCTGGGTTTCTGGATACGGGTCAGATTTGGAGCATACATGTTTGTAGCTTTTCAGATCCAGGTCTTGAATGGAATATTGAATATGGTCAGATGTGGGTCAAAATCAGGTCTAATTCAATTAATTTGCATTTTTCACATTAAAAAACAGTAATTCCTATTCATTTTTATGGGATTCAGTATCACGGGTACTCGGAATAGAACTATTCTGAATCAAGAGTCGTATTATGAGATGAGTCGGATCTGAATTCAGAATCAAACCCATGTTTCAAAATTCAGCTCCAGATAGTGTCGGGTTTAAGTATGTTCTGACCCATATCGTACCCTTTAGCATCCATATTGGACATGGAGCACTGTAAATGGATCGGGTATGGACAGATATCCGATCCAAATCTTCAATGCTATTTCCAGGTATGAATACTTAAACTAAGGTGCTAATTTGCATTTGATTTGGATCTGTATGTTAAGTCAGATCTATATTCATTGGAACTTTTACATGTAAAAAGCTTGTTTTTAATGTTTTAATTTTCGCTGCATCCGGTACTAGCACATATAGTTATTATCCGCATTCATCCCTATGTCATTAGATATCATTCTAAACTTGGATTTAGGTCCAGTGTTTGCATTTCAGATCTGGACTGTATCCTATCCATTTGCATGCTTAAATTGGACATGGTGCTAGTGAGGGTAGACCTAGGTTGATTTTGGATCTGACCATGTTGAACCGGGGCATTATGGTCTAGAAGTGGGATATTGGTACAGTTTTCATTGGTGTAGGCCAGGTCCGGCATTGGCGGGTATGGATTTGGGTTGGGTTAGTGTGGGTCAAGGCCGATCTAGCTAGTTGAGACAATGTGTTTTATGTGGGATGGGATGAATAGGTTGAACTTGACTTGGGTCTTTCATGGAAAAAAAACTTGACTTAGGTCTGCTAGCAAGCTATGTCACAGGGATTCTTCAACTTGCGCCCCCCCCCGTCGTGTCCCTTTGTATACTATTTTTAATAAAAAGTTGTACAAAAATGGTGTGTCTCGTGTCCTTTTACCCGTGTCCTTGTGACATTGCTGGCAATATATATATATATATATATATATAGAGAGAGAGAGAGAGAGAGAGAGAGAGAGAGAGAGAGTGATATATATATATATATTTAAGAAAAATGTGCAGAAACATGTTTCCCAAATAAGGAAAACAAAATTCTCATATAAAGCAAGTAGGTTTCCCATGTGACCTGAACCAGGTTTCCCACTAGTCACCGCAAGTTTTTCAACAAGTCACCGCAAGTTTTTTGTTATTTCTCAGAATTCTCGGTGACATTGTACACATGAGAAACCCTCGATCTTTTCCTTGGAAATTTTACACATTTTTCATCCTTACAGATGCTGTGTAACCGCACCTTTTCTTAAAATTCTAAAGCATTGTGATTTGGTGACCGCCAGAAAAACTTAGGAACATGATCAAACATTCCTGAGTTGCAAAACACCATATTTTGCTGCTGTGATACTAATGAAACCAACATCATGCAAGATCAGATTGCTGCATCTGACCATGAGTTTGAACCAGTTTTTAAGTGCAATATCCATGTCTAATGAAAAAAGAAATCACTTCCATGATTCTCAACCGTAAACGTTCAATTCCAATAAAATCAGAAAGCAAATGTTGTAGACTCCCTTCTTTCAACAGCCTGATGCAACCCATTCCTAACTAATTTTTTTACTTCGAAAGAAAATTTTAGACTAGTTCTAAAGCAAATTTTGGTGCAATGGGGAACTTTGCATCTTTTATTAGACTAGAAAAGTCCTGAGCAATTCTTTAGTTACTCAGAATTCCTGTTTGTTTAGTCAAGCCTGTCATTTTGAAGTATAAGCAGCCTAGGCATGGACCATCAATGCAATGTGGGTACAATTGGTAGCCTCATCTCTAGCAGTATCAACATTTTGATATTCATGGATAACTGTCTCTTTTCATTCTATACAAATTGCTAATATCACTAAGATAGGCTACTAGCACCAATATCATTAAAGACATTACAGAAACAATAGAAGGTGACTAAATACAATTGAAGGATCTTGTTCCATGTTCAAGCAAGACACAAAGAAGTAAAAAGAGTACAAAGGCTAATCCTTGGTGAAATTTTGAGACAAAAAAATGTGAACTTATTTCTAAAAGTTGGAGCTATGATCTTCAACAGGATTGCTGGTGAATAATGCTTTTGCGATGAGCCAAAAAAAATCGGCAGATGAATAGGCCTTACCTCCCCTTTGGATGAATGAGCTGCGAGAAGACAGCGCTGGAGGTTAAAGTGCTGGAATCGTCATCCAACATGGGCATGCCTCCAAGACCACCATCTGAATTCAGGTCATTAGGAAGAGCAGGAACTCGGTTTATCTCTGTTGCATTCAATTTTCCCTCTTCTGAGCTCTCCTGCAACTGCAAAGCAAACTCAAGGTTCCAAAGAACGTCGCCCATTGCTGGCCGGTCGACACCGTGATCAGAAAGGCATTTATGTGCGGTCTCCGTAAATTTCTTCAAACATTTAGGATGGATCTTCCCCTTCAAATGTGGATCAATGATATCCTCTAGGACCCCTTTCTTCTGGCAGTGCAAGGCCCAATCTGCAAGGCTGACCTGCTCTTTAGGAAGGCTAGGATTCAAAGCTGGCCTAGCACACAAAACTTCAAAGAGAACAACCCCAAATGAGTAAACATCAGATTTATCAGTCAATTGCTGTCTCCTGAAATACTCAGGATCAAGATAGCCAAAACTTCCTTTCACCACAGTGCTCACATGAGTTTGATCAAGTTCAGGCCCAGTTTTAGACAAACCAAAGTCAGAAACTTTTGCTACAAACTTGTCATCCAAAAGAATATTAGTAGTCTTCACATCTCTGTGGATAATTGTATATTTTGCACCTGTGTGGAGATAATGCAGCCCTCTAGCTGCTCCTATACATATTTCTAACCTTTGCTTCCATGAAAGTGGGGGATTATTAGTTTTATAGAGATGTTCCCTTAGTGTCCCTTGTGCCATGTAATCATAAACCAAAATCATTTCATTGTTATCCTCACAATACCCGATCAGAGAAACAAGATGCCTGTGTCTCAATTTTGAGAGCATTTCTATCTCTGTTTGGAATTCATGCACGCCCTGCTCTGATGAAGGATTGGCTCTTTTAATAGCCACCTTGGTACCACCATCGACTTCTCCCACGTAAACCTTTCCAAATCCACCAACTCCCAATACCAATGATTCATTGAAATTTTTGGTTCCCTGCTTGATCTCTTGAAACGTAAAGTGCCGGCAGAGGTTCGCCGCCATGGTTGAGACATGACTGCTGGTGCAGCTCCTGCCAGAGATAGTGGATTTGCTTCCCATTGTGTGGGAATTTCCTCCATAAAGGGGAAGCCATGGAGACCCTGTTTCCATGCAATGATTGGTCATGTTTTCCTTTTTCTTCCTGTAATAGACAACAGCACAGACGGCAATGGCACCCAATACAGCAGCAGTTCCAGCTGCACCACCAATCACATGGAGATTCTTTCCAGAATTCCCAGCAGGTGGTGTGCTTGAGTCTTCAAGAGGATCAGCTATCAAAGGGGATGGAATGGGATTGGGTCCAGCCAGGTTTCCGGTGGAATCATTCACTTTAAAGATCTCTAGTCCGTTAAGAATTGCATCGAAATACTCTGGCCGTGTGTCGTTGGAAGGGTGAAGGGCTACCCACAAGGAATCCTCTCCAGAAACCATAACAGCATAGTCTTTGTGGGTAGGAACATCTTTTGTTGATGTCCATGCTATGACATCGACGCTTTCTTGAGCAATTTGATTGTTTATGTATATATGAAAGACCCTCTGGTTTACCTCATCATACTGAAGTTCACAGAAATGTAGCCTGATTATGTATGTGAAATTCTTGTCCACTTGAAATGTCCATGTCAAATTGTAGTTCTGATTGACCTTAGGATCAGGACCCATCGACCGTGCCGTCGAGTAAACATCGACTGGAGCTGTATATTCCGGCATATCTGTTGGGTATTGTATACTCACTTTTTTATTAGCAGCAGTTGTGATACCAATTCCAGCACCATAAAGATAAGGCGTGTCATCATACCTGTTTTGAGGAAATTACAAACAATTTTTCATCAACAACAAGAAGATGCATTCTGTAACAAGCCTGCAGTATGGAAACAAAATATAGGTAGCATGATGCTATATAACATCAGCGCATATGCAAGTTCGGATAATACCCACAATTTAAACATGAATTAGATTGTTGTCTTGCAGAAAGCATCATAGGTTGCATTATCACATTTCTCAAATTAAAAAAAAAGAAGTGACCTACATAAGACAAATTTTAAAAGGTCTTTCACCAATTCCACTTTTGTTTTCAAGTATATACTAAGATATATAATATAGTAGATGGTAGGTAACTATTTACTAATTCTACATACCAAGTTCTGGTGAGACTAGAGTCCTGAGCTGCTGATATGAACTGACCTCCAACATTCAGCCGGTACATCATTTGCAGGGAGTCAGAGCTGATGTCAATTGTTTGATCGGTGAAACCGACAAGCTGAATAGCATTGCCTAAGTAAATATCTGGCATGGAGATGATCTCGATGCCATTGGCAAAAGCATATGCGGATTTATGGTCTGCAAAAGGGGTGAAGGTAATGTTCAAGGACGTACTCGTACAATTCACAGAGAACTCTTTGATAATATAGGCCTGAGTGAGAGCTTGAGCAGTAATCGCAGCGCTGAAGTTATGAAGGAGAGTGAATTGGCCAGCAGTTACAGAGAAGAAAGCATCAGATGCAGCAAGGTTGCTGTATGAAGAAGGGTAGAAATGGAGACGGACCCAATGCGGACCCGGCATCACCGGAAATGTGTAAGTGGATTCGGCATTGAAGATCCGGGCTGACATGTACGGCACAGTGGATGGAAGGGAGGGGTCCTGGTATTGGGCATTCACCGGAATGCTGTTATCCGATGACAGGGCAATCTTGGATCCTACATCGCCTTTCCATTTCCGCCCGTCGGAATCAGCCCCTTCATCAGAAGAGCCACAATTCAGAAGAATGGTATCAACTGGAACATAATTCCCCTGCTCCCCAGCATCCAATCCTTCAAAAGCGAAGGCAAACACATAAAGAATGAACACTAAACAAATTCTATGCATCGCTATGACTCTCTTTCCGATCGAAGATTCTGCTGTTTCTTCGAAAAGAACAGCTAAAGCAAAACATGGGTTTTCGTGGTAAGGACTAAGGACCGGCTAGGAAGATCTCAAAGGGAAATTCAGGCTGAAAACAGAGCAAGGCATAAATATCTTCTTTTTTCTTGTTTTTTTCCTTCTTGGTAGGAAAAATGACAGTTTCTTGTACTCCTACCATCCAGAAGAAGGGCTGTCAACCTTGCATCGTTCAAGGCATGTTTGAGAGAGGGAAGAAAAAGGGAAAATCAGCAAAAAGAATGAAATTTTCTTCTTTTTTTCCCCCAATTTCTTCCCTTCTTTCTGTGGGGATAGTTTCTCTTGTTGATTTTCCGAGGTGGGTGGGAGATGAGAGGATGAAACGCGGCAAGAAACGGTGGAAACGGCCTAATAATAGGGCGCATTTCCATACTTGGGGGTGAGCATTTGGATGGTGGGGAAAGGAGGACAACCACTGACGGTTTGAGAATTCAACCGTTATAGGTATTAAATGATCAATAGGGCCTTGGTTTGAATAAAAATCTAAAAATATTTTACAAAAGCGTCCTAACTCATCAGACATTTACGTAAAGCAGCACACCGTTTAGGTTATTACATACAACAGCCTGCTTTATCTAAAATTCTGAATTACGGGTCTCAATGATGCAGATTTAGATCCAATATCCGACTCAACTCGGACCCAGTTAGTCGGATTTGATACGCAAACTAAACCAAATCTGAATCCAACATATTATCCAACCTGATGACATATATCATATATCCAATTAGCTAATTGGGTTCAGATTAGTCTTTTACCTTTTCTTCCATCGGAGTTCAAACCGTTTGCATCACTAATTTTAAGACATTTCAATTACTTTGCCTCAGGTATAAAATTACATTTTTTACCTGTTTTTTTTTTTTCCGACAGAGAAAGCTGGGGTTAGGCAGACCCTTACCAGTTATACAACCATATGGCATCGGGATTCGAACTTGCAACGTCCCAACACAAGGTGACTTGCACTAACTTTTCTTTTGGCCGGGATAAGGAAAAAAGCCATCAAGGACCACACATTGGCAAGTCTCCTGTTGGTAAAACCCTTGAGGTCTCTATGCCCACCAGGGAGTACACCCATCTTTGACTTCACGGCAATAACCACCATCCATGGGTTTCGAGCATGTGACATCCCATCAACTTAGTATGCCCACAAGTCACTCTAAACAAATAAGCATAGCCCATTGTATCTAAGTTTTCTTTTTTCTTTTGCCTAAACAAGGTAATTGAATGATTTTAGGGCCAAGGATGTCTTTGAGATAGTTAGAAACTAAAAAAGTAGGCAGCCAGATGTAATTATTAAAATATTAAGTCACCTTTTATGAATTGCTGATAAGCTTTGGCTGTTTTTTTTTTTTTTGTAAATTACCCAAAACCTATCTAACTTGGATCAATGTAACGGGCAACTTTAGGGTGCGTTTGATTACCTCGGATCTCTTCTTTCGAAAAAAAAAAAAGATTACCTCGGAATCTGTGATAAATATCGCGAGATTTATAAAAATCTCACCTATATACACGAGAAAAATGTTTCATGGGAGTTCAAACCGTTTGCATACTCTGCATTAAGGGCAGCAGTTTTTTAGTAGTTTATGATGCTCAAAAACAGGAATAAGATGGTATTTAATAGAGTTAAAAATGGTATGGATTGTTGTGTGATAATCGCTAATTCATTATTCATATATCAGTTTCATTACTACATGATCAAGTAGGCGCAAGAGTGTTCAACCCACATTCTATCTCATTGGAATTGAAAAGGGAATTGAATCTTTTATCACCACCAATGAGACTCAATGGTTCACTTAGGGGGCGTTTGTCTGTCACGGAAAGTGGACTGTTTTCACGAAAATGCATTGACAGGACAACACAAATGGTGGAAAGGGCCGTTTCCGCCAAAAATCCTCTATGGTCATGCCATTTTACAAGCAGGACGTGGGTTTTCCGCGAAAACGGTTTCCAATTCCATTTCCGCGGCAGATGAATCCACGGAAAGGGGTGCCGCAGTACCCAATTCTGTGACATGCAAATGCCCCCTTAAGGCTTTGGTCTCATTCGGTTTGCATGTCCAACTCGGGTCATGTTTCAATTCATGTTTTATGAAAAAAATATTCAACAGATAAATAAAAAAAAAAGGGTCATTTCTTGCAAAACAAGGGTGTGACCCAGTTTTCATGTGAAAACTGGGTCAGTACATTTTAATATGTGGGCCCAGTGTCACAACAAAAAGGTGAAAACATAGCGGTCCGGAACATCGGAATCTTTTTCCTACTTTGGTGTTCGTTTCACCTCAAGGGGAGAAGAGGCTGACTTTCACATGAAAATGGACCTCCTCACGATTTGGGCTGAAACAAAGGCCCCCTCATATTTAAAAAGTAGGAAAATTATATTTTCACCCCTGCACGAATTTGGAAAATGTCATCAATGTATTATTGTTTTCTTATACCTAAGGTCATCTGACTTCGTCTTAATTCACAAAAATAGAATTTGAATATATGTTGCTTACTTCATTACCATGGATCCGAGGTCCAACCCAGGTCAAAAAAAGATACAACCCACATTTTCGGATATGAGCAGTATATGTCCAAATCTCGTTACGAATCATAACATACATGTATGGTTCTTGTTGGAACCGGCTCTGAAATTAGGAGAACTGGTGTGGTCAGCAGACCCAGGTTAGAATCACATCACATTTACATTTTCTCACGTAAAACTAACAGTATTTGATTTTCACCAGATTCAGTGACAAAGATATCCAAGTTAGACCAGACCGGAGAACCTATTGTGACATTTGAATCAGATCCAGATCCAGAAACTGGACTCAATTTTCGAAATTGGAATACAATGTTGGATCAAGCATGAGCTGAAACGGGTTTGCACCTCAGTATTTGAATGGTGCTTTCCCTGCCCACTTTTGTTGATTGAGGTACCTTTTATGAAATTTTATAACATTGATGGATTCTTCAATTAGATCAGTTTTTTGGATACTTGTAAAGAAAATTTGTTCATTATTCTCATCAAATAAAATGAATGGTCTTCAATTTGTGAGAAAATGGTGGTTGGACCTTTAGAAACAGATGTTATTAGGGTGCATTTGAATCCCTCCGATCTCAAATTTGAGGGAAATCCCAGGATCTGGGAATGGATCCCACCCCCACCATTCTCAGATCCATGGATCTGCCCCTTATTTCTCTTTATATCAGGGATCTCAAATCTTGGATTGAGATCCCCCTTCATCATTGCCCCGAATCTTGGCCTGGGGCCCGCACCACAACACAAGCCCCACGCGCCTTAGATCCTCTGATCTGAGATCCAAGGCTTTCAAATTTTTCCTTATCAAAAAAATTATAATCCAACCATTAAAAACTGAAATTTTCAAAAATTGTCATACCCTGCTCAGAGTTTCTCTCTTTAACAAGAAAACCATTTCCTTTTTTTTAGTATCTGTCACCCTTCATGTCAATCTAATATGATTAGGGATGTAAGCGGGTCAGATGAAATTCAACATCTGACCCAAATCCAAATTCAATTAATGCGATTTGGTAGCCTAATTCAGATCGATCCAGTTCTGAGTTTTGCATCCAAATCTGTTTTTGTAAATATCAGATTTTAAGTTAATCGAATTTGGATTCTATTTTGCCTGAACCCATCCATCTCCAAATCAAAATTTGAATCCAATTATGCCAGATTCAATTAGGTAAGGCTCAATAATGACTAAATCAAACCTGTTTACATCCCTAAATCTGATAGGTTATTTTCTTAGAACTTTTAAAATGTTGTAGGGGTTTGGTCTCTTTTGGGGCACGTTTGGAAGCAAGAAAGATGCAGGAAAAGTGATGCAAAATGAAAATTTTGTACTAATTTTTTTTTTACCCTTTCAAATGAGAGACTTTTTGGCTGAGAGAGTTTTTCTAAAAAGTATACTTTTTGATAAGAAACATTTCTCACCCTCCATGGAGGAATCTTTCTTACCAAGAGAAAATTTATTTTTTACACTCCCCACCACTCATCTTACCACCATCTCACCATTACCACCACCATCCACTTTCTCTCTCTCATTTTTTCACTCTGTTTTTCTCATGCTACACAAACAAGTGAAAAACTTTCTTTTGAAAAACTTCTCATGTCAAAAACTTTCATAGGCAAAAAAAAAATCTTATGAGAGTTTTTTCTCTTCCAAACGTGCCCTTAAAGCCACGCCTCTAGTAAGAGACTTGACTTGTGTGCTTTTTGTTTTACTTTTTTTCTTTTTGGATAGACAGGTTGAGGTTAGACCAGAGTTATCGAAAGCTTCATAGATAAGTGGAAAGTGTGCTTCTCGAAAGCACAAAACTCCTTGCTTCCTGAACTTGATAGAAATCTTGATTTTCCTACACTTCTCCTATGTTTTTCAGGCTTTTTTTTTGTTTGCCTACATGATTTCTATGTGCTTCTCCCACGTTTATTTTCATGTTTTTAATGTGCTTCCTTTTTCGCTTCTCACTCACTTATATACTTTCTTCAATTTGACAACTGTCATTTTTATATTTTGAGAAGAATTTAATTCTTACACTATAAAATCACAAAATTTAATAATAGTCAACTTTATTTTAGTTTTTATTCTCTTCTCTTTGGATTATTATTTTGCTTTCCACTTGATCTCATATCACTTCCTTTTTATTCTTAAATTTTTTTAAAATTGATTTCTCGCTTCTCACTTCTTATAAATTTTAAAATATCACTCTTGGCTTCCGCTTCTCGTTTCTTTTTCCATTTTTGCTTCCTAGTCTAGTAACTCCGGGTTAGACTGAGTTTTATCAGTTTATTGATTAAAATTCTGCAATGTTAAAAGTTAGAATGAAATAGCTGGATGATTAGGTGTTAAGGGGTCTCGAGTCCAAATAGGTGGAGGTTATCTCTTTGCATGCCTATCAAAAACTTTTCGACAATAATAATCTTGTGGCTCGTCTTTGCAGGATCTATCATGACTTAATATAACAAGTTTGACCTAATTGTTGCCATATAACTATATGATTTGAAGCTCCACATGGTTGGTAGGAGCTGTCAGTGCACATCTCGGTTCAAAACCCCAGTGGTATGATTGAATAATAACTGGTGGGGTCGGACTAACCCCAGTTTGCTTTTCAAAAAAAAAATATATAAGATTTGAAGCCTACACAGGCTTTCCACATCCGGCAAGGTGGGTCAGCTTAAGGTGTTCGAGATGAAAGATGTTAAGAGTTTGGCACACCAGATGTGTGTCCCTTGCCTTCAGGCCAAAGCAGCAGGTTCTTTAGCGGGCAAAAAGGGTGGCTGGAGATTTTTAACCAATGTTGTCAGTATCAGTGTGTAGGTAGAAAATTGATATGCTTCACCCTTGAATCGGCTATTTTTTAATAAAATATATAAAATACTTAAAATTAATTTTAAATATTATTTTAATGGTTTTAACACGTCACATTATGATTGATAAGTAAAAAATTTTAATTATTTTTTGGCCAATTCAGAATGATTCACTTGAGTATAGGTATTGACCGATTCACCTAATACAAGGTTGATACAAATACTAGCCGCTACAAAATTTCGTACTATTAACTACGGCTACGGGCTATAGTTAATGCTAAAAAAATTGTAGTAAATAAGTTTTAACTACGACCAATAACTGTAGTAAATGAGGATACTGATAAGGTAATGACAAACTATTAACTACGGCACCAAAGGGTACGGTCAGGGGGCCATAGTTAATGACAGTAGTGTTTTTTTTTTTTTACATGCGCAGTTGTAATCTAATCCATTCATTATTTCTCTGTTTGCATTCATAATCTTCAACATTGACATCTCATTGTAACTTTGCATTTGTTAACAAGACATCACATTTTACCATTTAAGTAACCTCAAAAATAGCCTGGATACAATTTAAACTAATAATAGTAATGGTTATTTCAAAAACAAAACTGCTCAGTTGGTCTAACAAGAGCATACAGAAATAAATGAAACAAAACCTAAACAGACGTAAGTGAATCAAAGAATAGAAAAAATTGTGGAAGCAAAAAATATGAGACCATTGTGCGAGAAGAAATGGGCACAAATTAGACTTGATACCTAAAAAGGCTTGTAATAAGCATCCCAACAAATATAGCATTTACAGGTAACCAGACCTTGAAATCGTTTACAGATTTTGACAGTAGAAACTGAGCTTCACCAGAGGTATCTGTGATTTCTGAGGATGATGAGGCTTCCTTAACCGTACAAATCTCTGGGTAGTATTGCACAGAACAAAATTGGGCAGTAGATCATTCTGCATTTCTGTCAAAATCTGCAGAAAGAACACATGAAAATCTTGGACTTCACCACAATTTATTTCTCACAAAGCATCAGCAATTATAGTGTCACACTTCTGCATCATTGAACCAACACATGAACATGGATTCCATCTCTATATTCAGAATTTCAGAGCAATTGAAATTTAAAAGTACAGTGGATTCCACCTCTATGTGTGATCATTGTTTTCACAGGTGGAGCTTGTCAGGCTCAGGGGAAAACCAGGCCTGAACCCAACATCTCTCTTATCATTGCCAGCTTCATAGTCACCATCATCATTGTCATGATGTATTATAACCACTTAAACCACATTGATCAGCATACATGAAGATGGAAGGTGCAGAAAATCAACTACTAAACAAACATACATCTCAAAACCAATAACGTAAATTACCTGCAGAAGGACAAGCAATTTGCTAAGAATGCCATCCAAGTATGGTGTTAAAATTTCAGGTGAAATTAAGAACAAAAGCTGCATATGCCTGCAGAATAAAAGGCACAGAAAACCTTAAACCCAAGTCGTCAATCTTCTTTAACAAGTCCACAGAGCAGCAATGGAGATGATGGCATATATACACATAAATATTCTAAAATCCATATATCTAGAGGACTAGGCTATATTGATTCATAAGTATCAACATTATTAAGTATAAACTTCTGGACCTTGTGTTATTAACATAGAGCACTAAGGAAGTGTAACAACCATAAGCATGCATATAGCTTTTGCATGAAGCCTTCCTGGAGTCTTAGTTTCTTCAGCATTTCACAGGTCAGGAAAAAACTTGAGTTATAAAGAGTCGCTGTAGACTTCACATGATACTCAGGAAACAGTTGCCAACGAAACCAACCATCATCAAAACCACAAACCAAACTATGCATACTTGCTTCATGAATGAATACCAATGTCTATACACAAACACAACAAATAGTCTAAAAACTCACAATCAAACAAAAAAGATGTTAAGTTCCACACAAGCTTTGATACAACTTTTATAAGCAAGTCAAAGCAGCATTAACTGTAGCAAGTTAACAAAACAGTGTCAACACTCCTTTTTCATTCAACAAGACAGCATCTTTAAACCTTTTTTCTCATTTATGCTAAAAATATTTTTTGTGATTATCAGACAAATTCTCATCTCCCTGAACACAGTTCAAATATCAAAACAATCAAGAAGAGACAAAAGTACACTTAAAACAAAAAAAATAAAAATGTAGTTGCTACCTCATCCGAGGTTCTTGAATCAGAGCAAGCATACAAAGCAAATTCTAATCAAACAATTGTGGTCTTTCCACATGATACTAGAAGAACCTGCATCTATAATGAAATCAAACACCAACATCATTCTAATTCCTCTACATTTCTGCCAAGCACAACCTTAAATTTTCAATCAAAACCCTGAAATGCAAAAAAATCCTAAATCACGAACAAATGAACATGAAACCCTAAAAATCACCAAAAATTACAGGCAAATCGAACCTTTTACCTTCAACAAAGAAGTGAAAGGGAGAGGAGAAAGAAAGGGAGAAAGGATAGCCTGTGAAGGGAGAGGTGTTTTTCTTACCCACTAGGCAAAAAATTTGGCAGACTACGATCTAAGGTCTAAAGCCGTAGTGAATATTTGAAAACAACAATCTATGGCTTTCTTGTTACAAAAGTGCATCATATGCCATTATTTAAATATGGCTGAAGTCTTTGTTAAAAATCAAAAGGTCATAGTTAAAAGTCTAATAACTCATTATTAGATATGATTTTTTTATTAAATCGTAGTTAATAATTATTTTTAACAACTTTTACCTGTCTTTATTTTGTAATGCCACATTATTTTTAACTGCCTAAGGTTAGGTCATACAATTCGCAGTCAATTGCTCTTAGAGCCCACCACTTGAACTGGTGTTTCCCCTTATTGAATATAAAAAAAAACACCTACAGAATTTGAACAATAATTGAACCTGAAACCTATAAACTGATAAATACTGTTTAACAGATCAAGATGCACTGACCCAAACCTAGATTCTCTGTACTCTGTTAACATTTGTTAATTTAAAAAAAAAAAAAAAGTGGAATCGTTTCCTTCACAAAAAGTACATGTATTTTTTAATCGTATTTTCTATCTGTCACCGAATTTACCTCAATGGCCATGAAGTCAGTCTTGAATAATGTTCTTTTGTAAAGCATTGGAGTTGTTATCCAATTAAATATTGTTTACCAAGAAAAAGCAGGAAGCATTTGAGGGGCAAGGAACTTTGTAAACTAATTATCACTTTTTTGTGTGCTGTGTTTGGATATATGAACAAAACAAACGCCTGCAGTAGAGCAGCAGGGATCCAGAAAGCCGCTAAGTGCCATGCCTATTTGACAATGGCAATCACATGAAAGGATTTCATGTGGGTCCTGCACTATGTAGCTGCGGGCCCCATGCAATGCTGTCATGTGATTGGCTAGTGTCACATAGCCATGGCACTTAGCCACTCATTTGATCTCAACTCCATCTGGTATGGCAATTTGTGAATGTCATCAAGTTGATGAGATGTCATAAGTTTGAAACCCTAAGGTGGCGTCCCTTTCCACAAGGTCAAAATTGTGTGGAACTCTCTATTGGCCGAGAGGACCTCAAAGGGTTTTATCAACAGGAGGCCAGCCAATGTGCAGTCAGTGATGAAAGGTTTTTTCTTAGATTATCAACAACAACAAAAAAAATCCTAGGTTGGGGCACATGGGCACATGGGCACAAGACAAAAGAAAGGATTCCAAAATGAAAAGTCCACCAAAGTCTTCTCTTTGAGAGGCGAGCAGGTTGTATGTTCCCCCAGCGGGGCCGCATGTTTGGGGGGTCCGGAGGAATATCTTGGGATCTGCAATATTCCTTCATACACACCCAAACTGAACGTGGCACTCATTCGGACCCGCGAACACGCGGCCCCGTGTTCCAGGGGGAACATACAACCTGCTCTCCTTTGAGAGACTTGCAACTTTTAAGGCTCTCTTTTCACAAGGGATGCATTGCCCCAAATATCCTTACCTTAACCCTTTTAAATAAAAAGGGTATAACTTCAGTGGAAATTGGTTCCTTCTAAAATAACTACAAGAGTGGGGCCTTCAAACTGGATCTAATATGACTTGGAAATGTGTACACTATACTAAAATTGGGGCCTCACTCATATGAGTTGTAACCAATTATTTAATTGATCATTAATTAACAGGCAGAGGTTTTTGCCCAACTCCAGCTTCCAGCTTGTGTCTCTCAAAGGAAAAAGGAGAAAAGAAAAGATTATTCCTGTCCATTCATTTTTGAAAATTAAAGAAATGTCACCTTTTGCTTCCATCTAAATAAAGAGATTTCCTTTTCCTGGCCATTTTGTCACCCACTGCGTCTCTTGAAATGACCAAACTCTTGAAAGTTAACCTTGTTTAACGATCTAATTGTCACTTCGGAAAAGATTAAAAAGCAAACACAATTCTTTAAGTAGATGACATGATATTCCTCAAATTCAACAGATTAATATTCATGCATACTGATTAGAAAAAAAAAAATCAGAACTGAGCTGGGCGTCTCTCAAAATCCGGAAGAACACCATCCTTGTGAAACATCACATTAAGTCCAGTTGATTTTTCAAATGAATTACATATATATAGGGTTAATGTTTGGTGCTATTGAAGGTACCAAATTATATGAAACTATTGAGCTGGAACTTTATTAACTCAATCTGATCACATAGATGTGTTCATGAAAGTTGGTTTGCTAAGAATCAAACTTTGGATAGTGTTATTTCGATTCAAAAATATGATTATCGTCAATTTTTAAAGTCCTTAAAAAACTTGTTTATGTATCATAATCATATTCAAAACTCATTTTCCACTAAACAAACATTGTTGATCACATCTATAAGATTTAATTTACAAAAAAATTCAAAACCTACGATTTTCAGACCAATAGTTTCATATAATTTGGTGTCTTCAATAGCACTAAATATTAACCCACCCTATATATATATATAAAGGATCACTAGAATAAGTTAACTAGAAATATATGAACCAAGTATGAACTATGTATTTTTGACACTTTTTTTGCAAATTCAACCGTGTGGATGTGATTGGCATGATGAATTTGCTAGGAATCAACCATTGGATCCTGTATTTTTTATGAAAAATGTGAGTTTTGAATGCTTGATTATTTATGAAGATTATGAGTCATTGATTTTAAAGCCTTAAAAAAAATTATGCATTAAAATTGGATGATTCAAGAGTGGGTTCTTATCAAACCAAGCATGTAGATCACATCAGGGTTAGATTAAAGAGAAAGAACGAAATAGCTATGAAAATCACGGTTTATACATTAGTTCTGATATTTTCACTTCTGAGTATATATATATATATATATATATATATATATATATATATATATATATATATATATATATATATATATATATATATATATATATATAATGTTACTGTGTTTTGGGAGCACCCACTTCCACCTACTAGAAATCATAGTTGTAGGGTGCATCTTCTCAATCAAATCTTATAAATCTTATAGATGTACTTAGCACAGTTCCTTTGATAAGAATCTTGTTTTTGCAGAATCAAATTATGTTAAAATTAAATCATACAAAATTAGTACATGGTGAGTAGTTGGTTTTTGAAGATCTATATGTATACCATAATCACATGATCCAAAACTTGTTTTTCACTAAATAATGATTATAAATCATATCTATTTGGGTGTGATCCACTAAAAAAGCAATTAAATTTCAAAATTTTGAAGTTTCTATTAGGTGGAAATAGGCCTATATATATATATATATATATATATATATATATATATATATATATATATATATATATATATATATATATATATATGAGAACTGAAAATGTGATAACTAATGTCTTAACCATGATTTTTTTGTTCTTTTCTCTCTTGAATCTAACCGTACAGATGCGATCTGCATGCTTCTTTTTATAAGAACATGCTCTTGAATCATCCTATTTTGATGCATAAATAAGATTTTTTAAGCTTAAAATCAATGGCTCATAATCTTTATAAATATTAAAGCATTCAAAAATCTCATTTTTTCATAAAAACGATCCAATGGTTGATTCTCAGCAAATTCACCATGCTAAGCACATCCACATAGTCGGACTTGAAAAAAAAAAGTGTTGAAAATGCGCATATTTCTAGTTTTCATATTTTAGTAACTCTCTCTCTCTCTCTCTCTCTCTCTCTCTCTATATATATATATATATATATATATATATATATATATATATATATATATATGCTAATTCTTGTATTCAAAAAAGTTAGTTTTTGCTCATCAGTGTAATCAAAAGAGTAGCTATGAGGGTTCCACTTATATAAATTCACTGGTTGGTGGTTACGCGCTTCCGCTGTCAACAGATTGAAAAAAAAACTAAAACCTAACTCTCTCTATCTTCTCTCGGCCCGAAAATCTTCATATGGGTGTGGAGAACCTCAATTCTACCATTGAGGAATCCCGGGTATTGCTTGGAAAACTCGAGGCTACCATTAGAGACGCATCCGAGCAATGCCCATCTTCTTGTTGCCCACACAGAACCGAAGAAGCGTCGTATTCCTGTGCCCAAGATCATGGAAGGCGTCTACATGGTGGATTCTCGGCCTGCCCACATGTTGAAATTAGGAATTTGATGGCAATCAGAGACTCTCTGCAGGTCTTCGAAGAGTGGCTTCGATTCTTGGAGGTTAGTTTTGATTGAATTCTATAGACCATGACTCGACTTGGGGCTTGAGAATAGCAATCTGTACAATTCCGAGTTCGAGTCTGACTTGAAGGGATTCTGATGCTTTGGTTTGACATTTTCAATTCGCCTGAATTGGTCGTAGCTGCGTTTTATGTTGGTGGGATCTCTTATGTGATATTTTTTTGTTTGAGATATCTCTTAAACAGCCCATTGAAATGTTGGATTTCGTTGGTTTCCTTTTGTTCTTTTTTGTTTGGTTCATAAAGTCGATTCGTTAATTCAATTCGTTATGAGTTTCTGATTCGCTCTATTTGATTTGATTTCTGACATGTTTTCCAAATTTTTAGTCTTCTATCTGTTCAATTCATGTATTGATATTTTGGGCATGTGTTAATCACCAAGTTGGTTGGTTGCAGCTGTTGAGAATAGTGAGCTTTTCGATCGATAGGGAAAAAAACGGTTTTCTATTAGATTGTAAATTTGATAAATGCCGAGCACATTTTAGAGAGAGAGAGAGAAATGAGCTGTCTTGAGAATGATTTTCCAGTTAATGACCAGAAAAATGAGGAGAAATATTGTCCCATCTGCGTATGGGGTCGGCTTTGCTTGTCGTATTTCTCCATTGGTTTCTACCTAAAATTTGTGGCCAGAAACACAAAAAGGAAAAGATTCCTCAAAGAATTTGAGTGGAACTCAATTCGGGATTCTCCGATTTGTGAAACGAACTCAATTGTAATTGAAATTGTTAGAGATGGTCTCCTCAATGCAGTAGTGTTGATGCTGTTCCTACGAGTGCAGAAAACATTTAGTTTCTGAAATTAAGCGAATGAGATTGGATATCCCAGTAATCTCAACTGTAAACAATGGATACTAGGCGCTGCACATATCGACCCGTGCAGTTTCTGTAGCTCTATCTTTTGACTCGAGATGGGAGCAGGTTTGAAAAAGGACAGTTCATTTGTTTGCATATAATCATCTCTCCTGTGGAGAGAGAGAGAGAGAGAGCTCTGGAAATCCATGTTTTATGATGCCCTTCTGGGAACCCATGATTTATGACCCCTCCAATTCTTCTAAGACTCACCATGGAGGCTGCCACTACTACAACTTAGACATACACTTCTAGGATGTTTTAAAGCCTATAGAGATATCGGTAAAACCACACAAGTAACCTATTATTTCTACATATCATACCACTCTTATTCCAATTTCCATTTCACTTTTGATGAAATGTGGATGTGCTGCTTCTGATCAAGCTCAATCAGCCAATATCTGTTTTTCCAATATTAGCTTCTTGTTTTGGAAGTTACATGACTAGAAGAAATTTTCAAAACTGATTTTCCAATTGCTTATGTTTCCTAAGTATCTTTCTTAATCTTGTTCCCAAACAAAAAAAATTCTCGTATCATGAATGCCAAGACATCGTTACACCATAGCTTTCAGATTGATGCCATAGTGAACCCTGATTGAGTCATGCATTCCCTTCATAACTGCAGCTTCAATTATCTATTCTGAAGGAACTCTGTCTCAAACTCAATTTTGGCATTAAGAGGCTGTATGTGAAGAGCTATATTCCAAAGTACTGACACTTTATAATGGCATGTTGCATCTTCAACATAAAAGAAAACACAGTGGTGCCCCTCCCTCATACTTCACAGAAGCAGTTGGACTGCATCTCATTTTCATCCTAAGAACAAAACTAGTGATCTTAGTAGGGATACAAATACCTTCTTCCTGTGCCCAATCTTCAGATTCAAAGATGAACAAATTCACACTTCAAGAAAACCTATGACCAGAACACTTCATTAAGCTTGCTTCATAATGGAATGGCAAATTCCCATGAAGGACGCCAAGGTACCCATATGCTATCTGTAACATTACAAGTCAAGACGACTGGAAAATTATCTTCACCACTAAACCAGCCACCTCACCCCTCTCACGCCTTCTGTCCAATCAACTGTCTCATTTCTCATGTTTTCACCATGAAAATATCTCTTAATTTTCCACGGTCCATGATATAGTGAACTTCTCACTTCAAATCACTAATGTATCAAAATTTTCATGATTTTCAGATATTGCAATCTCAGCAACATGTAGAAAGATGTGCAGCTTTTGTACGGTTGGAACAGAGCCGGCAATTACTTGTTAAAAGGCTTGTAGACCATAATGGAAAAGATTGGCCTGTGATCCAAGAGGCACTTGAGTTTGCAAGAGCAAAAGATAAATCTGCCAACCTACATTCAAACGAATCATTCTCCTACAGCAAAAATATGTCTTCGCCGAACCATATTAGTCATGGCACAAGCCCTTTGAAAGGATTTGCATCTTTCATCAACTATTCTTTCCAGATCATGAAGAAGCCACTAAAGTTGCAGAAGGCTGCTGGAGTGATACTGAGTCTTGGAGTAGCTGCGGCTGGGATGCTTTTAGCATTGCAACTGCAACAAAGAAGCCAACAACCCAGGAAGGTGCTTAAAATGATGCACAAAACAAATGTTGGTCATCAAAAAGGTGGTCAATCTTTTATGAATTCTGCAAATAGAGGAAGAGCACAGAAAATTTGGAGCAATCCTATGGATGTTTTACATGGAAGGGGATGATGGTTGTTTTTTATACTTGGTTAGCCATAATAGGACAATTTTTTATTGGTTTGTCACAAAGTTTTGCATCTGATACAGGTTTGAAAAGGAAAAAAGAAAGGCGCTTTATGCACTCAGCAGTGGGACAAGCACCGCAATGATTTGTTGGTCATTCTACGTTTTTGCATATTCAGCAACAGATGGAGTGTTGTGTGAAGCTTTGAGAGTATTATTTCTTTGTTTGGTAACTGATCTATAGCATTTTTTGAAATTTTTTCCTTCCTTTTCTTTGTGTGGGGTTTTTGTTGTAACCAATTAGCAAATGTATTTAATTGTGGGTATCAACTTTGTTTTTGTTTTTTCTTTTTTTCTCGAGCAATTACTGGAGATTAATTCTCTGAATGTAATAAAAATACAACCAGATCTTTCAAGGAAATGCGTGAACCTGATTTTGGTTAAACACTATTTTTCGTAACTGAATGCATGTGAGCATGTCTTTGAATTGGATGCAGAGCTTAAAGCCTTAAAAGACATCATACTTGTATTCAGGTTAAGATGGCTGCACCTGGCTGTATTGAAGCTAAGTCCATGGTTTGTATGATTTTTTTTCATGCAGGTCGGGGAAACCACCCTCGAAATCAGAGACCTAGTCGTGCTGGCTAAGCCTACCATAAACCCGTGGCACATCCCTTGCCCCATAGAGAGTTGCCCAGCTTCGGGTGAGGAAGGCTTATCCTTGCCCTCGTTAATGCAAGGAGCTGACACTCGTGGGAATGGAACCCTGACCACCGGTGTAGTGGCTAAGGGCCCTTCCACTGCGCCAAACCCCTTGGGGACATGGTTTGTGACTTGAAACAATGATCAACACAAACTAGCAGAAAGCTTGACCTTGCCGCAGCTTGAGAATACCTGGCCAGCAGGGATCTCCCGAAGGGCTTCCAAGGTTGGAGTGGAATTGAGTTCTGCGAGATTGGAGAATACCTGTTGCTTTCTTGAGGTGGGTCCCTGTAAGGCTGGGGGACCGGCAGACTCACCTCGGGTTTACTTAGTAAGGGTACAGACCCATTAAATGACCTGGAAGGTTCTTCGTCATCAAAATAATTTATTTTTTTATTTTGATTTTTATCTTCATCTCATAAAAATGCATGGAATTTGAGTTGCTAACGTTTAAAAACGCGGTTGATTCAGTTCGACTTGGTCACTTACTGGGTCAAACGAGTGTATGACCCAGAAATGAACAAAACTAGGCTGAGTCAGCCGAGTTTTAGCGTGACTCAGATAAGTAAGCTCATGACTGGACCGAGTCATATATATACATATATTGTATATAATTACAAATATTATATGAAATATAATATAAATAATATGGATATTATACATAAAAAAAAGGTTATACATATATTAATAAAAGTATACATTAAACACATTACAAAATATCATACAATGTATTTTATATATAATATATTAATAACATATTATAAAATATGCATACCTTATATATTTTATATAAAATATAAAAACACCCCGCCGAGTCAAGGGTCAATCATGAACTAACCAAGTAACGAGTCACTGGGTTTGAAAACTATCAGCATCCAAAATAAGTGCCCTAAAATGTAGGTGCAATCCCCCAGCTTGGCTATCAAAAAGGAAAAGGCTGGTAGGAAAGTAAAGACGAGTAAGGGTATGTTCGGCTGCTCTTTTTTCATGTAATTTAGAATCTCATGAGAAAGTGATTCTCATGAAGTTCTAAATCATTTGATTTGAAATCTCATGAGAAAGCGATTCTCATGCTCGGTTGGCTTGAAGGAACAAATCTCATACAAATGTGATTCATTTTCTTTTGTTCGGTTATTGTGACATGGATTTATTTTTTCATGTTTTAAAAACTTGGATTATGAATTAGATCTAAGGGATCATGGATTGGATCAATGTTTTTTTTTTGGATTTAATGAGCATGGATTATATTTAATGGATCCTGGATCATGGGTTTGGATTGATGGATCCATAATTCCATTCTCTCATGTAATTCGTATAAAGAAATCCATTCCAGCGAACTCATCCCCCTCCACCCTTCAGCTGTATTGTTCCTAGTGGAGCTCACCCCTCCCCCTGCTATCTCAACCACTTGAAAAAACAATGTTACCTGTTTTTTCCTTTAATAGCCATTGCAGCAGAGCCGTGAAACATTCATGGGTGTGATTTAGAATCAGAATGATTTGAAATCACAAGGCAACCCATGAGAATCGAAATCGCAGGTGACTGAAATCTCATGTTCGGCTGCTCCTGAGATTTTAGTGATTTTAGAATCACTTTCTCAAGGAACCTGAGAAAGTGATTCTAGAAGGAAAGAACAGAAGGTGCCCTGAGATCAAAAAAAAAAAAGTCAGAGGTCAAACCAAGCTTTTTTTTATTGGTTGTGGCAAAGCCAGAAATTGGTGTCGGCAGATAAAGTGTATACATTGCACATTTTAGTGTGCCGCTGCACCTGATCTGCCCTCCATCTTCTATTAGGCTTCACAGCTGACAGACTGGTCCCAAGAGATGGCGGGCGGCCAGGTGTGGCGGCACACTCTAAGTGAGCAATGTGATTGCACCTTGTTTGCCCTTGAAATTTGTGGAGATGGTGCAGCGATGGCTTTCTGACCCATCGGCTGTCACAAGGATACGACAAAAGGACACAAGACACGAGAGTGAATTGAAGACAGCCCATCAGCACCAAGTATTTTAGAAACTCGAAGCCACCAACCATAATAAAACTCTCCCCGACCATTTTTCCCTTTAAGCATTCAAGCCTTAAGTTGGGAATTCTTTTTCATATTGCACAAATAATTCCAGCTTTGGTATCTCCGAATTTGCTCACAATAATATCATATTGCTTAACATCTGTAACCAGGTAAGATCAGAATTCTTTGAAATATAGAATTGGCTCTACGTGTTGTCGAATTGTTGACTAGTTTCTAAGCTTCTAGATTCATTTACAGACTCAGGCAAACCAGTAAAAACAAAAGAAATCAACAAATAAAAACTTTAAATGAACTACAAAAATCAGTGAACTTACTATGAACCACCTAATTTTTCTGCTATATATTCAGCAGCTTGGGTTTTTCATCTGGTCCTATAATCCATCAGTCGATAAAGCTAATAAAATTATCAAACCGTCCTTCAAATTTATTCTATTAATGAAAGAATACAGGATTGTTTTACTAACGAAGGGCAAGAAAATAAATCCATGCACTAGGTTAGTATCCAAAACGCATAAAAAAAAGGCAGAAAGCTGGTCATATCCAAAAGTTGGGTGCTTATGCCAATGACAGTCATTTTTTTATAATTTACTCGAACATTTAGGGCATGTTTGGTAGAGTCTCATGAGATTTGGACTCTCATGCACATGAGAAAGGAATCTCATTGGCATAGGCTAAACAAACATCAGAAAATTAGCGGTGAAAAACAGACTCTCGTTTGCCTTGACAAATATGAGTTGCTTTCTCATTTATGAGAATCAGAATCACAAGGAACCCCATGTTATTATGATTCATGACTCCAAATCAAATGTGACCCAGCAAACCAAATAAAGACCAGCAGGCACAGGCACAAGCCATGTTGGCCAAATCTCAGCCCTGTAACCCAATCTGACTTCCCAAGTCAGGTTGAGTTCAAGACACAAGGTTGTCAAACACACAATGCTAAAACATAGAAAATCAAAGAACAACAACCATCAGACAGATTCATATAGAGAAATTGTTGAGTGAAAAAAAACATCAGCCTCTGGCTAACAGTACATCTAATTTTTTCCCACGATATTCATGAGAAAGCACCTTCCTGTCCGTGTTCCTAAGAGAAGTATCTTCTGAAATCCGTGAATCATCAAGCAGAAAGCCACTCTTGAATGCCAACTGGTGCAATTGTAGCACAGCAATCATGCTAACAGCAATCAAGGTTGCATTGCCAATTAACCCAGCAACTGTCTCAAACTTTAGCGACTTTTTGGCAAAATCAAAACTCGAGGCAAGCATTTGCATGAGAAAATTTGACCCCTTTGATCTAAGGGCTTCCATATTCTTGCTCATATGGCTTCTTGTTAGATCCTCTGGGACAACAAAATTTTCGCTGGCACTGCCAACGAATGCTAAGGCTTCTTCAATGACCGAGTACTTCTTGCCATGATAATCTGCAAGCCTCATAGCCAGAATAAGACGACTTTGCTGAAGTTGTGCTATTGCAGCGTCTCTCTCAGCTCGTTGCTGTGATTGTACAGTCTAACAAAGAAATAAGACAAAGAAACTATCTAAACCAATTATATCATTGTCGCATGGTGGTTTAAAGAAAAAAAGTTTTCTAGGTTATGCAACCTAATGACCAAGCAGAACCATAGAGACTTTGTTACATAGGCATAGAGAAACCTGATCAAATACATAAAGTCAAATCCACATATGCATGTGCTTCACCAGAAAGGATTTTTCTCTCAAAGACATCAGCATTTGGCAAATAGCTCACAACTTGATCCATTGAAAAAATGACTGCTATCCTTGACAATTCTTGCTATATCTAGAAACTTATCCAAAATGTTAAGTCTTGCAGTTGTTTTCCTCTTACACAAATACAATTAGCTAGACCCATCAAATCATCATTGGCATACACAATGAAGAACATAAATACAGATCTAGCACCTAAAAATTAAAGATGATTAACACTGACAAGCAATTTCTCTAAGCTATCATTCTTATCTGCCAGTGAATGTGAAACAATTTTCTTTGCATCGTTCCACATTCAAATTAGACAAACCATGGTTCCTCAACATCCAAGAAATAGGAAACGTTAATGAGATCAATATACATAAAAAAAATGTTTGATTACTAGAAGTATGAGGCCTGCAACCAGCTAAACTAGTTGCTTTAAAAATATATATATTTAATATACTAGAAACATTTGAGGGTGATCAACTGATCAGTTTTTAAAGAGCTTAAAAAACTTCTAAGTGGATTGGAACAGTGCAATAAGTAAATATGCATTAATATTATCCCCTTGCTAGGCAAAGAATAATAAAAGGTAGTACCAAGGTTGCCAAACTAGGAAGCGAAAGCGGGAAAAAATACGGGAAGCAATGCATTTAAAAATGTATAAGAAGCGGGAAGCGAAGAATAAAAAAACAATATATAAGAATTGAATGAGAATCAAAATGGAACACAGAAAAAAATTGAAGTAAAAGTAAGTATTCTTAAATTTCATCTCATGATATTTTAGTGTAAGAATTAAATTTTTAACAAAATCTAAAAATGATGACTGCTAATTTAGAGAAAACACATGGAAGTGAGTGAAAAGTGTGAGAGGAAACACATAAAAAACATGAAAAGTAGAATGAGAGAACATACAAGAATAATAGATCAAGTGTGTGGAAAGCATAGGAGAAGTGTGGGAGAATCGATATTTTCATCAAGTTTCAAAAGCGAGAAGTATAGCGCTTCCGAAGCGAGTTTCCGGGAAGCAGACTTCCCACCTATTTAAGAAAATTCTGGTAACTCAGGGGTAGTGCCAATGCACAAGAGAAAGTGAATAGGTACTGACTCATTAACTTGTAAAACGAGCACCTAAACTATATGGCATGTATATTAATAAGGGCAAATGTCAAAATTCCCTTAAACAAAAAGAAATTAAAGTATAAACAAAACAACATAGAAAATGATAGAAATGCACATAAAGGACAAAAAGATAAACAAACGTACACTGCAGAAAGCATGCATACAGGGCAAAGGAAGCATAAGGCCTCCAATGAATTCACAAAAAGGTTTAGAAAGAAAAAGGCAGCCATAGCTAGGTTTATACAGGATATCTTAGGTCTCACATTTGGGATCAGAAACACTTCATGCTAGTGCCACGAGGGTACCTAAGAATCCTCAAACTAACCTAACAAGAGATGAAATTCAAGTCTGATGGCAAATAGGATTCAACGTTTTGTTATTTTCAGTTAATGGCAACATAAGGGAAGATCAGTTGATCAGATCCACCAAGTGGTAGAAGGGAGAAGGGAAGGCACCAAGACCCGGACAAGGTGCATGGTAGCAATGGTAGCAAAAGCCAAGAATTAGAAACTAGGAAGCATAACTATTACATACATGCAAATATTATATCAAAGCTTAAGAAAATGTGAAATTACCAAAAATTAAAAGAATTAGGGCGAAGACAAAGTATCAGCGACCCATTATGAATCTTGAAAACCTCACTAGAGAAGGAAAGTTCAACATCTATTACATAATGGAAATGAAAATAATTGACTTGAGGGTATATAACCATCTGGTATTCCTAACTTGTTTGTGACAACTTTATGTTACCCAGGCTACACCTAACTAACAAAAATAATTATATCTACATATTGTACTTCTGATAAGATTGGTTTGCTTCATTCACATAGTACTCATTTTATCTCTCATATCCTGATATCCATGTAATTCTATCCGTCTGGAAAGAGAGTCAATCCCACTGTGCATAAGACCACCGCATGCTAGATTCTCTCTCGAGCTGTTCGAGATAAGGAACTGACTTTCAAAAATGCCCCATACTGACTGTAGATTTCGAACAGGTTCACATATTCATTTACATTGTCCTCGATCAATGGCCAAGACTTGCATCCTGTCATGCGGGCTAAAGCGTCTCGGGGATTCAGACCTTTGACATTGATTAAGAATTGTTTCTCCAATGGATCTTCTGGATGATCAAATCCATGAATGCAGTTGGTGCATTTGTGAGGCCAAAAGGCATCACCTCACCACGAACTCGTATAACTCATATCTCGTTCGAAAAAGTTGTCTTTGCAATATCTTCATTTCTAATACGAAGTTGATGATAACCTGACCTGAGGTCAATCTTAGAGAAAATCTTTGCCCTCTGCAACTGATCGAAAGGTCTTCGATCCTAGGTAACAGGTATTTATTCTTAATCATCGCTTGGTTGAGCATCCTATAGTCAATGCACAACCTCAAGGATTCATCTTTCTTCTTTACGAACAACATTGGTGCACCCCAGGAGGATGCACTGGGTCGAATAAAACCTTGTTCCAAAAGTTCTTCTAACTGTCGCTTCAACTCTTCAAGCTCTACCGGAGCCATACGATATGGTGCCTTAGAAATAGGAGTAGTTCCAGGAATAACTCGATACAAAACTCAATCTCTCATTTCAGAGGCAATCCGAGCAATTCCTCAGAGAACACATTGGGGAACTCCCGAACCACGTCCAAGTCTTCAATCGAAACTAACTCAGGCTCAACTGGGGTAATACTGACCAGAAATGCAGTATCCCCATTTCGCAAATACTTCTGGGCTTTGAAAGCATAAATCAAACGGCTATCTCGCAACGATCGAGAAAGCTTGATCTCTAGAACAGTATGATTAGGCGGGAATAAGACTACCTTGCCTTCTCTACAGAGGACTTGTGCATGATACTCGAACAACCAATCCATGCCTAAAATGACGTCGAACTTAGTCATATCTAGCAGGATTACGTCAGCTGACAAGTTCTGCCCTGCCACCGACACCTCGATGCTCGGAATATAAGAATTACAAAATGACTGATCACCTGTCAAAGTACGAACCTCCAACGGGTAATTCAAAGACTCTACGGTCAAAGGCAATGTTCTAGCAAATCTGACAGATATAAAGGAATGCGAAGCACCACAATCAAATAACGTAAAAGTTGCATGACCAGCAACTGGAATAGTACATTGGACCAACTCGCCTTTGGTCACTTGTTTCACTGTTGCTGCGTAAGCACGTCCTGCGATAGATTTTTGGTTGCCTTGCCTCTGCTTATGTGGTTGTTGTGGCTGATGTTGTTGAGGCTGCCTCTGCAGAACTCGCTGTGATGTTCCTGGTGCGTTTCTCCTTTGATAATCCAACGGCTTTTTCCAGCAATCCTTTATATAGTGGCCCATATTGCCACAATAGAGACATCCCCCAGTGTCACGAGGGCAAGGTCGACCCGAATGGTCGACAAGACACTTGGGACATCCCGCTGCTACTGCGATCTGCCTTTGAGGTAGTGAAGCAACAAATTCATGCATAAATACATGGTGCATTAATCTGATAGGAACTCATAATCTATAAAGGGTTTAGACTCTTTTCTTTCCTCTATTCTCCATACATATATAAACATTTATATATAAAGTTGACAGATTCAATTTTCTGTAAAGACCCGGCCACAGGGACTACATCCACTTCAATACCACCACATCATTGTAATTTTATCACATTCTTGAACAATTCTAATGGGATGTTACCATCAATGCATGAAATCCAACGATAAAATTACTGAACCCTTGATGTCTTGAATCATGGTGCAAAACAATTACTGAATTCTTGAATAGCGGTGCGATTTCCCCCCGACAATCCATAAACACACTAAATTTACTGAATTAATGAATCATGGCGCAATTTTCTCCCAACGTCGTGTAAAAGCAACGATGAAAAATGCGAACTCTTGAAACGTCATTTTGAGCAAAAAATCTGCAAACCAATGAGAAAAAAGGAAATTGACGAATGGGTAAACGAGAGGGAAAAGTTACATGGTAGAACTCGAGTTGATCTTCGAGGTTCTCGAGGGCAGTTCGTATGGCATTCAGGCTCCTCGCCTCCGAGAACTGGTCCTTCTCGGTGAGGCATTCCTTCATGAAGACGAACCCGTTCTGGTCCTTCGTGGGCTTCTCCTGGGGCTTCGTGGAGTTGAGGAAATGGGCCTTCGTGACCGAGTGAATGGCGTCGCTGATCTTATCGTGGAGATCCCAGATCTTCTCGAGGATGGATTCGATCTCCTCGACCTCCATTTCCTATCTCATGGGTGCAGCTGAAAATGGTGGAAAGTGGTGCAATTCTAAGGTTTACTGCTTGAGCTCTTTCTCTCAGACCATTTCGTGAGAATTTGAGGCGTTTGATTTTGGGAACAAGGGAACATCTGCGTTTGGATTAAGAAGCATTGCAAAGAGGTAGTCACCTGACTTGAGGGAATTCAAACGCTGGTCCTTTCCAGGTTATCCAAACACGTACACGTCGGATTATTTTGATAATTGGACTGCAAATAGCCAGATATGTAATCTCCATAGTTTTTACAAAAATCCCAAAAATCATAAAAACAAAAAGGCCCAAATTAGCAGATAAACAAAAACCCCGAAATCAGAACAAACCAAAAGAGCCCATATTAGCAGAGAAACAGAACGCCCCAAAATAAAAAGGATTCAGAAAATTCAGAACGCTCAAACCCCCGAGAGAAGATTCAGAAAGCCCAAGAAACCCTATCAAGAAAAAAACCTTAATATAGAGATATTAATGGCCACAATGCCCGTCACCTACTTCCTCCCCTTCCTCAGAGAGAGAGAGAGAGAGAGTACCAGTCGGCCAATGCAGTTGCCTTGCTTGCCCTTCCTCGCAGAACGCCCAGCCGATCACCGCCTTGCAGGAGATAGATCCGACTCGCCGGACGTCACCGTCTTCCAGAGAGAGACAGTCGCCGGCGGCGGTGATGGCTGCTCCTACCGGAGATGAACCCTTGAGCTCTCACAGAAGAGCGTAGTGTTGTTAAGGCTGGAGAGGGAGAGGCCCCACCTCAAAACATTTTGCTACTTTGCAAGGGAAATTTTCTTTTTCTTTTTTCCCTTCGAAAGAGAGTGTCCTGAGGAAAATTTCAACAAAAATAAAGGCATGCTGGGGTTAGGCTAAGGATGGCAGTGGATCGGGACAGGGGCGGGGGACAAGGTCTCCACACCCGCCCCGTCTCAAAATCCTGCTCTCTATTTTCGCCTTCATTCTTGCATGGGTTTGGATTTTAACCTCCATAACCGCCACCATCCTTGTTTCTCCTCGGTCCATTGCCATCCCTACCGTTAGGCTGACCCCCGCAGGTTTTGAACCTGCAACGTCCCACAACAAGTAGACGTGCACTGACAGCTCCTACCAACCGGTAAATACGCTTGAAGTTTTAGCATCAAGCGAAAGACCACCATAGTTGTCATAGTGACAAATCTTGCGAGATTTTCAAAAATATCGTGAAAACTTACTTGAAAGTTAAAAACAGAAAGTTCTCGCTATATTTTCAATTTCTCATTATTTTTTCATCAGAATCACGAATATCGTGTTTTAAACATAATATTTATGTTTTTATTGGCTATTTATCATTAAAAACATATGTTTTTATTTTAAATTTTTTATATTTTAATTCATTTTTTATTACAAATATTTTACTGAAAAAACATTATATATATATATATATATATATATTTTATTGCTATCTTTGGTTGCCAAGATTTGGCTGTTTTTTTATTTTTTGTCACTGATTGCTAAGAAATGAAATAGATACTAGAAGTGATGCATGAAGCGAAAGTGAAAGGTAAAGTGTCAAAAAAGTAGTACAAAGCATAACGATTGTAAAACAATTGTGAAAGTGCATAGAAAATGAAAAAGATACATATAGGAAACAATATGAAGTGCAAGCAAAAGCAAATAAAAAAAAGTGACTTGAACACAAGTATAAGACCATATAAAATTATCATACAAGATTGTTATAAAAATGTTATTATTTTTAATATAAAAACATAAAAAGCGAAGGAAAAGCAAGAAGAAGTGAAGGAAGTGGAACTTCGATTAAAGAGAATCGAGCTTTTCATATTTCGAAAGAAGATTTTTCAAAGCTTTTTTTTCAAAGAAGGGAAAAAAAATTTCCTTTTCAAAGCATGCTCCATGTAACAAGTTTTGGTAATTATGAAAAAGACACGTTTGAATTTATGCTAGTTAATTAAAAGTAATTTTTTCAAGTAATTAACTTTGGCCCCAAAGGAGTTTGGTATAGTGGGATGAGACTTAGGGTGCTAGTCAGGTGGTTTAGGTTCAAATCTTATGGGTGTTACCCTTTGTGCAAGCCAAAACGCGAGGGCAAGGGGTAAGCCTGCAGAGTTCTACACTGCCAGGACAGTGATTGTAAGAATGGCAGGCAAAACCGGTTCGGACCCGAGTCTAATCGGACCCACCATAAGAGAAACCATATTCGGACCCAATAAGAACTACATAAACCAAACCTAGATCATACCCTATAAAAATTGATTTTTATCATTTTTATATTAAAAATTTAGGGGTATTAATAGAAGCAAGGTTCGGGCCTGGTTCTGATATAAAATTTCAGCTAGAACTCATACCTCAAGTTTCAACATGGATAGAAGACTTTCCTTCAAAGCCCAAAACAAAAAAAAAAAACTAAGAACCACATGGATTTAATAATTCTAATTCCACGAGAAAAAGGTCTACAACTTATAGGCAGAATACAAATTACCGTTCATATTATCATTTTGTTGAACAGTAGTGAGGTAAAGGAGTAAAAATCATTGTTGTCAGTATCGGTATCGACCCTGAATCGTTGGGCCACCGATTCAGATGTATCTGCCTATACGGATACTCAAGTGAATCGTTCTGTATAGGTAAAAAATCACAAAAAATATTACGTGTCAATCGTAACGTGATACATGTTAAAACTATTAAAATAACATTTTTAGTATTTTTTTTTGCATTTATTAAAAAATAACCGGTTTAAGGGTGAAGCATATCGATTTTCTGGATACGATGCATATAGGCTGAGCAAGTTTGGAAGCGACAAAGATATAAGAAAAGTGATCAAAAATGAAAAAAAAAATAGTATAAATTTTTTGACTCTTCCAAACGAGAGACTTTTTTGCTGAGAGAGATTTTCTACAAAGTGCACTTTTTGATAGGAAACATTCCTACATGAAAAGGGTGGAAAAACGTATCCTACAAAGAGGACATTTATTTTTATGCTCCTCACTACACATCTCACCACCATCACGAACCACCACCACCACTCCTCCTCCTCTCTCTTATTTTTTTCACATTTACTCTCTAGGGAAAAACTATTTTTTCTGAAAAACTTCTCATATCAAAAACTCTCGTAGGTAAAACTTTCTTTTCCTACGAGAGTTTCTCTCTTCAGTAGCAATCCACCACTTGTGATGTCACACACATATGGTACATACGCAACCAATATAATACGCAAAACACACAATGTTTTCAAAATGTTGCCCATACTAAAAATCACGGTTGATCACAATATAAATCCGACAATAACATATTTTCTTAGCATCTGCAATTTATTTACATTTCATATGCATTATACTTTTCGTAAGAAGGTAGGGGTTGCACCCATTGAAAATAAGATGCGAGAGAATCGTTTACGGTGGTTTGAACATATTCGGCGAAGGCCTAATAATGCTCCAGTTAGAAGGTTGGAGAAATGGGAAAATATATTAGTTAAAAGAGGTCGGGGTAGGCCTAGGAAGACTTGGATGGAGATGATAGGAAAGAATATGAATGCTTTGAACCTCACCGAGGACATGACATTGGATAGACATGATTGGAGGAAAAGGATTCATGTGGAAGACCCAAAATGAATTTCTTTTTTGGTTCATATCGCTGACCCCAATTGTTTTGGGATGAAGGCGTAGTTGTTGTTGTTGTCATATGCATTATACTCAAAAGACGACGATGGCACCAACTTTTGAGTGGTCGTACATTATAAAATATGATAAATTTGGGCAATTGTTTTTATTGACGATTTTTACCATTTGTCGTCTGAAAAATTAAACACATGCAATCAAGGCACTTGTATAAGTTGTCTTAAGAAAAATTCAGGCGCCATGTAATTTGTTGCCTTCCCCTGAAAAAATCAATCACCATGATTTTGACCAAATTAAGTGCTTGATTTTTCAGGTTATAAAAGAGCAAAACTATAAAGAAAAAAAGTAAATTGACCATGTTTGTTATATTTTTTTAGTTTGCCACTAGTTTTGGTATTGTGCCAAAAATTAGTACCATCTATATTATTGTTTATTTTATATATTATCTATGTTATTCTACATTACAAAAAAAAATCTAGATTTTCAAGACAACAATAATAATATCTAAAATACATTTATAGAATTTTGTTATTTATACAGCTTCAAGATTAGAGACCTAACCGGCGTCATCACAATCACTGTCCTGAAAGCATAAAACTTGTCCGGCTTACTAGGGATGGCAGTGGACCCGGGTGGGGCTGTGTGGTGGGGAGGGGGGACAAGGTCTCCACCCCCAGCTCTGTCTCAGAATTTCGCCCTTCATCCCTGCAGCTGTTTTGATTTTAACTTTCATCTCTGCCTCCATCCCCACTCCATCGTCAGTTTAAATGGGGCAAGGCGGGGCGGGACCCCATTTCTTTTCGGTCCACTTTCATCTTTAAAGGTAATTTAGTTATTTTACTAATGGGGCAGGTCTATCTCTGCCTCCATCGGGTCTGATTTTTAACTTTCATCCCTATCTCCATCTCTATTTCATGTCCTCCATCCCTAGTCCAAACAAAGGTAAGCGGGGCAGGCCCGTTGTCCCTCCAGTCCACTGCCATCCCTACGGTTTACCCTTGAGTGTCGACGCGAATACAGTGATGTCATATCACAATTTTCGGAGAACCCGACTTGTCACGTACGGGCCAACACAAAAAAAAAAACGGAACTGCTAAAACCGATTCGAATAGGGTAGTGAAGATGAAGCTTCCCACGTACGCAACTGACCAGCACGCGCGCAGCCACCGAAAAAAAAAGAAAAAGGGCAAAAACTCGGTGCATTCTTTCTCTTCTCTTCCCTCCCGGATCTCGCGTCAATTCCATTGAAGAGGAAATGCCGGCGATCGTCGTCTCGTGGATCTCTTCACGTCCCTCTCCTTTCTGCGTCCTCCCGATTTACGGGCCCTAGATTGCCGATCTAGGGCTTCGAATTTCCATCCCTCGGAAACCTTCGAGGGTTTCTATCGCCCAATTCCGTGTACCCGATCTCGAATTGTGCAGCCATGGCGGCCGCCAACGCGCCGATCTCCATGAAGGAGGCTCTCACGGTAATCGTCTCTTCTAGCGATCTCGTTCCGCAGATCTTTGCTCGCTCGACGATATAGTGGATTTCGGGATCCCTTCGGTCGAATTCATGTTTTTGTTTTTGGATTTAAGGATTATTGGTTTCATTTTTTTTTAGCCTGATTCGGTCGACCTGATCGCTTGTTGTTTGATCCGTTGGAGTGGTTCCGTCGGTTGGTTTAGTGCTTAAAGATCTAGGGCTTTAGACTTTCATTGTGAATTGTATTGGTTCTGCTGTTTTCTTAATAAAACTAACTCGATTTAATGGTCTTGGTACGTGCGTTACTTTAATAGATCTATTTCAGTATCGTGCTCTTCGTTGCCGTATGCCGGGATCATGGTAAAACCTTGTGTTGTGGAAGAAATTTCGTTTAAAAGCGTAATATTTTGCCCATTTTTGTTTATGGATCACGAGATACAGGTCCTTTGCGATGAGAAGGGCATTTCATTTCTGTTGTTTGAACCAGAAAACAGATTTATGCAATTCCATGCCACATACTATCTGCACGTGTAATTTTCCTTTTGAATTAATATCTTTTTTTTGTTGGTGACAATGCGGTACCAAAAATTGGGATGACGGTTTAAGTTTATATTACATAATTCAGTTGTTGGTTGTTTTTCGTTGATGGCATTGACATCATGCATAATTTTAAAAAATAATTTTTTTGCGACAATACCGTTTTTATTTGGAAATACGGCAAGAATTTAATCTGATCCCGGCATACTACTTTTTTTTGTTAATGAGTCATGTTTTATTTTCAGTTACCAAGCCTCGGGATCAATCCCCAGTTTATCACATTTACACATGTGACGATGGAATCGGACAAGTACATCTGTGTGCGAGAAACCTCTCCGCAGAACAGTGTCATTATCATTGATATGAATATGCCTATGCAACCACTGAGGAGGCCTATCACTGCCGATTCAGCATTGATGAATCCAAATACCAGAATATTGGCTCTGAAAGGTGATTATGTTTACCTCACAGTGTTTGTTGTTTTCAAAGCATCAGACGTCTGGCTTGTGTATCATCGCATATTAGCGTTTTTTATGCATAGCAATTCGTGCTCATAGTAATGGTCATTTTCTTGCGACTAAGAATTCTAATTGTAAAGTTGCCTGGACTCTCAATTCTTTTAGCATTTTGGTGTTCACTTCAGTGATTTGTTAGGTATTACGTGCCATCTAGCTCAGAAGAAGTCCTGTCTTCCTTGGAAAATATGTTTACATTTCGTAGGATTCCTTCCGTTTTGTTTAACATGAAAGATATGCTCCCGGGAAGTCATCAAAACCTGTGTAGCAGGTTTGCAGAGCTTGCTGATGACTGTCGAGATGTGGTCATTAGTGTTAGAAACTTCGGATTTTCTGAGCAGTTTTCAGCTATTTTTATGGAAGAGGTGGATAGGGAAATAGAGAGGGATATGGAAAGGCACACTGTTCTGTCTGTGTGATGACAAATTATTTGGTTTTGTGTTATGGTGGAATTGTGCAGTTTTTTTGGCATTTTGTGGATAATCAGAATTGAGAATTTTTGTGGTTGGGTATGTTGTTTGTAACAAAGGTTTTTTCTTATCATGGATTTTTCCATTGTCATGCACATAGAGAGTGGATAACGAAAATATAACAAGATTGGTGTTGAAGAAATCATTGAAGGCACAAGTTATTGCCGACCCCAATTGTTTTGGGATGAAGGCGTAGTTGTTGTTGTTGTTGGGGATCAACTCATTACAATTAATGAAAGTAGGAAGCATTTAAGCACAAGATGGGCTTATTTTTCATTATTTTTTAAATACCTGGGTTATCTATATTTTCCAATTATTATTGTTTTGAGCATATTGGAGGAGATCAATGCAAAAAAAATGGTGAATTAACTTGTAGAACCTATTGGCATGGTACCGCGATTCACCTAGTTACACATTTAGAATTTTAGGGTGGGTGGAGCTTCTTTCCTTATAAGAATCATCATAATGTCTATTTGTTTGAATGAATGGATGACTGCGTACATGTGACATCGGTGCTCTTGGATTCAGTATTTTAACGTTATTTAGAAATGGATTATGGAATAAACAATATTTATTTTACAACCGCATAGGGATTTCTCTTATGTCTTTATTGTGTTTAGTCTAGGGATTGTTGGACGACCATGGTTGACATGTTAGAGGGCCTGATGCTGCAGGGGTTGCACCCAATCTTCTTTTGTTACTCTGGTTATGAGTGGTAGGTTTTTCAACTGAATATTGTCATGATCATCTCTCCTTTCCTGCTGACTTGGGTGACTGTATATAATACAACCATTGAGTTCAGTCTCAGATTGATAATCAGTTTTGGCAATTCTGTCTTCCCCAGTTACATGTTGATTTTGTGTTACATGGAGATATCTCTTTTGCTGGTAGTTCTTGTATGAAATGAAATATCTTGGTCAAAACTTATGTTTTTAATTCCAGTGTTGTGAAGTTGATGGGTCTTCATTCTCTGCTTGGTGCTTAAGATAGTGGATGTTCTTGGTGATGGTTTTCGTTTTTTTTGTTGGAATTCCACTTATATTTTTCTATTATTGTTGATTATATATTGTCATCAACGCCATTATTTTTTGTCTCTGATACCATTAACCTTAATTTTTGCACTGGATTTTTCTTGTGCATCCCTTTCCTGCACCTAGATTTTTCATGTATTGCATATTTTTGTGGCACTTTTATCCCAATATAGATGCGAGACCTAGTCTCCTATTATTGAAGTCTAACTGAGTGAGCTGGAGCTAGTTGATGTGTTTTTATGGTCTTCAGAGCTACTTTATTATTATTTAAGTCATCAAAGTGAGCCTAAACTGGTGGATCTGGTTTTTTTGCAATGATGACACTTATGAGAGCTGTGCTGGCTTAACTGTTGAGTAGTCCATATAAGTTCAACTTATGAAGTCAAAACTTAATTTTGGCATGCTTCCTCTAAAATGATTGCTCATAATACTTGGGTTAAATCATAAATGATTATGATCTGAACTGATGATGGCCCCAAATCATTATTGATTTTCATAACAGTTAGAAAAAGGGCATTCAAACTTAAACTGCATGTATTTGTCTTAGATGCAAATCCTGATTTAGTTATGTGCTTATTGATTTCTTTGTTGTGAAATTACTAGATTGCTTATAGATCTTATTCTGATTTGAAGCTCAAATACCGGGAAGTACTCAGGATCACCTCCAGATATTCAATATTGAGTTGAAGGCTAAAATCAAATCTCATCAGATGCCTGAACAGGTATCTGTGGTTTCCACTGCTAAATTATACCGAGTTCTCAAATTGTTACCTACGGCCATTATTAATTTTAATCACTTGTTCATTTCTGTTATTCACTATAGGTTGTCTTCTGGAAGTGGATCACTCCAAAGATGTTGGGATTGGTTACTCAAACATCAGTATATCACTGGTCAACAGAAGGTCAGAATAGATATTGTATTTCTTGCATGATAGCTCAACTACTGGAATTCTTGAGTTCAAATATACAGTAGACAGTCCTTGTGTAGAAGAAATTTCTTCAAGGATTTTCATGTTTTGTCTATTATGTGCTGACTTGCTGCAGGTGAGTCAGAGCCCGTAAAGATGTTTGAACGAACAGCAAATTTATCCAACAATCAAATAATCAACTATCGATGTGATCCCTCTGAAAAGTGGCTTGTCCTAATTGGAATTGCTCCTGGTGCACCGGAGGTACGCCTATCTAATGGAATTTGTGTATTTTTGTTGTCCATTTGTGTCTTCTGATATAACGCCTAAAATCACTTTACCAACTATGTAACAGGGATTCGGCTAGCAGGGTGCCGCACCCGCGTTGACGCGGGTGCGGCACCGGGTGCATTGACCGCACCCAGGGTCATTTTGGTCCATTTTTTTTGGATTTTAAAAAAAATAAAATAAAATTTTCCCTATGAAATGGACTGCGGAATTTAAAAAAAAATCTTTGGAGGGGGGGGGGGGGCGCTGCACCCCTATAACCCCCCTGGCCCACCCTGACCCCCCGCCCGCTGACCGCATAGCGGGACCCGTGCCGGGGGGAGCCCCCGGGCCCCCCTTCCTGCAAGGGCAAAAACAATGAATCAGGCTCCACAACTCATCACTTTCATCTTTGGGGACAACCATATAAGATAAAAAAATGGTAAAAAGCAAGTTGGGCACACACATTCAGATATACATCTAAAAAAAATCAATGCCTCTGCAAACATAAAACAAAAGGCTTCTCATGAAGAGGGATCAGTCTAGGAAGTTAATAAGTGTGTTGACTTCCATAGCCATCTGTAGGTGTTAACACATGACCATAAAATACACCCTTGAAATTTAAAAATGACTTGGTGGTTCCATGCATTAATGGACACCAGTAGCTATTTTTGCAATTTTGTGTAAAAATAAGTTACACACTTATTAGCTGTGCATTCAAAATGCACAATTATTAATATGTTTTTCTAATAAAAATTACTAAAATGTCCATAATTGTGACAATTAATACACCTAATCACCATATCAATTTTTAAATTTGTTAGGGGCATAAAATTGTGGTGAACGTGCTAACATGCATAAATGTCATGGACCTTAACAGCTACCATACATTCATACATATACACTATATATATATATATATATATATATATATATATATATACATTTTTGCCCCTGCTGCACCCCTGCACCCAATTTTTTTGGAAGTGCCGAATCCCCGCACCCATGTGACATAGTTTACCAATAAGCTCTCTGCTGTGTGTGTTATAGGTCCTGACTTTAGCCAATGTGGTTTCAACTGCTATTCCATTATTGTAATTTCCAATTGCTTGATATTTTCACTGCCTAGCTGGTGGCTAAACATTTTTTTTTTCTAATATGCTAGCCAAATCCAATCTTTGCTAGTTGCTAAGCCATTTTTTTGCTCTTTATTTCTTGGTATTACTGTAATTCTTTATTCTTGGTGTGTGGGGACCTTGTCACACCTTTCCCTGCCTTCACATATGCCCCTTTTCATGACATAAGATTGTATATATGTTTTAAAGACTTAGGAATAACTCAAACTTGGTTTATTGCTAGTCAATAGTTTGAGTTGTCTGAAGATGTGGTTAAACTCAATGTTTGGATGACTTGCCGCGGCATCAAAGTTCTAGACTAAATTATCTGAGTTTTCACAAAGCAAACTACACTTTGGAAAATTCCCAATTAAAAAGGTATTAATGGTCTTGGTTTTATTGGAATTTCATTGACTTGTCTTCGTCTTAAACAGACAGTTGAGTCTGATAAATATGATGGAGTCAGCTATTTACTAGGTCCAAATTAGCAATTCTCGACTCAAGTCTTTTTCTTTATAGTTGTTCTGAGCTTTTGATTTGCTTTTCCAACTTGGTTACTAGTCCTTAAACTGTCATTGTTAAATGATTTGACTATCCAAGTGTTGACGTACAATGGACTACTTTTGCCCCTATAATAACTAATTAAAACAATTGGGCTGCTTGAGTTTGGAAGTCAATACAGATATAAACCCACTCTCACTTTATCCAAGGCAAGAGTTGGTTTTGCATTTTTGAACATAGAGGTAAAGGCACTCTTGACTCGATAAGATACTGAAAGTTCACTACCTTTTGGCCCTCTTTCTTATGAAATAAACAAAAGGAAGAACTTTTCCACTGTTAGCATTCAAAGCATTAAGAGCAATCTTTGTTGAAGCGGCAGCTGCATGCATGAAGTGCATTTCATAAAACTGTTAAAGAATACAGTAAAGTAGCTGGATTAATATATCTAAAAAAACATGCTTGTCCTTGGCATTACTGGTATTCTCCATGATTAATGTGCCATGTGTTATGGTTGACTGATTAAGACTTATTTAGTTATTGCAAATAACCTTGGAGCAATGCTTATGGCATGTGTGTTATATTCTACAGAGGCCTCAACTTGTTAAGGGGAACATGCAACTCTTTTCTGTAGACCAACAGCGTAGTCAAGCTCTGGAGGCGCATGCTGCAGCCTTTGCATCTTTTAAAGTGAGTTCCTGTTTAGCTAAAATTCATTGTTTTTTTCCTTCTCTATGAGGAAATTTTGCATCTTGCCCAATGTCCATATCGTGAAGTCCTTCATTTGTTTTGCAGGTTGTTGGGCATGAAAACCCATCCATTCTTATTTGCTTTGCCTCAAAGACAATGAATGCAGGGCAGATTACTTCAAAGTTGCATGTTATTGAACTTGGGGCTCAGCAAGGTTTGATTTTGGATTAACTATAATGTTTCCTTTTCTTTATTAGGGGCTTCTGCCCCATTTGTTTCTCTGTAGCTGACTAGTGTTTTTTTTTTTTAATATCAGGAAAACCTGGCTTCACAAAGAAGCAAGCTGACCTTTTCTTTCCTCCTGACTTTGCTGATGACTTCCCAGTCTCCATGCAGGTGAAATAGTGAAATACCTGTTCATTTTTCGGTTGTTTCTGTGCTGGGTTAGAATTGGTGTTTAACTGTGACCTCTGTTCTGCAGATATCACATAAATATAGTTTGATCTACGTGGTTACAAAGCTTGGACTTCTTTTCGTGTATGATCTTGAGACTGCTGCTGCAGTTTACAGAAATCGAATTAGTCCAGATCCAATATTTTTGACAGCAGAAGCCTCGTCGGTTGGAGGTTTTTATGCTGTGAATAGGAGAGGGCAAGTATTACTTGCAACTGTTAATGAGGCAACGATTATTCCTTTTATCAGTGGTCAGGTGAGTTTTGATGCAAACAGTTATGTTTCTTAAACAAAAGTTGATGTTGCAACAGTTGCTTATCTGAATAATTTACAGTTGAACAATTTGGAGCTAGCTGTAAACCTCGCAAAGAGGGGAAACCTGCCAGGAGCAGAAAATTTGGTGAGTTCTTCCCTTCCTACACATGATAGGTAATTGTTTTTTTTTCCTATACTAGGCATGTTGCATTACAATGATTCAATGCCATCACAATTCCATTTGGGTTTATTGATAATCTTGTAGCTTGTTCTGTAGTTTCATACAAGAGGTTATGGCAGTCTTACCAATGCCCATAATCTACCAGCTCAACCCAAAGTCTCGTGCAAGAGGTCCATAATCTTCTTTGCGTCTTATATTATGTTTTCAAAGCTCTACTAGTACTCATTTTCCTTTTCCCTCATCTAGCTAAAACCTCTTTCTAAATGTTCATCAGACTGTTTATTTTCTTTTTCCAAGATACTTACTGCTTATATCTGATAATTACCAACCCTTATGTTTTTGAAAACCTGTTTGTTGAATTTTACTTTCCCTTTCAGCAACATATCACAATATCTCCTTTGGGATATCTATGATCACTTTACTCATTTTCTGTAAACGTACAGTGTCTGGCTGTAATTTTATATTGCTAGCCCACAACCTTGTAGGTAAATCAATCCCTTTTGTCCCATATTTTATTATGTGAAATTATCTTATATTGATGCTTCGGTGCAATTGTAGCTTCATGGTTTGTTTGGTTCTGTTGTCTTACAGCATCACTGCTGAAAGCCACTAAACTCTTTGATTACTTTGCATGCTTTGTTTCTGTAAGATCACCTTCAAGGCAGTCAACAAGTGGCCAAAACACCTTTTTTTTCTGCTTTGGAGAGAAAAATGCTTTATTTTTAGCTCCAATTTCCATGGCTTCCAGTTGTGGCCATTGGCTGAATTCAATATTTTCTAGATATGATTGCCAATGTTGAGGTCAGGGAGATGTTTGAGCTTTAAACTGTAGAACTGCGTGTGAAACTAGTGGCATGACATGTGAGAAACTAAGGGTGAGTTTGATTGTGCCTATAATTTCTCCCTGACTATTTATCTCGGAGGAAAATCGGGGAGAAATAGTCTCTTGGCTTACCAAAAAACATGGAATGATATATTTTGTGGTTGTTAGCATACTGGTGGGGCCCCCACTAGAAAGTGACAAATACTCCAGTGGGAGTATTTGTTGGTGCCATCAAACACACCCTAAAAATCAATAAAATACTAGTATTTTGTTCCATATTTCTTTGTGTAATGATTTATATATAAACATGAATGATTTCAAACTGAATCATCAAAAAATTGCAAATTTACTAAAACACCCTAAAAAGTGGTGGCATTTTTGTGAATATGACCTTACCTTTTAAGGTCAAAAACCACTTTCAATTTTAAATATAATTACTAAAATACCCATGGTATTTTTTGTTTGATTGACCTTTCCTTTTCCCTCCAAAATAAAGGATTTAATCTACCCCTAACTGGATCAAAGGTGTTTGTCCAAATAGTATTCTGGTCTGGATCCTAATAAAGATACTGAAGCATTTGAAAAGAGAATCTAATCACAGATGATCTATTTCTTTTCTGGTTTTTTTCTTCATAAAGATGCAAATCGTGTTGATATTAATGGTTTTATTTCTGATGCAGGTCGTTCAGCGATTTCAGGAGCTATTTTCTCAAACAAAGTATAAGGAGGCTGCTGAGCTTGCTGCTGAATCTCCTCAGGGAATTCTTCGTACTCCAGATACCGTAGCAAAGTTTCAGGTATCATGCTAGATATCTTTTGGGAAGTTGTGTAAGTTTCTTTTGACGCTTACTGTTTTAAAATTGCATAAGGGCTGGTTTGTTGATTCTGGTTAAACTGAATATTGAACTAGCTCTTCAAATTGTTGGATATTAGAGCTGTCATTGAATACTCTTGACATGCATAATTTTGGAATTAATGTCTTAATGCAGTTTTCCTGTCGGTCTGCAAGTTTGCTTTATAATGAGTTAATGATTTTCTTGTGCTGTGGTTATCATGCATTTTATTGGTTGTCTAAGCTGCTTGCTGCTATTTCTTTTTTACTGTAGAGTGTTCCTGTGCAAGCTGGACAAACTCCGCCACTGTTGCAGTACTTTGGCACATTATTGACTAAAGGGAAGCTTAATGCATTCGAGTCACTGGAGTTATCACGCTTGGTTGTGAATCAGAATAAGAAGAATCTTCTAGAAAATTGGTTGGCTGAGGACAAGCTTGAATGCAGTGAAGAGCTGGGGGACCTTGTAAAGGTAGAACTATATTATATTCTTTCGGTGCTAGAAATTGTTTGGTGCTGTAATTTTCAGTGTCTTATATTTGTTTCTTCTGCATACAGAATCTAATTGAATGTTGTGACTAGCTATGAGGTGCATGTTATATAGGTGGAACCATTTTGTCTCGTTTGGTTACAAACCAAGCTGAGTACTATTTTCAAAGGGTCATGCATCTGTCTCTTCATTACAGACAATCAAGTTACACTATACTATCAATTTTTTGCAGCCTTGTATTGATTATAAAGTGCATGTGGCATGCGTTTGGGTTCTTTTCTCTTTTTGGAAGGTTATTTAGTATGAGATGGTGTCTTCTAGCAATGCCAAGACTAACATTGCAATTATATATATATATATATATATATATATATATATATATATATATATATATATATTTTCAACTAAAGGTATAATATGCTTCTGGAAATTGTACTCATGCAGGCTGCAATTTGGTTGTTATAAGCTGCATGATTGAATCATTGTGATGGTCTTAGGTCTTCTGCATGGAAAGAAATGGTTTAAATTGGTTTCTGGAAATTATGAGTGGATGATTGACTTCGTTTTTGTTTTCTGCAATAAGTGTGGAGGATTCATCAATTTTGAAGCAGTTCTAGATAGGTGATCTTGCTTATGATATAATTTTATATTATATACCAGGTTTATATACTGATTTTTCTTTTTTCAATCTAATTAGACTGTGGACAATGATCTCGCACTGAAAATTTATATTAAAGCAAGGGCCACCCCCAAAGTTGTCGCAGCTTTTGCTGAGCGAAGAGAATTTGATAAGATACTTATTTACTCAAAACAAGTAAGTGCCATCTTGCTTTTTTGTTTATTGTCTTTCTTTCTATGACTAGGTTCAGAATTATCTTTTGTTCCATTGTTTTTCTTTTTATTGATATCCATGGGGAAAAAGTTTATTTTTCAATTATCTGATTTCTTACTATGTATATTTTCTTGACCCAGGTTGGTTATACTCCTGACTATCTCTTCCTTTTGCAAACTATTTTGAGATCGGACCCTCAGGTATTGTCCTCGTGTTTTTGTTTAAATTCTGTTTTAACTGCTTGTATGATGGTTTCCTCTTGCATTTCCATACTTGTGAAAAGATAATTTACATTCTTATATTGAACTATTGTTGGTGGAATCACCTATTATTTCATTGTTTTTCACGTTACTCAAATTTGTGGCTATCCATGGCCACAGGGTGCTGTCAATTTTGCACTCATGATGTCCCAGATGGAGGGGGGTTGCCCAGTTGATTACAACACAATTACTGATCTCTTCCTTCAGGTTTGTTGAATCTCTCTCTCTCTAGATTTAGATACTGTTACACCTCTCAGACTTTGTCCTGATAGTTTGTCTTTTCTTGCAGAGAAATATGATACGAGAAGCAACTGCATTTTTGTTGGATGTCCTGAAGCCAAACTTGCCAGAACATGCCTATCTCCAAACAAAGGTAAAATTGTTGGCTGGCTGTGGGTTGGATATATTCATTTTGTTACTCTTGTCCACTAAGATCAGTTGGTTTGTAGGTTTTGGAGATCAATCTGGTCACATTTCCAAATGTGGCTGATGCCATATTGGCAAATGGAATGTTCAGTCACTATGATCGTCCTCGGATTGCACAACTATGTGAAAAAGCTGGCCTCTATATGCGAGCCCTTCAGGTAAGATTGCGACCTTTATTTGATAGTATTTTGAGATGAAAAAAAAAGGATTTTGCAAGAGTTGGAGACAATGTGAAGGCATTCAACTAAGAAGCTTGATATAAAATACCAGTGGCAATTTGATCATTTCTTCTAATTCTTGCACAAATCTTAAGCCTGAGCTGATTTGATGGTGCTATAGAGCAAGGTTGTGGCTGATTGTTGTATTATGCTGTAAAAAATTTCATGAAATTTCTCTTGAATATCTGCACTTTGGATATGTGCTTATTTTCTTTGTCTCCTTTGAAGCACTATACTGATCTACCTGACATTAAGCGAGTGATCGTGAACACACATGCTATTGAGCCTCAGGTTTGTATCTTTGTTATTTTTTCTTTTTGGAAGAAGGAAAATGTTGTCATATTTAGTAATATTTTGTTTCTTTTCAGGCATTAGTTGAGTTTTTTGGTACACTTTCTCGAGAGTGGGCTTTAGAATGCATGAAAGACCTTCTACTGGTTAACCTTAGAGGCAATCTTCAGATAATTGTTCAGGTAAATGCACTTACAATATGTTGGGATGATTGTCTCGTAGATATCAGTTGCTGAATATGGCAAATGTTTCTACAGGCGGCGAAAGAATACTCGGAGCAGCTAGGGGTTGATGCATGCATTAAACTCTTCGAGCAGTTCAAATCCTATGAAGGGCTTTACTTTTTTCTGGGCTCATTTTTGAGCTCCAGGTATCTTGATTGTTATGGTTTAGCATATGAAAAGCTTACCTTGTTTTCTGAAATATAATTTAGTCATTTGTTATAATTTCTTGTGCATGTTTATGTATGCTATCCTGAATTTTTTTTGCTGTCATCATGTAGTGAGGATCCTGTAATACATTTCAAGTACATAGAAGCAGCAGCTAAAACAGGTCAAATTAAGGAGGTAGAGCGTGTCACAAGGGAGTCTAATTTCTATGATCCAGAGAAGACAAAGAACTTTTTAATGGAAGCCAAGCTTCCAGATGCACGGCCTCTGATAAATGTCTGTGATCGTTTTGGTTTTGTACCTGATCTTACTCACTACTTGTACTCAAACAACATGCTGCGATATGTTGAAGGTTATGTGCAGAAAGTAAGAACCTTATGGCATTTCACTATATTCTTCATGCTTCCTTCTGTCTGCAGTGCTCTTTACTCGTTTATGCATACTGAAATGAAAATTGCTTGTTGAACCTAATCCTATAGGTGATTGGTAGTATAGCTTCATTTTGTTCCTTCAGTAACTTCTTACTTTTGAGCATCTCCTTTGACTGAATTCATTATCTGATAGATTATTGTCATTTAGTCTTAATTGGGCTGCTATAAGTGGTGTAAAACTGTAATTATTTGAGTCGGGTCAAGTTGTAGATTGCCAGGTTAAGCTGTGTAACAGCCCAATGCTGATTTGCAAATTTTGAACTATTACTATTTTTTTCAAGTGGTAGCCAACAGGAGGTAAAGGACAGAAACACGCGCATACACATGCTTGCACACACATGAGTGCCCCATCCCTTGACATTCCAGATTGCTGTCCGCCGTCACCTATAGAAACTAGCCCTGAGATTTATGATTGGGTGCACGCCCTTCCAGAAAAGTGTTTTCCAACTTGTTTTGTGTGATGACGGCTGGAAACTTGAAGAGAAAGTGTCATGCTTGTTGAAGGGCACTGACTCTCTGGCTTCTGGCTTTGCTTGGTTATCAATGACTAGCGTATTGATGGTTGTGATGCTCACCCTGCTTCTCTATGGGGTTGAGAATTGATTTCAAGCTTTACTTATGGACATATTGGTCAAGCTTGACTGTGTTGAAAAATGAACTCAGATACTGTTGTTCGCGAGTGCCAATGCTTGTTTGCCTGTCCTTGCTAATGGCCGTTTATTTATTTTGATTACTATGGCACATGAATTTATTATTTGGTGGAATTATAATCATCACATTTCCTTCACAGGTCAATCCTGGGAATGCTCCTTTAGTTGTTGGCCAGCTTTTAGATGATGAGTGTCCTGAAGATTTCATCAAAGGCCTTATTCTTTCTGTTCGTTCTCTTCTTCCTGTTGAGCCACTTGTGGCTGAGTGTGAGAAGAGGTGACTTCTTAGTACTGTTCCACCCCTCTCTCTCTCTCATTCAAGAATGTGAATGCATGTACTTTCATATGTGTGCAATTTCGTATGCATTTGAAATATCCATATGCTCTCCACATTCTTTGTGGATTGACAATATATTCTTGCATCTATTTGGTTATAGCAGTGTTACTAATTTTTCTTTTTCTTTTTAATGTTAGGAATCGCCTCCGTTTACTTTCGCAGTTCTTAGAGCATCTAGTAAATGAAGGCAGCCAGGATGTTCATGTTCATAATGCTCTTGGAAAAATCATTATTGATAGTAACAACAATCCAGAACACTTCCTCACTACTAATCCTTACTATGATTCACGTGTTGTTGGTAAATATTGTGAGAAGAGGGATCCAACTCTTGCTGTTGTTGCTTATAGGCGTGGTCAATGTGATGATGAACTTATAAATGTCACAAACAAAAATTCTCTTTTCAAGCTGCAGGCGAGGTATGCAACTGCACCTGTTTGATTTTACTCAATCCAGTGTTCTTACATGAGAACTCCCACTTCCCCCGATCCATGCTGTTAACATTTGTATCTCTAATCTAGATATGTCGTGGAGAGGATGGAACCAGAGCTATGGGACAAAGTTCTTAACCCTGACAATGAGTACAGGCGCCAGCTTATTGATCAAGTGGTGTCGACTGCTTTACCGGAGAGCAAGAGCCCAGAGCAAGTGTCTGCAGCAGTAAAAGCATTTATGACTGCTGACCTCCCTCATGAGCTCATTGAGCTTCTTGAGAAGATAGTTCTCCAGAATTCTGCATTTAGTGGAAACTCCAACCTGCAGAATTTGTTGATCCTTACAGCTATTAGGGCTGACAAATCCCGGGTCATGGACTATGTTAACCGCTTAGATAATTTTGATGGCCCTGCTGTCGGTGAGCTTGCTGTTGAAGCAGAGCTATATGAAGAAGCCTTTGCTATCTTTAAGAAATTCAGCCTGAATGTACAGGCAGTGAATGTACTGCTGGATAATATTCAAAGCATAGATCGTGCAGTTGAGTTTGCATTCCGTGTTGAAGAGGATGCTGTTTGGAGCCAAGTAGCTAAAGCACAACTCAGGGAGGGGCTTGTAAGTGATGCCATTGAATCATTTATACGTGCTGATGATGCTACTGAGTTCCTGGACGTGATTAGGGCAGCAGAAGAAGTGAATGCATACCATGATTTGGTCAAGTACCTCATCATGGTGAGGCAAAAGACAAAAGAGCCCAAGGTGGATGGTGAGCTCATATATGCTTATGCAAAGATTGACAGGCTTGGAGATATTGAAGAATTCATTCTTTCACCAAATGTTGCTATTCTTCAAACCGTGGGGGACCGCCTATATGATGAAGCTTTATACGAAGCTGCTAAGATCATATTCTCATATATCTCAAACTGGGCAAAACTTGCCAGTACTCTTGTAAAATTGAGACAGTTTCAAGGTGCTGTTGATGCAGCTCGTAAAGCTAACAGTTCAAAGACTTGGAAGGAGGTTTGCTTTGCTTGTGTTGATGCCGAGGAGTTCCGCTTAGCACAAATATGTGGTCTCAACATTATTATACAGGTGAGTGGTCAAATGCTTTATTCAATCTCTTCACTCCAGCCATCCATTTGTTTTTCATTTTGATGAATCCATAAATAATCCAACACTTCCATGTTTTGGTCTGGTAATATCTTTGCTAATCCAACATTTTCATGTTTTGGTCTCTTAATATCTTTGCTAAGATCTGTTTCAGCACTTTTCATGCTTTTGCTTGATGGCTTTAGTAAATAATAACGCTGATGATTCCTTATGTCATCTGTCACATGAACAAACTCAGGTTGATGACTTGGAAGAAGTTAGCGATTATTATCAGAATAGAGGGTGCTTTGATGAGCTTATCAGCCTTATGGAGAGCGGTCTTGGTTTGGAGCGAGCACATATGGGTATTTTCACAGAATTGGGTATCTTGTATGCAAGATATCGCCCAGATAAACTTATGGAGCACATTAAGTTGTTCTCCACACGGCTTAACATTCCAAAGCTTATCCGCGTGTGTGATGAGCAGCAGCACTGGGAAGAACTTACTTACTTGTATATCCAGTATGATGAGTTTGACAATGCTGCCACAACTATTATGAATCATTCACCTGAAGCCTGGGATCATATGCAATTCAAAGATGTGGCTGTCAAGGTGGCTAATGTGGAGCTGTACTACAAGGCGGTGCACTTTTACTTGCAGGAGCATCCTGACCTAATAAATGATCTTCTCCATGTCCTTGCTCTTAAGGTGGATCACACACGTGTGGTTGATATAATGCGAAAGGTATGATATTAAATCTCTTATTTATGTTTAGGAACTGAGGATGTTTAATGACTTGATGGTTTCAACCGTGAGAGATCTCCTGTTTTTGCATGGACTCAGACACATCCAAGATGTTGCAAAGTCAAGTGAGTTTATGGACTTGAGTCAACTGGATAGCTGTTTGGGTCCAACTATTCTTAGATAAGTTTGTTTTCTCAGTCTGAAAAAATTTAATGACTTGTTGGAGGTGGTGTAGGGGTCTCAAATTTGCTTATTTTCAACTCATTTGGTTTAATATGACTACCAGCAGTGTTTGAATTCCAACACTGCCAGATTTGCCTTGGGTGCTCTAATTGAGTTGCCTGAGGTCTGAGGTTGTCTGCTTGAATCATATTTCAATTCATCTTTCAAATGCTCACATGTTTCACCCACGTCACTGAATACACCACTTCTGTGCAATCTACTTAGACTCTGGTAGTGAGGTTTTCTGATGCATGTTGATTTATGATGTTACCTTGGCATCAATAACAGGCAGGACACTTGCATCTTGTTAAGCCATACATGGTTGCTGTACAAAGCAACAATGTTGCTGCAGTAAATGAAGCTCTGAATGGGATCTATGTTGAAGAGGAGGATTATGACCGATTACGCGAATCAATTGATATGCATGATAACTTTGATCAAATTGGCCTTGCTCAGAAGGTTGATAATATACTTCTTTCTCACCACCTTTTGGTTTATTTTCTAGTGTTCCATTGGTCATTCAGCCTCTTTATGAACAGGTTGAGAAACATGAGCTTCTTGAGATGCGGAGAATTGCGGCATACATATATAAGAAGGCTGGCAGATGGCAGCAATCAGTTGCACTTTCTAAGAAGGATAACCTCTACAAGGATGCAATGGAGACATGTTCTCAGTCTGGGAACCGTGAGCTGGCTGAAGAGTTGCTGGTTTACTTCATTGAGAAGGTATATACCGGTGAAGATTGTAAACTGACTTTATGTTATGATCAGCCAATTACTTTTGTGCTATTATTGGGAGAGAACTTGCTGTTTAGATCTGTAACTTGGACTCATAAACCTGATGTACATCTAAAACTTCAACCTGCCTTCAAGGCTTTTTTGTGTTTTGACTCTTTTGAGTCTTTTGACCCTTTCCAATTAGCCTATTGAAGGATCCTTTGCTTTGACTTATGGCTTGATATTGGATTTGTCATATTATTTTTCTTGAATTTGCAAACTATTGCGGACCTTCCTGAGTCATTAGTTTCTGCAAACCTTTCTTGGTCATAATGCTGGCCACCTAGTTGAACTAGACCTTTTGTTTCCTAAATCATTTCATTTGATTTTTCATGAAAAGGTGATGTAAGTATTTGATCTGCAGGGGAAGAAGGAATGCTTTGCTTCATGCTTGTTTATATGTTATGACTTGATTCGGCCTGACGTTGCTCTTGAGCTTGCCTGGATGAATAACATGATTGATTTCACTTTCCCATATCTCCTACAGGTAAGAATTTCTCGTTCTTTTTGAGATTGTATTTTACCTGGACCTTTCAATTGTTTCTTTTGGTCAGTGTTTGTGCTATGTTATATAAACTGCAGTTCGTTCGTGAGTACACCAGCAAAGTAGATGAGCTAGTTAAGGACAAGCTGGAAGCACTGGAAGAAGTAAAAAGTAAAGTGAAAGAGGAGCAGGAGATGGTAGCTCAGCAGGTAAATTGGCTCAGCTCATTCCAATTTGACCAACGAGCTGACAAAAGAATGCTTTGGAGCCTGTCTTTTGAAATCCTTTCATTTGATATTAGTGCTGCTATTTTTAGGAGGCAAACTTTTCGTTTTGCTATTAAATGACAAATTAACTTGGCAATGTTATCGCCATGCAGAACATGTATGCACAGCTCCTCCCACTTGCATTGCCTGCACCACCTATGCCTGGTATGGGAGCAGGATTTCAAGTGCCGCCACCACCAATGGTTGGAATGGGAATGCCACCCATGCCCGGACCCATGCCCGTATTCGGAATGCCACATATGGGTGGATACTGATGATAAAGATCGTTCGGTGCAAGTTCTGGGAAGTGCTCTTTAGCTTTTTATTCGGAGATTTTTAGATTGCAGAAGAGGCCGCGGTAAAGAGGAGAAATTTTTGTTCGCTCGGGTAAGCTTGTGCCACCACATGTGCTAATCAATATCTGGTACTCGTTAACTATGATCTGTAATTTGATAGCTTGTGTAGAGAAGATAGGAATAGGTCTCTTGCTGCGCCCTCTTGCATTTCTTTGCTTTCTGAAAAACCCGATTTTGTTGGGCTTTTTTTCCTCTTCTTTTCCTACTTGGGGCGATGAAGGGGTGGATTTTTTCTTTTCTCCTAAATTAATGGAAATGGCCTTTGTATAATTCATGCCTTATTGCACAGAGTGCTTTATGCCAGATTATTCTGATATCAACGCAGTTTTTCCTTGGATGGTTTTGGCATTTGCAAGCGAGACTTCTGCTTCAGAAAATGATACTGAAGCATCAAAGCCCAAGGTATTATTCTATGATGGGCCTGCTATATTTTTGCTTGGCGTTCTGGTAAACTCAGCATTTTCAACCGTAGATATATGGAGATAGCATGAGATTGATCTCCAAGGAGTCGCACGCTAAGAGGAATCCAGCTCATTCTCAAAAACCATGTTAGTGCCCCACTCGCAGTTACTCTTTTTAATTAACTGCGAGGGTGGTGAACTGTCTTGTTGTATTGCTCCGAAGTGGACCACCATTTTTGTTGTTGCATGTCGAGTGGGGTCTGATGCACGATTCATTTATGGCTAAGGCCTAAGATGGTCTTCTCCTCTTGGAAGATCAAGGATCGTGCAAACCAAAAATGTATGCCTCCCCTTTGCTTAGTGCAACACCACTATTCATTTCGAGTTGTAGCATGGCATTTCTAGGTTCGTGTCTGGCCTATCCCTCAGTTTATATATATATATATATATATATATCGCCTGAACTTCATGAGGTTCGCTTCTGCGAAAGGTCAAAAAGGTCTTAAAAAATTTTCTGTTTGCGGTTTTGGGCAGTGGGTGGATTTCAGAAATTTTAGGGCATTTGGTATAACACATTATATTTGTCGTAGTCATTTTTTACAACAATTGGGGTCGGCAATATGAACCAACAAAGAAAATCATTCTGGGTCTTCCACATGAATCCTTCTCCTCCAATCATTTATATCCAATGCCATGTCCTCGGTGAGGTTCAAAGCATTCATATCCTTTCCTATTATCTCCATCTAAGTCTTCCTAGGCTTACTCCGACCTCTTTTAACTAATATATTTTGTCATTTCTCCATTCTTTCTAATCGGAGCATCATTAGGCCTTCGCCGAATATGTCTAAACCACTTCAAACGATTCTCTCTCATCTTATTTTCAATGGGTGCAACGCCTACCTTCTTACATATCTCCTTGTTCCGAATCTTATCTTTTATTGTATTTTCACACATCCATCTAAGCATATGCATCTCAGTTACATTTTGTACCATATAGTAAAGTGGGCTTAATACTCATCCTATAAAACTTTCCCTTCAACCGAAATGGCATTGTACGATTGCACAACACTCCAGTTGCAGTTTTTCATATAATAAAGCGTAGTCATTTTTTCTATAAACTAATTACTGTGTGAATGGGTCCGGTCATGTTTTGATATTGGTTGGGCCCAATGTTTTGACTCAGATATGGATCATGGGTTGCCTCTAAGATAACCACCAGCCTATCGATGGTAATGCCTGCTTCCAGAGTTGAATTTCCACACCAAAGATACAATTTATCCAGCTCAAAGAATGCACATTTCCACATTAATGATTCCAGTGGCACGCTATCCCAGAAGGCCAAACCAAACCCATGAACTAATTGTCTAGCTGATAGCATGCAGTGTGTTCTTGGTTGTCATAGTGAGCTTGTATTGATATCTGATGGCTGGGAGTTCAATGACTATAGGCACTCTCCATTCTTTTGGACAATGTGAAGAATCATCTTCTTGTGAGGCATTTTTTAGCATTGTTATTGTCGATTGCGGCTGGGATAAAAGTTCCACTAACTCAGCTCCAGTTAGCAGCGAATCAGACTTACCTAAGCCACGCTGCGGGATAATAGTTGGACGATACTTGAGTCCTGGCAACTTCCCATCATATGGAATTGGGACTTCTAATGCGCTAAATTTGTTTTTTGATAGGCAAGCTGGGTTTAGGCAGACCCCTACCAGATATCTCTTAAGCCCCATGTGGCAGAGGGATTCGAAACTGGGCCTTCAGCTTGGCACAGGACCCGCTTACCACATGGGATACCACCTCGGTGGTTCTAATGCCATAAATTGATCAGCAGCCTTAAGGCACTTTCTTCAATTTTTTTTTTTTTTGCGAACCACTGCCTCAGGGAGTACACTCAACTTTTCCCTTGCAGCAAGGGATAACCTTTGGGGAATTCGGGCTCGTGACATCCTATCGATTTGGTGTGATATTCACGATTTGTCCCGATTAACATAGTGGACCCTTGTGATTCCCTAGGGGCAAGGGATAAGTCCATGTGAGTTTTACACTGTCAGGACAGTGACTGTAAGTATAGCTAAGAGTGACAATGGGTCGGGTTTACCCGGATCCAACCCGAACCAAACTCTATAGGATCCAGATATGGTTATAAATAATAGGACCCCGATTATGACCTGGGTCTAGACCCAAAGGTTAGATTAATACATGGACACGGTATAGTTTGTGAAATTTTATGCCAGACTCGGACCCGACCCGAGTTTCGATTAAGACCCACAAATTTTCAATGTGAAAATGATAAAAAAATAATTTTACTGGGTATGCTCTGGGTCTGTTTCATGTAGTTCTTATCAGGTCCGAGTATGGTTTTTTTATAGTGGATCCGATTAGATTTGGGTCCAGACCCGACCTGAGTTTCGATTAAGACCCGCAAAATTTTAATGTAAAAATGATAAAAAAATAATTTTACTGGGTATGCTCTGGGTCTGTTTCATGTAGTTCTTATCAGGTCCGAGTATGGCTTTTTTATAGTGGATCCGATTAGATTTGGGTCCAGACCCGACCTGAGTTTCGATTAAGACCCGCAAATTTTTAATGTAAAAATGATAAAAAAATATGATTTAATCAGGTATGATCCAGATCTGTTTCATGTAGTTCTTATCGGGTCCGGGTATGGTTTTTCTTATAATGAATCTGGTTAGACTCAGCTCCAGACCCGATACCATACTCGAAAATTGGGCCCAAGTTTGATTTCACCTGGATCTTAACCAAACCCGACCCCTTGACACACCTAATTACAACAGGTAGAACCAGCATGGGTAGGTCTCTGATCTTGGAGGCGGTTTCTTCGTGTAAATATAAAAAAAGTTTGGTCACTTTCTCAGTTGTACAGAAATGTTGGCCGAGCCTGCTTGATCCAAGTTTCACAAGATGGTAAATTATATATTGCAATACAAACAATATAGGTGCTTTGTATCTGTTTACCTGCTTTAGCAATTCTAAGCATTAACCAAGATGAAGAAAAAAAACACCCATGCCAAGTTACAAACAGGGGCTATCTGTAGATTTTTTTCTTCAAAAAGAAGGGGAGGATAATTTGGGGAGAAAACTTTGTCAAACTTAAGGTGGCAGCAAAAATTTCAAGCCTTTATCTTTCGTGAAGCTCACTAATTGTTCACAGAAATCAATTTCCATGGGCGTGTTGGCTTACTGCTTTGACGACTCAATAAACACAGTTAGAAACCCTAGCGTCCACAACTGGCCTCTTTTAATTACGCTCCCTTAACGAAATATCTGAAATTTCAAACTCACTCTTTGTCATTTGCCAGAACAAAGACCAACAGAACAGACCGAACCCAAAAACTAAAATAACCATCGCAAAAAAAAAAAAAACAATATTGAGAGAGAGAGAGAGATTCTTATAAGCACCAAAACCCACACAACTGAGCCTCTCTCTCCATCTGCGTGTAGTAGGAGCCAACTAGCGATGACGGCAGCCTCCCTCTCCGCCACTCTCATTCCTTCTTCCTCTTTTGCCTCTTCACGTCTTCGTGATGTAAAGACCGCTCTTAATCAGCCTCTGAAAGCGGTCTATCTCTCGTCCTCTGTTTCTCTCTCCTCTCAGACGCAGCTCCTCCGGGAGACATGGAAGAGGAGAGCGGGAAAGGGAGCTCTCGGAGCTCAGATGGTCACCGTGCCGGCCGTGAAACACGATAAAGTTCTCGATTTCGAGACCTCCGTCTTCAAGAAGGAGAAGATCACCCTTTCCGGCGAGGATGAGGTTGGTCTATCGTATTTCCCCCCTTTCTTTGGTGGGTTTTCTCTTTTGAGTTCTCGTTTTTGATGGATTTCTGGATGTTGGTTGGTCTCATTTTCTTACTTCTCGTTGTCAAATGTGCGTTTTGTCGATGGTTATCTGTTTTTTTTTATGGTCTTCCAATTCTGATTTTTTCTTCGTTTTTTAATTTGGGTTTTTCTCTTTGATGGATCTCCGAATGTGGGTTGGCTATAATATTGCTTATCGAGTTGAAATTGCGCTTGTTCTTTTAAGGGTTCTCTCTCTCTCTCCTTTTTTTAGTTTTGGATTTTTGTCTTTGATCGATATCTGATCGTCGGTTGGTCGTGTTTTCCTCTTATAGTAAAATAATTCTTTTTTCTTCTTTTCTGATATTTTCAGCCTTTTATCTTCATGATCGTCTAATCTTTTGTTTTCGCTGGCTGTTTTTGTCTTATTAACTTTAAATTGTTTCAGAGAGCGCGTTGCGACAATACTCATGATCGTTCTTAGAGTTTATGTTCTAATCTGAAGTAGGGTTATCAGTGATCTTGGTCTCTCTATTTTGATATTGCTCTTTATTTTCTTTTAGATATCCAATCTATCTGTATGTGTGATAGCTTTTTTTTCTATTTTTTAATGCACTATTTGTAATTTTATATTCCTTTTCCCCTCTTTTTTACAGTATATTGTGAGAGGAGGGAGGGATCTTTTCAAGCTGCTTCCCGAGGCATTCAAGGGAATTAAGCAGATTGGAGTAATTGGATGGGGTTCTCAGGTAAACTAATCTCCTTGGTTTGTTCTTGATAATTATATTGGTGCTGTCATTACTATGTTCTTTTACTTGGGATTGAGCCATAAAATTTATAGATCTAAGTTATGGGTTAAGAAAGATATGAGTTAGGATAGGATAGGATAGTTTTATTAAGCCTCGGGAGGTTAGGTTGTAAGGGAATTCATAATGAGAAATTTCTTCCTAGTGCTATATTTTCGTAAAGGTGTTTTTGTTGCTCAGTCTGCAATGGCGCAGATTAATCCCTTCATTCAGGATTCTGTTTTGTGTGGTAATTGGGAGACTGTGCATTTGCTTTGGGTATTGGATTGAGATGTCGGGAAAGCAATGTGAAAAATTTGTCTACAATAAGTTAATGATTAACCAGCTTTCCAGTTGCACCAAGGAATTGTAAATGCTTGCTCTGTCTTAAATACTGGACTGTATGTGCGTGAGTGCAATGGTGCACCTTTGGCTGCTTTTGCTTTTGATGTTTCTGGAATGCCTGATCTTGATGCCTTGATATGTCATGTTCTTCTATCACGTCCCTCCTGGTGAAAATTGGACCATACAATGGGCTTGCAGCAAAGGGGAGAGTTGTAAAAGCATAGCTCTGAAATGCCTGTGGGTTCTCTGCAGGATGCCTAGTCATTGCATTCCCTAAATTAGCGTTTTTGTACAGTATCATAGTACGGGCATGTGCTCTTGTTGATTGATTCTGGAAATTCTATTTCTTTAACCAATCAATGGCATTTTACATGCTTGCCTCCAAATACTGTTACATGACTACATCCATGCCTCTCCTTAAATTTATCCTTTTTGTTAGTATTTTATATTTAAAGATCTGCTTTTGGCATTTAATGCTGTTTATTTTTTAATATTTATGTGGCCAAACTGTCATAAGTCATCTTTCTCTCTGCTTCTGTGTGATTTGTTCTTTTCAAATCTTGAATTTCTCTAATCTTGCATATAAACTGATAATTTTCCTGCTTTATTATTGGGTTTCCTATAGGGCCCTGCTCAAGCTCAGAACTTGAGGGATTCACTTGCTGTGGCAAATTCAGATATTGTGGTCAAGGTAAAATATCTTATTCTTGGAGGAAGTCACTATCATCTTATATTGCTTGGTGAGAGCATTTTGTTTGATAAGGCATCACACAAATTTTTTTCCTCCTCCGTTATGTTGAATATGTAGCATCCTATCACATCTTTCATTTGAAGGCTAAATTTTTTTAATGAAGTTCTTGTAGAATTTGAAATGTTTCTGGATGTCTCAAAAATAAACTTGCTCATACAATTATTCATTTCATTCATTAAAAAATGAACCTGCTCATATAATCATTTTTTCCATCCATTAAAAAGTGAACCTACTCATACAATAATTCATTTCATCCATTAAAAAATGAACTTGCTCATAATCTCAGTTTTCATTCATTAAAAAACGAACATGCTCATACAATCATTCATTTCATCCATTAAAAAATGAATCTGCTCATATAATCTCAGTTTTCATTCATTAAAAAATGACCTGCTCATACAATCATTCATTCCATCCATTCAAAAATGAACCTGCTAATACAATAATTCATTTCATCCATTAAAAAATGAATCTACTTATACAATAATTCATTTCATCCATTAAAAAATAAACTTGCCCATATAATCAAGTATATAAGAGAATATCATTTATTCATCTGTCACATAGGTACGAGTGTGGGTACGAAGGTATGATACATTAATTTTAAAAAACGTGGGCACAAGGACACGACTATATATATACTTTGTGGGTCCAATGCAAGATCCATGTAATGGTTTGTAGGTCCAAATGCCCAATGTAGTTTTTAGTAAAAAGGGACAAATTTTAGTAAAAAATGTTGTCGGATGGCATTTTGAATAAAAGAGGGGGGTTGTAGGTAAGAAAAGAAGGTAAAAGAGGTAAACAAGGGAGGGGTGGGGTGGAGGGGTTACGATAAAAAGAAAAGGTGAGGGGGTTTTGGCCTTCCCCCTCCCTTCTCTCGCTCCCTCTATTGATTGGATGAAGAAGACAAAATAACAGAGGAAGGAGGGTAGAAGGTATGGTGCCTCTCTCTCTCTCTCTCTCTCTTCCTTCTTCCTTTTTCTCCTTCGCTTTTTCTTCTTCTTCTGAGGGGTACAATAAAATGAAAAGGGGAAGGGGGTTTGTCCCACTGCCTCTCTCTCTCTCTCTGTTGATTGGATGAAGAAGGTGGAGGAGCAGAGGAAGAAGAAGGGTATAAGGTATTGTGCCTTTCTTTCTCTCTCTTTTTTCCTTCTCCTTCCTCCTCCGCTCTTTATTCTTTTGAGGGTTTTGCGAAACAAAAAAAAAGTAGAGAATTTTTGGATTTTGGGTTGGGTCCAGGTTGGACCAGACTCGATCCGGGCCCAACATGTACTCGTGCCGCACCCGATACCCATCCCTGTGTCGGGCCGTGTCGACACATGTGCATGGGACATTTAGCCTTGTCTATGTGACATATTTATTCATTTATTCATGGCGTTCAATCCAAAATAAATCTGCAAATATATGCATTCATATATTCAAAATCAAGTATACAAAAGAGTATCACAATATACGTAAATCCAAAATGTTATGAATGAAGCAATATAACAACAATATGTGAGAGAGTATCATAGTATGTCAACCACCCGCTCAAGCCCCAAAAAGTGTGCATCACTCCAGCATGAAACTACATCAAGATACTAGAAAAAGCCGAAAACTAGGAAGAGTAACACGGCAAAAAAATGCAGCATCCCCTCAAACATCGTGTATTCGCTCCTTGGTGCACCTCTCGCTGTTGCACCCACCTTGTCTTCGCTATTTACTCCTGCAACCGGCTATCAACTTCTTCAAAGCTGGTGAACAATCTGTACAGTGCCCCCACTATATCTGAAAACTTATGGTTGATGTGTCTCCTAAGAGTCGTAGATGCCTCTAGCCCTCCGCTCGAATACAACATAATATCTACAATGAGGCGTCATCGTCTCGGCTCTTCAATGCAAAAATATAAGTTAAACATATAATGTTATCAATCAAGTACATATAAAACACTTTTGTTAATCATGCAATTGTAATCATGAAACTTATGTAACAAGTAATAAAGTCATTAAATATACTTACTGTGTGGCCAATAATTCCATATTTGAGTTGTTATTACATCTCTCATATTCTTGTTGCTACCACGATTAACTAATTGTGTGAAATTTTCCTCCTCAGATTTAGGTTCAAGTATGATATCATTATCGTTGTCAATTGTGAATTATTCAACATCTGGGTTATTTTCTAATCTAAAGTTATGTATTATGTATATCACATGAACAATTTTAACCTGAGTGATATATATATATATATACATAAATGTTTATATTAGAATATATATATATAATTTTTAATAGTTTTAAGTTAATACTCCATGTATATGTGTGCATTTATGTATTTATATATAATATAGATAAAATTGGACTTGGTTAAGGTTTATATATATATATAATTTGTATCTATATTATATATAAATACATAAATGCACACATATGCACGGAGTATTAACTTAAAACTGTTATATATATATATATATATATATATATATATATATATATATATATATATATACACCCTCCCTACACCCCCGCACCCAAGTTTTTATAGAGTGCCGCACCCGCACCTATTTGACATAGGTAAAGAATCATGAAATATTGCCCAATGTGACATTTTTAAATTACGTAGGAAAATGATCAACACCACCATAGTTAGTAAGTAAACAAGTTTTTGTTGGGGAGTCATTATACTTTTGCATACACAGATATAATCTTGCAATAAACATGAATAACATGTACAAAATTTAAGAAGTATATATGAAACTATTGAATATTTAACACCATGATAACATACAACATTTGAACATTTAACATTGTTATAATATGCAATATTTCAATTGAGAATCATTTAATTTAACTTGCACAAAAGCAATATTGAACATTTAATACAATGATAATATTAAACAATCAACATAAATATGAATAAAACATAATCAAGAAGACTTATATTTAAGTGATGACTTGTGCAAATGCATACCTAAACATTGAGAGACAATTTATAGTCCAACCATTCGACCCGACAATTTGGATCTATGCTCAGGAAAAGAGCTGCATTCTCAGGGGCTAACAGTAAGTCTAATTCTCTCATGCATGTGAGACAAGTAATCTTACCATTATTCAACATTTCTTTTAATACGACATTACATTGTGTTGCAATTTTCTACAGGGATTCATCGTTGATGGTCTTCACATACGTAGAAATACTACCTAGCATATCCACGATTTGATCATCACTGCAAATTCTGCTCTTTTCTTAAATTGAAAGCTTGTTGGAAGATGAGGGCATGCTAGGTGGTGGGCTACTCATGGGTGTCTCATCACTTAAAGCTTGTGATGATGAGTTAAATTCCTCTATGCCATGTTCGATAGGAGGTGGCAGTGGCACTTTCAATTGGATGGTCCTATAAGTGTCTTTAGGTGTTGATTTCCCATAAATCTCCACATGTTCATAATATCTCTATTTTTTTGGTTTCTGATAATTTTTCCATGTTAGGTTTTTTCTCAAACATTCAGTCCATATTTCAATATCTGCCACATGCATGTTCATTTTTGAGTTACATACAAACCCCGAAGTGTTCAATATTTGGTTTATTACTGTTAAGTTGGGTCTGACACACTTTAACGTGTTCTTGATTTTTTTCAAGGTGAATTTGGCCCCCACATCTCCTTTATTTGACCACCCTCATGGCCTTGTCTTTTAAACCCTCTGAACATTTCATTTCGACTATTTGAGACTGATCTAACATGCAGTCAAATAAGTAATCCACTTGGGATGTACTTTATTGTATTTTTTCAGTCTGGCTAGCCTACACTTATTGTACTTCACTCATTACAACATTTGCTATACTGAACAATTTGCATTCACAAGTATATTTTTGTCGTAACATTAACAAAGACAATGAAATCGTGAATGATGCATCATTAAAAATTGTCATAGAGAATAATAAAGGAGTTGGTTATAATCCAATTACAACTTGACTTAACATACATACACATTCATTCATTCAATTAATGGATCACAAAGATTTCATTATGCATCCCTCATTATTGATATGTCAGTTTTTAACTTTGAATATTGTTTTTACAAAGTAGTTTGGATGTAAACACGTTTAAGAATTATGTAACAAATTGTCTCGTTTGTATTTTAGTGAGGTTTTTTTGCAGTTGTATCAACTTTCATTTCAATAAGGGAATTCCTGAAATTGATTAAAAGTCTAGACCACATGATCTTTACCATTTCGTCTAGTTGATCGATATGGAAATCTTCAAGCATCTTCCTAATAAAAGCACAACAAAATGAGAACAAATATTCAGATATCATAGCTAATATTTGTACCTAAATACTTCTTGTTCATGATGGAATGATAAAAACAATATTACCCAAACACCGATTGTTTGTGATGAAACAATAAAACAATGCTATCCAAACACTGCTTGTTTGTGATGAAACAACAAAACAATGCATTTTGTTTACCCTCCAATTCAGTTCGAACTAAGATCCATTGCCTGCCACTTATCCAGCTATATCATAAACAAAATAAAACCCCTAACATCTAAGGCATTCTCTCAAAAATTGCAAAAACACGGATTCAAATACAAATAACATCTAAGCATATCAAAAACAAAATAAATAGATTTATCATGCATTCACTAAAAAAATTACAAAGACAAGGATTAAAATACAAAACCCTTAACATCTAAGTCTATCCCAAACCGAAAGAAACGGATTTAGCATGAATTCACCCAAAAATTGCAAATGCGGGGGTTAAAATATAAAAACCACAACATCTAGGCATATCCAAACAAAATAATTGCCTTTAGAATGCATTCACTAAAAAAAATACAAAAACAAGGTTGAAGATACAAAATCCCTAAAATCTAAGCATACTCGAAAATACACTATTGGATTTATCATGCATTCCCTCAATAGATTGCAAAAATAGGGTTTAAAATGCAAAATGCCCTAAGCATATTCAACAAAAAATCGTCCCCAGTAAACCCTAACCCCAATCATATTAGGGTTAACTCTATCCATGATACAAAGAGAGAGGAAGGGAGAGCACCTTAATCCTACAACAACACAGAGATAGAGATACGTACAGAGGAGGAAAGCTCAAAGATGGCAAAGGATCGTCAAAAGGACGCTCGCAGCCTAGGGCAGAGGATCGCCGAAAGGATGCTGGTAACAACACTGGAGAGAGGCTCACTAGAGGGATGCGCGTAACAATGAGAGAGTGTGAGGGGAGGGATGAGGAGAGTTTCGGGGTCGGGGTAGAGAGGTAGTGAGAGAGAAATGTCAAGGGGTAAGATGTTTCGACTTTTTTTTTAACTTGTGGTTCCCCCGTCCTGATCTTTTCGTAACAAGGGGTGGAGGTTGAGTGGTGAAATCCAATTCCTAAGATGCGGTGGACGTGCGGAAAGAATGACCGCTGCGTCCAAAGTTTGTTTCGACGTGCGTGATTTGCGGTCACGTTATCTCAAATCACGGCCATCACTTTGCATCAACCATGCCCTTAATGACTAGAAGCACCAATCTAGGTACTCATCTAAGACAGTAGCTTAAGTGGTCTAAAACTAGGACAGTGGGACATGACCATACATTTCACACACACACACACACACATTCAAAATTCTTTATCTAAACCAATTTATGTAGTCAAAAGCCTCGACTAGTCCGCTTAGTCGGTCTAGGTGTAAGTAAAATGCCTAAGCTTTGCAATTCCTAGGTGGGTACCATAAAAGGTACCAATTTTGCCGACTAGGCACCGACTAAGGCGCCTAGTCGACAACTAAGCTTCCTCCGCCTAGGCATGACGGCAAGTTTAGTCGTTTATTATTCTTATATGTGTGTGTGTGTGTTTATATGATTTGTTCTTTGAAATCTCAAAAACATGCTTAGTTATTATATTTACATATATATGTGTGTGTGTGTGTGCTACTTTGCTTTTGGGGTTTTTTCTGTGAAACATTGAAAGCATGCACAGTTAATTTTAATTGATTATGTTTTTTATATGTATGTTACTTTGTTTCTGATGAATTTTTCTATAAAATCCTGAAAGCATGTTCAGTACTATGAATTATGTAATATGTTATTATATATGCATGTGTTATTGTGTTTCTGTGAAAGGTTGAAAGCATATTTTGTTGATTATACTGAATATGTTATGAATAATTGAATATATATATATATATATATATATATATATATATATATATTTGTGTGTGTACAATTATATATATGTATATTTTGGTTATGTATATTAATATATTTTATGAAAGCATGTATAATTTTGTACTCGTGTAATGAAAAAATCTTATTAGTAAAAGAATTAAATATATTTTTATGTATATTTTGTATACATTTTTATATTTTAATTGGGGTACCGACTAGTCCCACCTAGTCCTAGACTAGTCTTTTTAGGGGTCTACCGACTAGGCAAAGCCTAGCGCTTTTGACTACATAGAAAGCAATAAAGCATAAATATTAAGTGCAAATTCTTGAACAATAATTCTAAACCATTATATTTAAGACTTTAAACAATAAATCTAAATTTAAGATTGAAATGTGATATAATCGATGATAATTTCTAAAAGGAAAAGCATGGAATTGAATACAAAATAAGTGATGAAGATCATAAAAGGAAATAGATAAAGTTAGGTATAGGGTGTTGAATGCGTTCATGAAGTTTGTGGTGTGTTTAGTGCCATGTCATGTTGACGCAGGACACACATGTTGATAGAATATATTTGGTGCTAGTTCTCATTTTCAGTACAAGTTAAATGTAATTTTTATTGGTGGTGGCCTTAATAAAATATCTGTGGTATGGTCTCTCATTCAGAGACACTTCAAAATTAGTTTGTATGTTCGAATCCCTTGTCAATAAGCATATGTTTTCATGTAATAAGATCTGGGTGTCATGAGCTTATGGTCATGGTAGTGAATCAACTATACGGGTTTGCATTTTATTGTTGAATTTGTAGTTTGTTTGGATTTGTGAAAGTCTTTTTGTATCTTTTCTCTGATGAGCATGTCAATTGATCTCTTTATTTTTATCACTAATGCAGATTGGATTGCGGAAAGGATCCCATTCTTTTGCTGAGGCACGTGCTGCTGGGTTTACAGAAGAAAATGGAACCCTTGGTGATATCTGGGAAACTGTTTCAGGCAGTGATCTCTTATTATTATTGATCTCAGATGCAGCTCAGGTTAGTAGATCATGCAAAAAGTATCACTTTTCACTGCAACTGTGCCAATACAAGACTAACATGTGCACATGCACATGGAGGTGCACAACCACCCACTCACCTATCCCCGTACCCACACATGCACCCACACAGATACATGAATCCAAAGCAAGGTCCCTCTGTTAAACGCTGTGACTGCAAAGGTCCTGCTATCATGTTTGACCTCTGTATATTTTGGATTTAAGCCTGTGAAGCATTGAAAGGTTTCCCGTGTATCCTAATTTAGTTTTCTTTGTAAAATGGAGTTTACTCTGTAGTTTTTATTGCTCAAGGACTGACAAACCATCTCATCACAAGTTCAGCTCTTTGCTACAGCATCTTCAATGATGTTGGGATAGGTGCATCTCAGCCCATGAAATCTATTTGAATGGCCAAACATTCCAACACAGATCCCAACTTAAGATCTATTCAAGTCCTACATTGACATGTACATTTTGAAATTTGATCCATCTAATGATCTAATTCTGGATGCATTTGCTTAGTAGATGTTTTATTTTGCAGGCGGATAATTATGAGAAAATATTCTCTCACATGAAGCCAAACAGTATTCTTGGGCTTTCACATGGGTTTCTGCTTGGACATTTACAGTCACTGGGACTGGATTTTCCAAAGAACATGAGTGTGATTGCTGTATGCCCAAAGGGAATGGGGCCATCTGTAAGGAGGCTGTATGTTCAGGGAAAGGAGATAAATGGTGCTGGGATCAATTCCAGTTTTGCAGTTCATCAGGTCTCTCTCTCTCTCTCTCAACACACACAGGTCAGACATATGTACAAAATTGATTACTTGACCCATAGTAGAACTTCTGTTTTGCTGTTTATTCTTCAGGATGTTGATGGCAGAGCAACAGATGTTGCATTGGGATGGTCGGTAGCACTTGGATCGCCATTTACTTTTGCCACTACTTTGGAGCAGGAGTACAAAAGTGACATTTTTGGGGAGCGAGGTATGGTTTTAATCATAGATATTATTTTCTGCCAGTTTCCGTGTTTTGGTGTCTGACTGTTACCTATTATAGGGATATTACTTGGAGCTGTTCATGGAATTGTTGAGTCATTGTTTAGAAGATACACTGAGAATGGGATGAGCGAAGAACTGGCTTACAAGAACACAGTTGAGGGCATCACTGGAATAATATCAAAGACCATCTCAACAAAGGTGGGTCTTCCTTCTGAAGCTAATACCCTTTTACTCTTTTGTCTAAATTGGATGATGTATTTGGAGTCTGGTGTGGTTAATTAGAAGTCTACAATTGCGTTGTATATCAGCTTCATGTCTCAAAGTTGTCTGTTTCCAGACTTAGTGCTGAATTATACATGCTAGAAAGCTGATCCCAATCAATCTGATGCCAGAGTTCCAGTTGGGTTACTGGTTTTTAAATACACCATGGTGTAGTGGATTTACTTTTTATGAATACTTCTTTGTTGAATAGGGTATGCTGGCTGTATACAATTCTCTCAGCGAAGAAGGCAAAAAGGAATTTGAAGCTGCATACAGTGCATCTTACTACCCCTGTATGGACATATTGTACGAGTGCTATGAAGATGTTGCTTGCGGCAATGAGATCCGTAGTGTCGTCTTGGCTGGTCGCCGCTTTTTTGTATGTCCATTCTCCTGCTTGCTAAATTTATTTTTCATTAGACAGTGTGGAACTTCACAATTTTTAGCTATTTCTCTGTGTGTGTAGTTTGCGTCTTTCTGTGGAAAAAATGTTCCATCATTTTTGGGTGGGATTATATTATCTGTATGGGTGTTTTCTAAACCACATAAATATGGTGAAAGAACATCTTGTTGATCATGGAAAGGTGTAATTTTGATTATCATTGTAATATCCTTCCTCTTTCTAGATTTAGTTAGATTAGTTTGGAGGTAAGTTAGCATGTTAAATTTTTCCAAGATAGTTGCAAATTGTTTTAAAAATTTGTTTTAGGTATACCGTATGTCATCCTATGCAACCTATAAGTCTATAACAGTACAGTCTAGGTTTTTGCTCTCAAAGTTTATATATTCTATATAAATTAGTGTCTTCATAAGGTCTTGGAATTTTTCTTTATGATCTTTGATGAAGCATTTGTCTTCAACAGGAAAAGGATGGGCTACCAGCTTTTCCCATGGGCAAAATCGATCAGACTCGGATGTGGAAAGTTGGGGAGCGAGTCCGCTCAGTCAGACCATCTGGTGACTTGGGTCTATTGCATCCATTCACTGCAGGTGTCTATGTTGCTCTCATGATGGCTCAGGTGATGCATCCTTTCTTTCGTTTTATCTTTACTGGATGATTCTTCCCAAAATTGTCAGTCAGCAATGCTGCTCCAACAAGCATTTTGTGCTAAACTAATTCAGGTGTCAATTGAATTCTAATCCGTACCTAAAAAATGTGTTATGAAGTCTAGATTTAATTCAGTGCCAACCTCCATTTGCAAGTGTTGACAGTGTGGCTTCAGAGCCTATGATGGAGTGGTGCCATGTGTACAGAAGTGGGATTTTGAAATAAAAAATGTTATAGCAGATTTTTGGAAAGGTTCTGGTGCACATATGCACTACATCTGAAGATTGGGGGCTTGAATTGCAAATTTCAACAACGTGGATGCAATCACTTTATGGGAAACTGTTAGAAAGTCTTTCTATGAAGTTTCCACAGATGTAGAAAATATTTACACTTTTCTTTGTTGTTTTTTATTTCTTTTGCATGTCTATTTACCTCTGTTGTTGTGATGGTGAATGCATGTGTGTGTCTGTGAGAGAGGAGAGAGAGCTGCATTCTCTAGGTATTCTCCACAAGGGAGTCTAGGGAGTCTCTAGGAATATTTCATAATCATTTTGCTCAGCAAAGCCGAGTTGAATTTTTAGAAAAAGAACAAAAAACGGAAAAAAATTTGAAGACATTTTGACTATATGCAAAGAGATGTATGTGTGTCTATGCATACATGTTTGTATTGGGAGTGGTTATTGTTGTTTCCTTTTGATATCTCACGGGGAGTTTACTGTTGCCTATTACAATTATAACAAGTTTGATATGGTTACTGATCTTTGTGGCGGTTGATGCAGATTGAAGTGCTAAGAAAGAAGGGACACTCGTACTCAGAGATCATCAATGAGAGTCTGATTGAAGCTGTGGATTCTCTGAACCCATTCATGCATGCCCGTGGAGTCTCGTTCATGGTTGATAACTGTTCGACAACAGCACGACTGGGGTCAAGAAAATGGGCTCCTCGTTTTGATTACATACTCACCCAGCAGGTATCTTCTGCTGCAAATTTGTTTCCATCTCGCTTCTTTTTATTAGTATTATTCTTATGACCCAGTTGTACTGTAGCATGGCTAAGGCCTGCTCAATGATTGAATCTGGTCCAGGCCCAGAATCAATGATGACCTCACCTGTGGGATCAACCAGGCAGGTAGCTCAGGCCTTCAGGTTTCAGTTGTGCAACACAAGGCCTGAGCATAGAATGTCTAGAAAGTAGGTGGAAGGAAGGGCTCATCCATTAGGCTTAAATGTTTGGATCAAACCTGGCCAACTGTGGTCAGTCATCAAAGGTGTCTGCCAGTTCATTTTCATTCCTAGGAGTAAGAGGAAGCCGGCGCAGGTGCAATCACATTGCACACTTTAGTGTGCTGCTGCACCTGACTGCCCTCCATGAGCCTTCCAGCTGTGGGGCCCAAGAGAAGATGTGGGGCAGATCAGGTGCAGCAGCACGTTAAAGTGTGCAATGTGGTTGCAGTGTTGCACCTGATCTGCCGTCGAGTAGAGGCAGGTACAAACATTTTGCCTTTATTGTACAGAAAATTGATTGGACCATTAGGTTCTAACTGGGACTGGGCATGAGATGAACCCAGTTTTTCTGGCTATGCAGTAAAGCTGAACTTGAGCTCATCTCCCTCTCTCCAAGATTCCCTAAACACCACACCCCTCACCCCAAGAAAATCTGATTGGTTTTATTTTGCAGGCATTTGTGGCTGTGGACAAGGATTCACCAATCAACCAGGACCTTCTTAGCAACTTCTTGTCTGATCCCGTACATGGTGCCATAGAGGTCTGTGCTCAGCTGAGGCCGACCGTTGACATCTCTGTTACTGCTGATGCAGACTTTGTAAGGCCAGAGCTGCGGCAATCAAGCTAAACAATGGTTGAGCATGTGTTTGTGTGTTGTTCTGGGGAAAGTAGTCAAAGTACTATAATCTAGGAAGATAATTTATTCTTAGTTCGGACTTTGAGCTTGGGAAGGAACACTTTGAGGTGAACACTGTTGTTGAATGGATTAGTGCTGATGGTAAAGTAGTCAAAGTACTATAATCTAGGAAGAGAATTTGTGCTAGTTCGGACTTTGAGCTTGGAAAGGAACACTTTGAGGTGGACACTGTTGTCGAATGGATTAGTGCTGATGTAGTCTTGTTCTGTTATTTATAAGATCACCCTTGGCATGCTTAATGGGGGCTATCAACTCACTAATATATATGTATGGTTAGCCCGTTAAATTTTTTGCATTGGGTGCTTTTGTGAGCTGATGGATTATCAGAAGAACTGCACTGGGCAAACTTGAAACTGGCCTGTCTTGGCCATGAAAATGGATGGTACATACTTGGAGTGTATGAGTGGACTGTGGAACTGCACGAGCTCGTCCAAGTTAGGGCATGGGCTTAGCCTCAGTTCCCATACTTCTTTAGTAATTTGGTTAGTTAGGCAAGTGTTTATTAGAACCAATCTTAGGGAGAGGACTCGTAATGCATCTGCATAAAAAAATTATCTAGAGACTGATCATGTGACAGAGGGTGTCATATCCATATATCAGCTATGGTGTTGGTTTTATTATTATTATTATTATTATTATTATTATTATTTTTTATAATGAGGAATCATCATCGAGAATCAGGTCACTTAGTGGACCCACCTCCCGTGAGGTAAACTTCTGGTGGGGTCACTGACACCTAAGCTCTTACTGAGCCTAGCAGTTAAAGGCACAACACCTTCTTCCATGCCTCTGCCACTCAGGCTATCACTGTTCATCCTTCTAACCATGATTAACTCCGTAAGGTGGGCATGAAATTATTTTTTTTGGATTTTGAAACCTGCATTATGAATGTCAAATCTAGAGTTCTTGATTGATTCACTCATCTCCTGTATTTTCTTTCTTGTGCCAAAGAGTTGTAGCTAGGGCGGCTCGAACTGAACGGGGCATGTTTGGGCTTGGCTCGTTTACCAGTGGATTGAGCTCGTGGCTTGGCTCGTGTTCATTTATAGTCGTGTTATTTATACATGGAATATATATTTTCATATATTACACTCAGAATATGTTTATTTCTCAATAGTTCATATTTTATGTATATATTTTTCATTATCCTTTTCTTTTTAGATATATTTTATGCATTGTTTTTTTATATATTACACTTAAAATATATATTATACATAAAAATATATATTCTTTATCAATACAAGCTCTCCCGAGCCGAGCCTTTGGGATCAACTTGTTTAAGCTAAATGAGCTGCTTGTGGCTTGGCTCACCAGTCATACGAACCAATCACGAACGAGTTTGTGAACCAAGCCGAGTCACGAGCTGCTCGGTTAGTTTACCAACCCTGATTGTAGGTTTCCTAACAGTTTGTCCTTCAATGAAAATGATCTGACATGTGAATTTCTTCTGCTTTTTTATTTTCTTCAAATTTCAGTTATGTCCACGGTTCCGTTGTGTTTTCAAATCCAGTACATGGTGACAGCAGGTCAGTAAGGTTCTTTAAATGCATGTTGCTTTTCATTTTTTGTGGAAAGTAGCAAATGAAAATAACTGACGGGTGGGATATAAATTTTGGGGGGCTAATTTTGCAAATGACAAAACTCTGTATAGTTTTCATGAGAAATTTCTTACAAGCCTTATTTTGTAACTGCCCTTGCAATTTTGCTAAGTCCTTGGTGACAAAACCCTTCTGCTCATATTCTTGTTTTTAACATGGATCTTTCTCTCAATCTCAATTTCAGTTAGTACTTTTAATTATTCAGAGTGAGAAGGAGGTGCCTACCTTGAGCGAACAGGGGTTTTTGGAGTGTTTTTCACAAATCTGACCACTCAGATGTGTTCAACATAGACTATTGCTAGAAAACGATACTTAGATCATTTTTTTTCAATGAAACAATGTTAATTTTTAAGCTTGAATATTTATGAAAATTTTAGACTGTCTATTATTCGACTTTATAAAACCTATATACATGAATCGGACAATCTAAGAATCTATTTTTATAAAATCAAGCATGTAAAACACATCTAAACACCTGTATGGTCAGATTTGAGAAAAACAATAAAAAAAAAACCTTCAGAAGCCCAGTATGCTGGTGGTGGATGTGGATAGGAGTAGGCAGTTATTCCCTACTCCCGTACTCTAAAATTATCAACATCATCTCTTTTATTTGTTGTCCATAGAAGTCTCTCTCACGGCTTTCTCGTTAAAGAAGTAGACTCCACCCAAACGACCACGTCTAGACGATGTCTATCATAATCAACCTAGCTGTTTTTAGAATACACACACAAAAGTAAATTTTAAATTAGAATTATTAACCTAGACTAAGTAAATAGTTCTATTTACCTCATAGAGCACCCCATACTCGATCCCCACAACCTTTTGGCTATGTTCTGGGCTGGAAATCGGGCTAGGAGTCATAGACTGGAAGGAGCTGGTCCAAATCGTCATAAATGAGCTATTTAAGTGAAGGGTGCTAGAGGCATTTAGGGACTTAAGGGGTTTATTTAAAATTTTGCACCTTTATTTAATCACCTAAAAATTGACTACCAATTTGACAAACTCCTGCCTGTGCAGAGCTCACAAACAAAGCTTCAATGAAAAATATTATAATTTGATACATTAAGAAGTATCGGTTGCAAACATTTTTATCTTCATCAAGCACATGTTTTTTATATTTCAAATATGCTTAATTTCAAAAAACTCATTTCAATATTGCGCCTTACACAGCCTTCGAAAATCTCGCAGATTTTCAATATCTCATGGTGGGAATATTGTGCAGAAAGTGCAGAACAAAAAACAATGGTATTTTCCACATTAAAATAATAGCATCCTTGCATTTCATTCCCATCAGCACCCCCTACGGATGCCCAATGGTCCAGTAAATATATAATTAATAGCAGAAAAAACAGAAGAAAGCAGTATACAAAACTCTAAAGGAATGAATTGTATCGGATAGCTGCGAATTCATCTTACAGAGCAGGAAATTCTTAGACATGGAGTTTAACTCTTCCTTTGATGGTGTCATAAATCAGCTAGTCGTTGGAGTTCCCGAACAAATGTCCATCTGGTGAAGGGCCAGTACTTGTTCTTCTGGATTGCAGAGCCCTGTACGAAAGAAATGTCATACCCAAATTTCTAATATCAATGATCTAAACACATGGGTTGAATGAGCTAAGAACGTGTCAAGAGACTCAGAAGCTCCTACTAGGGATGCTTTTTTTTAATCAAAAAAGGAAAAAGATTACGTAATTGGGGCAAAATTATGATGAAAAATCACCAAGCAATACATTTAAGATCGATCATGAGGATGTCCGACTCTAAAAGGGTCAATCAATCACAGATTCGTTCCACCATTTTCAGATAACTTTCCATCTACCACACTTTTGCAGTAGCCCCAAAAGATCCCTATAATAAGAACTAGGCCTCATCGCCATTTAAGGCTTCTAGTAGTTCTTCAAACTATTCTTTTATGGCTAGGCCAATGGAAAACCCAGATATTGGCCACGGCCGAGATGAGTGCGAAACCCAGATGACCTTACTGCAGTGTGCTGCCCAGGTGAGCACCTCTGTTGGGGCTCTAGTAGTACATACTTCGAAAATAGCAAAATCATCAAATTTGCTAATTTATGAGGTGTCCAACTGTGAAAAGAAGCACAAGAAACACCTTGTCAACCTGTTCAAGGATTTTAAGTGCTGCCATGACGGCCTAGGTGACTCTGCATGCTCCCAGTTTCACAGGAGATGTAACAACATGTGAAGGACGACTATAAAGCACCAAGCATGTAGTACTTGGTGGTTGGCACTCAACAAACAGTTTTTGAAATATTTAGAAGTACTAGCATCGACAGAAACTGCTCACAAACATGGAATCTTTTATGAATCTGATAAAAACTACAAGAATCACTATATATAGAGAGAGAGAGCACTGCAAGAAAAACGTTAATTAGCGACGAAAATTTGAGACGGAAATAATCCGTCGCAAATTTGCGACAGATTAGCTAGAGAAAATGAGTCGTCCTTAAAATTGGAATTAGGGACGGACTTAGCGACAGAACAATTCTGTCTCAAAATTCGTCGCTAATTAGCGACGAAAAAATTCTGTCTCAAACTCCGTCTTAGCTTCGTGACAGATGAGCGACAGAATTTTTCTGTCGTGACTTAGTCACTAATTGGCGATGAATTTTCAGACAGAATTTTTCCGTCGCTAATTTCTCCCGTAAAACCCTAATGCGAGCCACTTTCTTTCTCTTTCTGTTTCATCCGCCGACCATCATGTGCATCTGTCAACCATCGTCGCCTGTCGCCCATCGTCGTGTGCCATCGCCGCCCGCCGACCTCCTCTTCTTCCGCCCCCTGCCGCCGCGCTGCTCGCCATCTCCACAACCGCTCTCCGATGACCCACCGACGACGCCCTCCGGAGACCTCGTCCCCTGCGTCCGGCCCACCCTCTCTGCCCTTGTCCCTCTTTGCCCTCTCTCCTCTCCCGTCCAACCTCTAGCCTCCGACTGGATACTGTGGGAGTCCCCCCACCCCACCTGCGACCCTCCCTCGCCGACCTCTACTTCTTCCTCCCTCTCCGGAAGCCTCGTCGTGCACTTAATAGGCCATAAAGGGGCGAACCTGCCTTCCTCCTCTCTCTCCCCGACTGCGCCTCCCTTCTCACTGCCGCCCTCTTCGCCCTCTATCCTCTCCCGTCATACCTCCAGCCTCCGGCCGACAGCCATCGAAGTCCCCCCCACCTGCGACCCTCCCTCGCTGACCTCCACTTCTTCCTCCCCCTCTCGTCTTCCTCCCTCTTCGATAGCCTCAATCGCTCTCTTCTCCCTTGACCCACGTCGGTGACCTTGTCGTCGGTCGTCCTCTTGTTTCGATAGCATTGCTCTGCAGCCGACCCATGGCCGGATACCCTTCACTGGTGAGTCTGTAGGTATACCGCCTCTCTCTCTCTCTCTCTTTCTCTCTCTCTCTCTCTCTCTCTCTGTCAGGCGGTGGCGGAGCGTTGCCCCTGCCGTATATAAATGTGCATTGCAGGTACATAACTGAGCTAGTTACACGATGCTTAGTGTTAAGCATCACATGCGGTTAAAAATGCAATGCAAAAAGAAATAAGAAAAAAATGCAAAGGCAAAAGTAATGCAAATCGGGTAAATACCGTAGTGAGTAAGTGATGCAAGCGCATCGCATGTTATTTATTTTCTTGGATGCAACACTTTCTTGTTCACACACTCACTTAGTTGTGGATATCTAAGACTGCTTTGTTGGAGTTCGGAGATCATGCTGAGCATGATTTGAATGTATGAAAATAGAAGTGCTCTTATTTTTGTAGTTCGGAGTCCATGGTAGTAGTTAGTGGGATATTGGAGTGTGTTTGCTGCAGGTACATGTTTGACATTATTATGATATGAATGATTGAATATATTATAATGTTTGACGTGACTGTATTCATGCTTGCATGAAGTTATTTTCGAATTAATTATGCTCTCCATGTGAAATTGTATTATGAAAACATGCTTAAATTGAATGTATCATGTTTATAAATATGATTTCATCTTTCTAAATATCTTTGTGATATATATATATATATATATATATATATATATATATATATATATATATATATATATATATATATCCACCAACAATGCATGATAAATTTGATATTTTTTTCATCGACGTATTATTATGATTATCTTTTAACTGGTGAAGATAATATCCCTAACATTATAGGATAAAATGGCTACAAACCATGAATGGATGTATCGTAGGATAATTGATAATGAGGTATCGCTTGAATATATGGATGGTGTTGACAGTTTTATTGAATTTGCAACGACAAGTATCAGTACAGTGGATCTCATCGATCGGATCAGGTGCCCCTGCACGATGTGTAAGAACAATCGATTTGTAGAACCTCATGGCGTTAGACATCACCTATACAGGAAGGGTTTTGTGAGTAGTTATCCGAATTGGACGTTTCATGGTGAAGAATTTTGGGATAATTTTGACGTACGAGTGGATGTGATGCATGATAATCCATATGTGGATTTGATATTTGATGTCGCAGGACCAGAACTGGGTTCTGCTATGGGTCCTAGTGATGTACTAACTGGGGTAGAGGAAGAAGAAGCAAACGATGCAGCTAGTAAATTTTATAACTTACTTAGAGATGCTGATGAGCCACTGTGGAATGGTTGCGAGAGTCACACTATCTTGTCTGCAGTTCTTCAATTACTGAACTTAAGTCCGAGTATAATTTGAGTCAATCATGTTTTGACCGTCTGTACTCTATTATGAAGACTATTTTGCCCAAAGATGAGAAATTACCATAAAATTTCTATCGTGCGAAGGTTATGGTCAGTGCTCTAGGTATTGGGTATCAAAAGATAGATGTTTGTCTAAATCACTGTATGTTGTATTTCAAAGATCAAGAAAATAACAGATCATGTCCATCATGTGGGCATCCTCGGTTTAAACCAAAGACAAGAGACAATGCTAATACGAGGTCAAAAGAAGTGTCATACAAGTCACTCCGCTCTTCGCTCTCACCCCTAGATTGCAATGATTGTATGTTTTTGAGAACTGCTAAACACATGAGATGACATTAAAATAAAGTTCAACATGATGAAGACAAGATCACGCATCTTGTTGACGCAGAAGCTTGGAAGCACTTTGATCGTACTCATCAGACCTTCGCAATGGAAGTGAGAAATGTTAGGCTAGGTTTATATAGAGATAAATTTAATCCATTTGGGGGTAGATCAACCTCGTACTCGTGTTGGCCAGTATTTGTCACCCCATACAACATTCCTCTAAGCTTGTGTATGAAGCGTCAAAATCTTTTCTTGTCTCTATTGATCCCTGGTCTGACCTCTCTGGGCCAAAATCTTGATGTATATTTAACGTCATTGATTGATGAACTGAAAATACTATGGGATGACGGTGTTCTAACGTACGATGCCCACAAAAAACAAAACTTCAGTATGAAGGTTGTTATTCTATGGACAATTAGTGACTTTCCTGCGTATGGTATGTTATCTTGTTGGAGCACACATATGAGGTTGGCATGTTCGTACTGCATGGAGGATAAAAAATCTTTTAGATTGACGCATGGAATGAAGCTATGCTGGTTTGATTGTCATCGTCGATTTCTACCCAGCGACCATCCGTTCCGACGACAAAGAAATGTGTTTCGAGCATGCACAACTGAAATAGAAGGTCCACCTACACGGTTGTCTGGCATAGAGATTTTAAGACATTTATGATACTTTTCATATGGATTGACAAATGCCCGTAGTCCAACGCCCTTCCTTGGATTTGGGAAGGATCACAATTGGACAAAAAATCTATATTTTGGGAAGTACCATATTGGTCAACCTTACTCATACAACATAATTTCGATGTCATGCATGTGGAGAAAAATGTGTTTGATAATGTATTCAATACGGTAATGAATATCAAAGAGAAAATGAAGGATAATACGAAGGCTCATATGGATTTAAAAGTAATATGTAAAAGACCAGAATTGAAACTCCAAGAGTACAATGGCAAAGTACTGAAACCAAAGGCAAGGTACGTGCTTCAACCAAATCAAGTAAAACAGGTATGTTAGTGGTTGAGACAGTTGAGATTTCCAGATTGATATGTCTCTAACATTGCTCGGGCTGTGAAGATAGACGATGGACAATTATATGGGTTGAAGAGCCATGATTGTCATGTCATTATGCAACGGTTGATTCCCCTAGTATTCCATGATATGTTAGACAAACCTATATGAGGGGTATTATCCGAGTTGAGTAGATTTTTTAGAACATTATGTGCATCAGAAGTTATAGTAACTGAGGTAAAGAATCTTGAGGATTCTGTTGTCACTACTATTTATCAGCTAGAGAAGATATTTCTGCCAGCATTTTTCGATGTTATGGAACATGTGATTATACATTTGCCATATGAACTTAGGGTTAGTGATCATGTGCAATAGCGGTGGATGTACCCATTTGAAAGGTATATTTTTATTTATATTTTTCTCTCTAATTCTATTGAGAATTTATTGTATTACGAGATATATATTGTTGACAGATGCATATTTGACCTCAAAAAAATGTTCGGAATAAAGCAAGAGTGGAGGGTTCAATCTGTGAGGCGTACATTTTAAAAGAGATTTCAAAATTCTCATCTATGTACTTTGAACCTCACATTCCAACATGTTACACTTGCCCACCTCGTAATGATGATGGAAAACAATTTACTGTGGTTGACAAACTATCGATATTTAAACCACTTGGGCATGCCTTTGGTAATTGCCGGTCATGACTCTTGGAAGATCGAGAGCAAGACGCAACACAAATCTATATTCTTTTTAATTGCTCAGCGATCGACCCCTACATCGAGTAAGTATACTTAATATGTAACACTAAGTTTTATACGTGCGTATATGGTATGGTAATATAAATATTTGTTATGTGCAAACGATTTGATCTGGAGTTGCGAAGAGAACTTCTACGTTTCACTAATTCAGAAGTACATAAAGAACGTAAAAACAAGTTTGGGGCATGGTTCAAAGAGTTGGTAAGGACGATGACATGCATTCTTTTCGTGTAAACAATAATATCTTACTTAATTGGTCATGATTACAATCATTGTTTATGCTTGTAGGTCCGCCATGGTGATGTTAATGATCAAGGAATATGTGATTTACAAAATGGTCTGACTAAAGTTATGCAATGTTACAATGGATAGATCGTAAATGGTTATTGATTCCATACAAAAGACTACAGTATAAACAAGTCAAAGTTGAATAGTGGTGTGTGTGTCAAGGGTAGCAGTTATGGTGCAAATGAACTTGACTACTACGGTGTTATTGAAGAAATAGTGGAGTTGACTTACTTAGGCATAAATAACACGATAACTTTATTTAAGTGTCATTGGTTTGATCCCACAGCAACAAGAGTCGATAAAGCCTCAGGCATTGTGAAGGTGAATCATAAATTAAGGTTTGGAACATATGAATCATTCATATTAGTCTCGCAAGCTCAACAAGTATACTATATTTCATATCTGAATACAAGGAAGTCAGATAGAAATGAATGGTGGGCGGTTTGCAAGGTGAAGTCTAAACTATACCCCGAGTATGATCAGTTACAAGAAGACAAGATTGCTGAAGAGGGTGATTACTATCAATCAGATGATATGTATGACTTCTCTTAGGGTCACGATGTCACACATGGTTTGCATGTCACATCTTCATTGTCCGATGGCACACGTATGAAAGAATGTGATCTAAATAATATACCAAGTGGATGGGCGCCCAATGAAGAAGAAGACAAAGAGGAAGAAGAATATAAAAGTAAAACAAGTGATGAGGAAGAATACTCGAGCTAGTGAAATATATTTTGTAATACATACCACATCACTTTCTCATGTGCTCTTATTTTTGTAGCTCAAAGTCCATGTTAGTCATGATAGTAGTTAGCGGGATATTAGAGTGTGTTTGTTATAGGTACATGTTTGACATTGTTGTGATATGAATGATTTGAATGTATTGCAATATTTGATTTGACTGTATTCATGCTTGCATAAAGTTATTTTTTATTTGATTATGTATCCATGTTCATGGAATTGCATATCATGTTACATTCCATGCATACTTAGCACGTACATGCATAATTCATGCATAGTTATAAAACTGATTCATGTAGGACCTTTAAATTTTTACATTTCATGCATATGTCATGTCCATGCTAAGATCAAAAGTTATGTAACTGATCCAAATAACATTTTTATTTGTTAGAATATGGTTCATGAAGGTCACAGTGGTCGAGCACCCAGTGGTCGAGGAATTGTGCCTTACAAGGATGTGTTTGTTGAAACACATAAACGTAAGAGCACGTGAGAGTTCGTATCACAGGAGGCGAGAACGACAACGGTATGTATTTATTGTATTAATAAACATTATAATATACAAGTTACCATGAATTACATTATCATAAATATTGTAATTTTTAATTATTAATTCCTACTGTAATCATTATTTTGTAAGAGTCATGCGAGCAACAAATGGTAGAGTGATATGGCGATGACTCTACTCAGCATCCGCCTTTTGATCCTGCAGTATGGGTGACTGCAACCGGTGAACCCAAAAAGGGTCGTGTGTTCAGGTTTGGGAATAAAATGAACACCACACTAGTCGTTGCCTCTTGCAGTTAGGGCTCTCAGAGTTCTCCCACAAGCATCAACTCCCACTGTCTGATTGACCCTGTTGTTTCTTGGGATGGTGTCTGCCAGCTTCTTTAAGACACAATGAGTGATTTTTTACATGAAGTCATTCCCAACCTTGTCCATAATGAGTTGTGCAACTTTTTTCGGGACAGGGAAACTTCGTTTGCATTCAACATGAGCTTTGGTGCCCGTCAGGTATGAATGATTGAATCACTATGAATTTTTATTGCTACCATTAGAACACATGTATGCATGATTTCATCACTATGAAAGTTTTTTGACTGCCTTATAACACATATATGCATGATTGAATTACTATGAAAGTTTTTTGACAACCTTAGAACTCATATAAGCATGATTTCATCACTATGAAAGTTTTTTGACTGCCTTATAACACGTATATGCATGATTGAATTACTATGAATGTTTATTAACAACTTTAGAACATATATAAGCATGATTTCATCACTATGAAAGTTTTTTTACTGTCGTATAACACATATATGCATGATTGAATTACTATAAAAGTTTTTTGACAACCTTAGAACACATATAAGCATGATTTCATCACTATGAAAGATTTTTTACTGCTTTATAACACATATATGCATGATTGAATTACTATGAAAGTTTTTTGACAACCTTAGAATACATATAAGCATGATTTCATCACTATGAAAGTTTTTTGACTGCCTTATAACATATATATACATGATTTCATCACTATGAAAGTTTTTTCACTGCCTTATAACACATATATGCATGATTGAATTACTATGCAAGTTTTATGACAACCTTATAATACATATAAACATGGTTTCATCACTATGAAAATTTTTTGACTGCCTTATAACACATATATACATGATTGAATTACTATGAAAGTTTTTTGACAACCTTAGAACACATATAAGCATGTTTTCATCACTATGAAAGTTTTTTGACTGCCTTATAATACATATATGCATGGTTGAATTACTATGAAAGTTTTTTGACAACCTTAGAACACATATAATCATAATTTCATCACTATGAAAGTTTTTTTACTGCCTTATAACATATATATGCATGATTGAATTACTATGAAAGTTTTTTTACAACCTTAGAACACATATAAGCATGATTTCATCACTATGAAAGTTTTTTGACTGCCTTATAACACATATATGCATGATTGAATTACTATGAAAGTTTTTTGACAACCTTAGAACTCATATAAGCATGATTTCATCACTATGAAAGTTTTTTGACTGCCTTATAACACATATATGCATGACTGAATTACTATGAAAGTTTTTTTACAACCTTAGAACTCATATAAGCATAATTTCATCACTATGAAAGTTTTTTGACTGCCTTATAACACATATAACTATGAAAGTTTTTTTACTGCCTTATAACACATATATGCATGATTGAATTATTATGAAAGTTTTTTGACAACCTTAGAACACATATAAGCATGATTTCATCACTATGAAAGATTTTTTACTGCCTTATAACACATATATGCGTGATTGAATTACTATGAAAGTTTTTTGACAACCTTAGAACATATATATGCATGATTTCATCACTATGAAAGTTTTTTTACTGCCTTATAACATATATATGCATGATTTCATCACTATGAAAGTTTTTTCACTGCCTTATAACACATATATGCATGATTGAATTACTATGCAAGTTTTATGACAACCTTAGAATACATATAAACATGGTTTCATCACTATGAAAGTTTTTTTACTGCCTTATAACACATATATGCATGATTGAATTACTATGAAAGTTTTTTGACAAACTTAGAACATATATAAGCACGATTTCATCACTATGAAAGTTTTTTTACTGCCTTATAACTCATATATGCATGGTTGAATTACTATGAAAGTTTTTTGACAACCTTAGAACACATATAAGCATAATTTCATCACTATGAAAGTTTTTTGACTGCCTTATAGCACATATATGCATGATTGAATTACTATGAAAGTTTTTTTACTACCTTATAACACATATATGCATGCTTGAATCACTATGAAAGTTTTTTTACTACCTTATAACACATATATGCATGAGTGTGATACATAAAACATTTATTTGACAGCCTTATAAACCATATATGCATGCTTGAATCACTATGCATGATTGAATCACGATGTATTTTTTTTGTCAGCCTTAGAACACATATCTGAATTATGTTAATGTTCTTCACTTTATTGCTAATATATGTGTCATTCAGCCATGTTACTTTGATTTCCTTAGATTAGGTGCATTGCATATGATTTATTTCATTATATTTTGTTTATCAATACTAACATTTTGGTTCTCTTGTAGGATGCTGGAGATGATCAGCGTAGAGGAGCTGATTGAGGCATGGATGAAGGAGCAGATCGAGACAATGAAGATGATGATGCTCCAAATCTTGGCAATGATTAGATTCATCTGTTGAATTTGTTTCACGTACTTGTTGTTTCAAACGAAACTCTTTGTATATGTTCACTTGTAACTAATTAGAACTTGACGAGGATTATAGTGAGTTGTTAAATTTGTTTCACTTATAGCTTATGCTAAATTTGTTTCACCTGCTTTGTATATGTCTTTTTTATGTGTATTTTGTTTTTGATACACAGGTTATATAAATTGTATAACGAAAAAAAAAAATCTCGATATTTATATTTCAAATAATTTTTTTTTTGTTTGTGATGGATTAGCAACGGATATTATCCGTCGCTAATATTCGTCGTGAATTTAGCAACAAAATAAGAACTAATATTAATTTGTCTTAAAAATTGAATCAACCGATGTTTTGCGATAGAATGTAATCCGTCGCTAAGCTGTCATTAAATGGGCGATGAAATTTAGCGACGAAAATGTATCCATCATAAAATGTTAGCGACGGATTATCGACGGATACATATCTGTCGCAAAACCAAATCAGTCCTTATTTAACAATGAATTAGCGACGGATCATGACATTCGTTAATCCATCGTGAAATAGCGACAAAAGTAGCAACAGATCAGTTTTGATGCTAATTAATGATCAGGAAATTGTGAGGGACGCTATCCATCGCTAAGCCGCCGTCAATCCGTTGCTAAATAGATTTGCGATGGATTATCATCGGATAGCGTATGTCGCTAATCCGCAGATTTCTTATATATATATATATATATATATATATATATATATATATATATATATATATATATATATATATATATATATATATATATATATATATATAGAGAGAGAGAGAGAGAGAGAGAGAGAGAGAGAGAGAGAGAGAGAGAGAGAGCAAAGATCTTATTTAGAAAGACGATTATTTAGAGAGAGATTAATACTTGCTAACTGTTTGAGAAAGAGTTCCAGTAAAAGAACTAACCTGAACACTTTGGAATATTCGAAATAGCAATGAAGGAGGGTGAGCAAGTTTTCTCACACAGTGCCATATGGCGCTCATGGCTGACATTCATTGCAAGCATCCATGCACCAACAGTGACATCCTCGTTACTGAACACCCTCCAACTAAAAAGCATAAAAAGAAAAACTTCATCGTAACAGGCACAGTATAATAAGGCAAAGCCACATATAACGCTCTAGAGAAGCCAATATCCCAAAACCATGCAAATGATGATAGAATTAGAAAGTTCAGTTTTTCTTCTTACTAAAACAAGTTTTCACACATGGATGTGAAAGTCTCTTCTCTACAAGAACACAAAAATGCCAAGAACAGGAAAACAAAATTTACCAAGTAAGAAGAAGGACCCAAAATTACCAAGAACAAAAAGCCACACATGGATGTGAAAGTCTCCTCTACAAGAACACAAAATTGGCAAGAACAGGAAAACAAAATTTACCAATCAAGAAGAACCCAAAATTACCAAGCCCACTTTTTTCTGCTACAAATTTTGAGGTTAAGTTTTTTCCTTCTCTTTGATTATCCAAAAAAATTTCCTTTTCTTTTTCTTTTGGCATGTATTGACAACTTGATGTTATTAAACTAGCCAAAAAAATTTGATAACTTTTTTTTTTGTGATTTTCTTCAGTCCATCACAAAATCAATCTTCTGTTGCAAGAATACAACACTTATCCTTGTCTGCTCTTATTTAAAACTTGTAACCGTGCATGTATGAGGTTTAAAGCATAACACATCCAAGAGAACAAATATGTTGCACATTGATAAGCACCAGAAATATAACTGAAGAAAAGTAGGTTGTTGTCAGGAGCTTTTACAAGTGGCGTATTCTGTTGCATATACTGTCATTTGTATAGAGTCATGCATGTGTGGATGGCAAAGTAGAAGATCATTAAAAACACACGTCTAAAGATTGTTCAATGTGTGAAAACTGGAAGCTGCGTTAGGGTTACGGCTTCATAAATGGAACACAAAGAAGAAGACGAAGTTCATTTATTTCATTATCCTCAATCTTTGAGATAACTCTCTTACATGTTAAAAACGGTCGACCATTTTAAGTAGATCAAAAGAAAATATAAAAAAACAAGTCTTTACTATATACATAATAACTTTATAAACTTACTTTACACATGTTTATACTATTTTATATTACATATACTTTCAATACAATGCAAAAGCTTTTAACCACTAAGGCTGTGTTTGGGAATATCATGTTGGAGTACATGGCATCGGGTTACGGAATCCCGATGCACTCCGACGTTTGGATACACTGTTTTAACAAAATTTGGATGATGGGAAGAGTTACGGGAACTCCAAAACCCCTCCCAAAGCATAAAATCGATGCCCAAATATGAAGGTGGTTTTTGCCGATTCCATGGACGCACGCCCTGTCCAACGCTCAGGTGGAGGCCCACCACGCGCGCCTTCTTCAGCTAGAGCGCCATCGTGTTGAGCTGGATCCCCCAGCCGCACCCCAAGACGAGGGCATCCTTGATGCTGGACCAGTTGCCCACCATCGCCACCATCCTCTGTGTCATCTCCAAGTGGAGCACCACCCTGAAGTTCCAAATGCTGGCAGAAGCCACAAAGAAGCAGACAGCTAGGAGCACAGGCGTTGAACCGGAGCACCCCCCCAGGGAAGGAAGGGGAACCAGTTGTGGAAGGAAAGGCAGAGTCATTGAAGAAGGCTAGAAGCAGGAGGGTGAAGAAGCAGGCTTGGAGGAAGAGGAAGATGAGGGATTGTCTTTCCTCCATCTCGTAGATGAGGTATAGCTGCATCCAATCCCTCCCTGTCTCCTCCTCCTCCTCCTCCTCCTCCCTTAAATCCTAAAACTCTATACAACAAAATTACAAAGAGGATTGTTCCCTTGCTTCCTTTCTTCCCTTATCCCCAAAACCCTATAGGAAGAATTTACAGAGAGAGAGGAAGAGGAAGATGAGGGATTTTATTTCCTCCATCCCGTAGATGAGGTATAGATATATCAAATCCCTCTCCGTCTTCCCCATTTCTGTCTTTCTCCTCCACCTCCCTTAATTCCTAAACTTTACAGGAAGAATTTATAGAGAGAACACAGTCCCTCCTTTCAATGAGTAGTTTTTTTCCTTTTTTTCATCTTCGTTTCATCCCAATCCCTCCAAATAACCATGCCTGTTTGTTTTCCAATACCAATTCTTTGCATTGACAAAACCACCAGAAAATGAGGAGAGTCCCAAACAGCTCATGGAGTTAGCAATATCAAAATTTTCAAAACTGTGTTTTTGCCAATGCATGGAAATGGCTTCTCCCATCCAAATGCAAGGTTCCCAAACACAACCTAAATGATGACGTATAACAAAGGCAAAAAATTAGAGAACTAAACATATATAGATTGACAACAAATATGCTTTAGGAAGATAATGGTATATGAGAAACGACTATTATAATCCATATTAAAAAATTTCTTAGGTACAATAACTTCTGAGGAATTAAGAGGCCACCCCTCCGACACCAAAATTTTTTTTTCGAAAACAATGTTTTAAACTTATGGCAAGGTGGCATATTGATCAACACTGACAAAGTTGGCTACGTCGAGTAAACATCTATAATGGTTGCAAACCAAATCCAAGCTAAAATGGTTCATCAGATACCCTATGTTTTTACTTGAAAAATTGGTGGGTTCTTTGTGTATAACAGGGATACCTCTCTGGAACTGGAGATTGGGAAATTTTCCCTATTTTTTACTTTTGTCATTTTTAAGAAAATCTGACAGTATTACTTTTAGACGTTGCAAATTTGCAACTAGCCATGAACTGTGGGGACCACAATTCACTAATTTCGAGTTCCTTTGTTATTCTCCAAAGTTAGCATAGAATATTTTTATATTACATATGAGAAAAACTTCATTGAGGAGTTTAACTAAGGGCTGCATCTTAATTTTACTTAAACATTGCACTTCAATTTGCACAAAAAGGAATCAAGCAAGTGGTCTATAAGGTTATTTGGAAATAAAGCCAAGCGGAGAAGTGAACACAATTATTAATGGTTTATATTTGCCCGAGAAACGAGGTCATGGGTTCAAACCCACACCAATCCAGTAGTGTTACAGATATAACTCTAGCATACTACATGAAAATGGAAGAAGATGGCTGGCAAGGCTTTAGGTAAGTGGTCCAGCGAAGAAAATGTCTTTCTTGCCAGGTTACACTTCTATGACTTTGTTGGCATTTTCTTAATTTGCACTTTGCACGATTGCCTTCCTTGCAGACCTTAACTTACAAAATAAACAAGGCAACCACCTGCCACCAAACCTAGCAAACTTACATTAGCAACATACAACAGTAGGCTACTAAGGCTTCAGGGAAAAAATGATATTGATTGGATTGAACTCACTAAAGTTAAAAAATACAGGGAAGTGATAATTATTGCATGTGGACCCTTAGTTGTGATATGCAAACGGAGTACATGAATAAAGCAGAACAGACATACCTATCGTTACTCAAAGCCACCAAGTTGGCAACAACCTTGGCAGAGAGAGCATATAGAGGGCCATAAGCATGAAGAAAATACTCCGATCCAAGCAAATGTGATAAGGGCTCATACCTACAAGAAACAAGTTCATAATATATCTTAATTTCAGAAGAAGAAAAAAACAATTGCACAGTGTTAGTCCAAATAGCAAGAATATTAGAAATCCTACCATTTGATTTTTGGATCAGTGAAAACTGCACCTTGTTTCATGCATCCCAAATAAGTTAAAGGGTGAGACCGCTCCTTTGCCAAAAGAACTGAGAGGCGATCTGAAAACATGAAAAATATAAAATTGCCTGATAAGAAACTATTAGCTCAAAGCTAAATCTGATTTTAGCCCACTATTTGATGCAGGCACTCACAGCTGGGAAAACTGGCTCAGGCATAACCCAAGTTGGTTGGTTTCTGCTGCCTGAGCTTATTCCAACCATAACCATCGTGCCTCAAGCCAAAACAGCCACAGAAATAATATATGGGTCCAGTGAGTGCACACTTTAGTGGGCCAAAGATAAATTACATATTGAAGTAAGGTTATATAAGTAACAAGGCAAAATCGCAGTTCCAAGGACCAATTACCTGGCCTTAAGTAAATGTCATCATCAGCTTTAACATAGAAGTCAGCATCATAGAGTGCATAAGCAGACTTGAAAAAAGCTAACCTAGAACAACAAGCTTGCATAAGAGTTGATGTTAACAACATAATACAAGTACCAAATAGCAGAAGTCAACAGTTTCTCACGTTTTGTGAGGAAGGTTGCTGTATCCTTCCTCAATGCCTAAAAGCATGAAGTCATCGTATACCTCCACCTCCTTTCTAAGGTCTGACATTTTCCTTGGATCACTAGTTCTTCCAATCACAAACCTGAACACCAATCCTGTTGTTTCTTCCAAACTGCAGGGGAATTCATGAAATCAGAGAGGAGGAAACAGGAAAGGACAGACCTTCCTATCACCATGAAAAGTAAACAATCACAGAAGTTGGACCACAAAGTATCAAGAAGATGACCACACCCACCATAAAAGAATATCGATGTAATTACAAAGTGTCCAAAGTACAAAACTTCGCATAATAAGAAACAACATAAATTGAAGTTGTCATCAGTATTCTTGAAACACAGACTTTTGAGGGATCTGCCATTCCTATAAAGCATGGAGTATCCTAACGAAACAGTGCCAACCAAGACAGCATTCGTACACATACAGCCAGTGCAATACAAGGAATGCAGGAAGCCTGTAAGATTCAAATGTTCGCATTACCAATTGGTTGATACTCACTCATAAATGATGTGTGTGCAAGAAGAGCCAGGAAATGAAATATATCTATGTTAGTGTACTGTGGATGGATGGAAGTTCCCCTATTCAAGCAACTCAGACCACATAGATAGTCCGAGTCTGGGCACGAACACAGATCATACCAGGAGATTGGCCTCCTGAAGGGGTCAAGAGGTGGAACGTCCAGATTGCATCAATGCATAGGGGTCGGCGTCAGAAAATTGCATATGGCCTCTGGGACCATGAGGGTCATTTCATAGAGGCGGGAGTCTCTTTAACCGAAAGTCATCTGCTCCTTCCAGAGACAGGCTTTTTGGACCAGCTACTAGGAGAGATTGGGAATCAGTTTGGGCCGGTCTCTATTTATGCTTCGAACAGACAGTGGATAGGATGGTTAAGGGTGATCCAAGAAGGCCGGAAGCCCATACACCCTGATTTTGTTAACATTAGGAAGCTCACCGAGGTTTTGAGCATTTCGCTGTCCCATCCAGCTCTTCCTATATATACTCTTTTGTTATTGCCCATGAGAATGGGAGACCATTTTAGGTGGAGGGACAAAGAGAGAGAGTGGGATCCATACCTGGATCCCAATTTTGTTTTGTAAGCGGTTTTATATAATTTTTGGGCTGTACATAAGTGTTATAGCAATGGAAGGGGGGCAAACCCCCAGCATACTTATCGAAAAAAGTCAGACCACATAGATGGGTTAGCATGTTCCATTTAGTACAAGTCATGTTTTTCATCTAACAATTTGGACGTGAGCAGCACTTTTTATGGTTAGCTTTTGGTGCAATCCGTGCTGTACTGGTTTAAACTATGTTCTAAAGTGAATGAACCATGATAATGTCAATCTGCATGACCAGATTTATCGAAATGAAGTAATGACACTTTACAAATTGATACCAAATTCATAGGGCACCATCCGCACCGTCAATAAATAACTCTTTTCGGTTTCTGTTCGAGAAGCAACGCATTAATGATGCGTTATACATTCGTTCTTGAACGAAAATCATGGTAAATTGGTGTATGAACCATCTTTGTTACCTCAATTTGATCGGACTGTAAATGAGAACTGAAACTCAGCAAAAGAAAAAAAGAAAGAGCATTGCCAGAAACCTTCCTTTTCCTCAGTTAGTTTCCGGCCATGGCCGGAATCAGGCAGATCCGGGCTGTATGGCACCAGTTCCACGAAGCCGGAAACCTGCCAGGCTGCCTGATCGATTTTGTTTTACAACAATCAACATCTAAGAAACGAGAAAACAAGAAAGAAAGAAGAATAAGAAGAAACTCCGCCAGAATCTGATTTATCCAATTTTCGAGGCTTCTCTACCAAACCGAAAAAAAAATAGTTTGAAATGAACAACAAAATAGGGAAATGACGAAATTTGAATCACATAATCGGCGATTGGGTTACCGTTGAAGCCCCTCGCGATCGGACGGCATCCAAGTCTTCCTCAACGACCTCCGCCTCCGGGATGACCCGAACCCCGTCTGGATCCCGACGAACCCCATCACCTTTCGCCTCTCCGTCCCCACAACCCTCCGCTCGCCCGAATTCCGATCGTCGGCGTCCAGCGATACCCGTACCGTCCTGACCTCGAATTCCTTTCACCTATAGCCGGAGATCGGCCGCGACACGCCTATGGCACCGAAGACAATGCCGACGACGCCGAGGGCGATGCAGAAGAGCGAGACCACCGGCCTCCGGAGGCAGGAGAGCCACGATTGTCGGTGTTGGAAGACCCTCCGGGTCATGGCGACGCCACGTTTCCCGAAACCCTAGGGAATTAGGGTTTCCGAGGTCATCCCCAAAAAGGAAAGAGATTGGGATCGAAATCTTAGGGTTTCTTCTTCTCTGATACCGTACGGAGGGATTTTTCGATTCTAGGGTTTCTGAGCGATGGAGAACGAAGAAGACGAATGTTCAGTGCCGCTCAGAACTGAATCAGAGGAAGGCAAAAAACTCGATTAAAATTCCCTCCAAAAAAATCGAAGAATTCGAAACCATTCCGACTTGGACGGTTTCTTCTACCAAAATTTTTATTTTTCTTAACTTTTTATATAAAAATTTGGCAAATACATGGGCTGATGAATCGCAGTTTTAATATGAGACCACTTTTTTCCACTTCTTTCCTGTTTTTGAGTTTTTTTTTTTTTGGCGGGACTGGTTGAAGTGTACTGGAAGAGAAGATATCGAAGCTGGAGAACTCTTTCTGATGTTTGGATAATCTTGGAAAATAACCGCATTCGGAATCTCTGTTTCAAACCACTTATCCTGAAATCTGGGATTATCTTTTTTGGGTGCACCATAAAATTTTAATGCAGTGCTTAGACCAGTAATGATTCGGAAATTAGCTTAGATTTGGAAGAGTGCTTCCAAGGGAGTGTTTGAAGGCATCTCTGATCCATAAAAAAATGGGAAAAGTTTGGAAAATATCCTGAATTATCCTGTTTGATAGATAATAAGTGCATTCAGACTTACAAAACTATTATCAAGTTGAATGACAGCGTCGGGACTATTTAAACTTTTCTTTTGGATAATCCAAGGAGAAAACCCTCATCACCGACCGCACATTGACTGGCCTCTGGTCGATAAAACCCTCATCACCCACTGCACATTGACTGGCCTCTGGTCGATAAAACCCTTGAGCTCCCCTGCCCACCCAAAAGTACACCCAGCTTCAACCTTGCAGCAAGGGACACCACCCGCCTGGACGATTTAAACTTGGAATAAGATTGCGGTTGTGGTGTTTGGTTGCTCAAAGCTTGGGATGGTTGGAGGTGATCAGTTGCAAAGTAGGATTTTTTTTTTCGAAGGCAAGCTAGGGTTAGGCAGACCCTGCCAATTATACAACTATACCATTGGGTTTTGAACCTGCACCGTGCCAACACAAGGTGACGTGCACTAGATGCTCGTACCAGACAAGCAGAGCCTCCATTGGTTGCAAAGTAGTATAATTGATAACATGCATTTTTTGGACAGTTTAATTTCCTACATATTCCAGTTTTCTGATAAGTTTTTGGATTCTTTTCGGGCTTTTTTCTTGAGAGAGAGACTCTTTTATCTATAATGATAACAATAATCTTATAAAAGTGAAAACAAGTGTAATGGGTGCCAACAATTAGATTCTTTATAATTTTTCAGCTGGCATTGCCACCATGTATTTTTAGAATGCCATTGTAAAATTGTTTGGTTTTCATATGTTAATAAACAAAGTGCCAATGATAAGGCGTGGAATTTTTCTAAGACTGCACATCACGGTGGGCATGCAGTGCAGCCACCTGCCGGGCAACTATTCATCTTGGCATTTTTCGAGATGGGTGCGTTATCCATCTTAAGAAATGTTGAGATGAATGATCAGCAGTAGTGGAGCTGCATTCTTTTCAAGATTGATTTGACAAATACACAAAAAAAAAGAGAAAAAACAAAGAAACTGCGTTTTCAGAAGAGGTAAGGATAAACCTCACCCCCAAATTCGTGGGAGGAGGGTGAGGGTTATCCTCATCCCTCACCCTTCGTGAGGGCTATAAAAGCTCTCACACAGTCCCTCTCCCTCCGCCACGCAGTGAGTGAACGACAGAGGGAGAGAGAGAGAAAAAACGGAAGAGAGAAACAGAGTGAAGAAAAAAAAAGTTCTGAGGACTTACCGGATTCTGGCGTGGGCAGCAAGGTAAAACCCTCCTCCACCTTCTTCATCTTCTTTTTCTTCTTCAATCTGCTTTCTTTTTTGGAAAAGAGAGAGACTGGCAACCATTGTTGCCGACGAGATGCAGGAAAAAAGGAAAAAAAAAGACAAAGAAAGAGGATTTAGAGAGAAAGAGAGGGTCGGCCGACCAACACCAGTGGTCGATCCCTCTATCACGATTGGCCAGCGCTGGCGGCTGACCCATGCTCAAAAGGGAGCAGGGGAGAGGGTCGGCTGGGTGGCCGCCCCCTCTCTATAACTGAAAAGGGATTTGCCCTTCGGTTCCTTTTTAAGTGAGGCCCAGTCGGTCTGGGTCACGCCCAGACCGAGTTAGCCAAAAAAAAAAGTGTGGACAGTTCGGCCTGGGTGCGACCCAGACCGAGACCGATCCAGATAGAAAAAAAATTTGTTGGTTGAACCGGTTTAGGTCGAACCGATTCAGACCAAATCGGGTCTAGCTGAATCGGTTTGGACCAACCCGGTTCATGGAAAACTGATTCAGGCCGAATTGGGTCTGAGCTGAACCGGTTTGGATCAACCCAAGTCAGACTGAATTGGTTCGGTTTAAATGGATCTGGGTTCTTTGTTCGGATCCAGTTTGAGTTGAACATGTTTTGGGTCCAAACTAATTGCTCTAGATCTGATTGGATCAGTCCTGAATCTATATCAGAACTGAGTTTAGATCCAGTTAAATTGTCTGGATCCAGTCAGATTTGTTCAGATCCAGTTTGATTTGGACATGTTTTGGGTCCAAACTAATTGCTCTAGATCTGATTGGATCAGTCCTGAATCTATATCAGAACTGAGTTTAGATCCAGTTAAATTGTCTGGATCCAGTCAGATTGTTCTGGATCCGGTCAAAATATTCTGGATCCAATCAGACAAATATGGATCCAGACAGACAGTTATAGACCCAGATGAGTAATGGATCTGGATCAAGTTGAACTGTATTGGATACAGATCATAAATGAATCTAGATCGGGTAATTATAAAATTATACTAAAATCTGAAATGACCAAATTACCTTTTAAGTACCCGATATCCATTTTGGTAAAATGGACATAACTTTGCACCCCAAACTCTGAATTGAGTAAAGTTTGGTGCGTTGGACTCGTATTATAGAGGGAAATCTATTTATCCATTAGTTTTAGTTAAATTAGTGATATAAAAATCAAGGTTTCATGAGTCAATTAAGGAGGGATATTTTTGGTAATTCTGCATGAAGTTTTGTTCATTGATACAAATATATTGGTGTAATGATCAGATCCTACTGTTAGAGCACCTTGAGACTCGATTGCATCATAAGCATAGTATTCACGCTTGAGGTAAGAGATATTATAAGTAATTTTAAATATGAATAAACATTTTTTACGTTGCATGTTATTGTAATGTTGTAAATGAATATGAGTAGCATGATAGCCTTTGAGTGAGATCATGACATCAGAAAAATTTTATGCTTGACATTCTGAGTTGAATTCATATACATGTATGTTGTGATATGCATGTTAGTTGTGGTTTGTGTCATGCATGTTAGAAAGAGATTAGATTTGTGAACGCATGTTTATTGGTTATTAATATCATGCATTGTGATGAGATTATGTTTAGATTGGAGTCTCATTTATTCTATTCATGTTGTATGAATGAATATTTTGATATCAGTATGCAGGACCCCTTAAATCTCGAAAGTGGCGACCTGCAGTAAGGGCTACCTGGTTCATAGCCAAAGTGCAACCACCATGGAGAGTGGGTCACCGGTGATTTAATGATGTAGAGACACTACATCATTGTGTGCTTAGTGAGGGATGTGTGTGAGTCCTAAGGTCATCATGAGATTTAAGAATGAGATTCATTGTGTTCAGTTTACGACATCACTCGTAAGATAATGAGTGAACTGCGAGTTTGAGAATGTGGTTCAATGTTTTGAACTTAGTCAAGACTTAGGGTCACACTCACACCGGGTTTGGGACTCTGGAGGACCATGGATGTTTGATAACTATATTTGTTAGGATGTAGCATAAACCATACCGAAATTGAGAGCTTGACCTCCCGACTAGCTATTGGTGGGGTCCCCGTGGTGGTTTACTGCAGTGCCTGATGGTCTGGAAACCACTGAGAGCGTATGGTTCATTGTCTAGCCAATATGTAGAATTAGGGTGTTCTACGGGACTATGCTCATAGACGACTATGACAGGTATAGCCAATGTAGTGGTAGTTGTTGTGAGAAAGTGTTTGAGAAAGTTAATGAAACGTAATTAAAATATACAAACTTGTGTAGTGTGTCAAAAACTAAACTAAGATTAGGGGCTTAGAGCCCACTACAGTTGTAAGTTTAAGTGTTTATTTGTTTATAATTATTTTTTACTGGGTTGTAAACTCACCCACATGTTTAATTACAACTGTAGGTTGCAGGCACACTAGCAGAGACATAACTTGATCAACTTCTTCTTTTTTGGCAGAGCATTTGGTAGATTTTTTTTTATGTCATTGAATAATATGTAATTGATTTTCCTTTGGTATGAATGATGAACATTGTAAAGAAAGTGAGATATTGGAATAAGAATAAAGATTTTTTTTTTAACTACGTTTTCTCTGTGTGAACTTTGAACTATTTTCCTTTGGAAAGTAATACCAACCGAACTCGGACTCTGTTGGTGAACGAACAAGTTGGAGATATCTTTTTCAGTTCTCGGGACATTCGTCAAGGAGACGTTCTTTTTCCTTATCTGTTTTTGTTGCTCATGGAACAGTACCTTTCAAGACTTCTCTAAGGAGTTGAGGCACGTCGGCAGATAATTCCTGCCTCTGTAATATCCTTCACCTGGAGTCATACTTTTTATGCTGATGATTCACTTTCTTTATTCGGAACAAGGTCCAGTCAGTAGAGAACTTTCTTGCGTTGATGCACAATTTTGAGAGAAAATCAAGTCTTTTAGTCAGTATGGCTAAATCTCAATCACAGGAAAATTATATTTTTCCCTTTGTGCTCCACTCATTGATAAATTCCAACTTCATTTGTCAAGCTGGAAAAGTCACTTTTTTTTTATGGCAAGTAGAGTAATTCTGATTATGTATGTTTTGTCTACATTTCCTCAACATTAGATAATGTGTTTTAGTATACAATATAAGGCTATCATGCATATGGGAAAAATTATGAGAGGTTTTTTTATGGAATGGCCATCGAGAGCACATGATTCATCTCAAGAAATGGGATGATGTATGCAGACAAAGGTCTGAAGGTGGCTTAGGCATTAGATGGTTGCAGGATATCAATACAATCCCTCTTGCTAAGTTGGCATCTAAGAGTGAAGATCCATGGTCCAAATTAATGTACATCAAATATATTTCTAAGGAATCTATTTGGCTTGAGAAACTACATTTATGTGGCTCTTATAGTTGGAAGAGCATTAAATCAAGCATGTTTGTACTTGATGAGAATGCCTTATGGAAGGTTGGGGATGATTAGAAAATTGAGTTTTGGTATGATCCATGCATAGACTGAACATTTACCAATAGCTTTATTGTTGGGTGCTCCCCTCAACAGTGAACTCTATCGCCAGCTATGGTTTCACTCTGGCCTTGTTTGAAAACTAGTAGCTAGGATGGGAAGTGGCAGCTGTCAATTCCATGCCTTACTGTAAATACAATGCCACTTCCCATCCCAAATGTATCAACTCTCATCCCAGCTACCAGTTTCCAAACAGCCACCAGGTGGAAGTTTGACCAACTTTTTGCCAAATGCATTAAGCCCTATTTTAGTTTCTAGATTTCAAACAGGGCCTCAGTTCAGTCAATTCTACCTCGAATTTACCATCCTTTTTCTTTGTGGTATTAATATTTCTGTGCAAGTTCTTCAACAGGTGCATGGAGTTACAAGATATGCAGATTCCATATGTTGGAATGGCGATAGTAATTTCTCTATTGCTACCCAAATTATTCTTTTATCTGGATAAGAGGCCACAGACTGATAGCTGCACTCACTCCAGATTGGCGTTAGGCCATGAGCTTCTCACACGTAGCAGGTTACAACAATTAGGGACATCTCTGGCCTCTCAATGTTGCTTTTATCATAAAGCTTCCGAGACTACAGACCATATCTTTGTCACCTGTATCGTTGCTAATTCCATATGGGATCACATTACATCATTATTTGCAAGGCACAAACCTTATTTTCAAAGTTTGGAGTCTCTTTTTCATGCCTGGATCACATCCACATTTTCTTATCAAACAACACTTTTGTGCTTGGATGGTCTCATTTGAACTAGCTATTAGAGGACTCTGGGAATGGCGCAATAATATTCTCTTTCAAGGGAAGGAGAGTACCAAGGAGAAGATTGGCATTGACATTCTCAACATAATTTGTTTGCAGGTACTTTTTCTTCTTTAAAGTGATCCAACAATAGTCTTCACCAGGTGGCATCCTTCTCCTCCTCCAGCTTGGATCTCCTTATCTGTCAAATTGATTTCACTTGCTCACACGCACTCAAGGACACCAGGATTAACTTGGTTCAACCAATGTGGTCTACGTCCATGAATTCTCTCTCTATCTCTACACATCCAACGACCAACAGAGATGAGAGGTTTCCTTTAAATAGATTTTTAGTTACAAGGATTTAGGAGACTTAATCTCCTTAATTAGTTACAGTCATGCTTATCTGTCCCATCTTTGGAAGGAGCTTCTTGCCTTTTGAGGTAGGAGTGTTGGAGTTTTGTCCACCCTAATATTATCTCCATTAGCTACCTCACAATTTTTCATTAGTTTTGAGTCATGTCTTCTTGAGAATCTTGAGTCAACTGAGTTGTTGGAATTAATATGTCATCGTGAGCCATTGAATCTATTTGGATCCATTAAAATCTGACGTGGATATCTATTTACATCATTTTTAATCACCAGTGTCAAGTGGGATTCGCCATAAGGGATGGTCATGCATATTTTTTAGCTATTGGTTGGGTGATCGGTCAAGGGTCTTATTCTCAGACAGAATGGCGTCTATGGCATTCAATCTTGCATGAAATTCCATTGCATCACCAGGTTGAGGTCCAATCCTCTAATGTTGAACCAGGTCCAATCCTCTTTTTCGTGCCTCGATCACATCCATATTTTCTTATTGCAACAACACTTTTTGTGCTTGGATGGTCTCATTTCAACTAGCTATTAGAGGACTATGGGAATGGCGCAAAAATACTCTTTGAAGGGAAGCATAGTACCAGGAGAAGATTGTCATTGACATTCTCAACATAATTTGTTTGCAGGTACTTTTTCTTCTTTAAAGTGACCCAACAATAGTCTTCGCCACACCACATGGTTTTATGCTAATAGGTGACATCCTCCTCCTCTTGGTTGGATCTTCTTATCTATCAAATTGATTTCACACGCACACAAGGACACCAAGATTAACATGGTTTGACCAATGTGGTCTATGTCCATGAATTCTCTCTCTATCTCTCTACACCCCCAATAGAGATGAGAGGTTTCATTTAAATTAATTTTTAGTTACAAGGATCTAGGAGACTTAGTCTTCTTAATGAGTTTCACTCATGCTCATCTTGGAATCTTCTAGTATTGGGTGTCCCATCTTTGGAAGGAGCTTCTTGAGGAAGGAATTTATCCTTCTTGGTCTCATTAGGCGTGCCTTTTTCAGGCAAGAGTCTGTCCACCCTAACCTTATCTTCATTAACTACGTCCATTAGTTTTGAGAGTCATCTTCTTGGGAATCTTGAGTCAACAGAGTTGTTGGAGTCAATATGTCACTCTGAACTAGTGGATCTATTTGGATCTGATATGGATCCATATTCACCTTAACATTATCTGCACCATTTTAATCACCAGTGTCAAGTGGGACTTGCCATAAGGGATGGTCATGCACATTTTTTAGCTATTGGTTGGATGGTCGATCAAGGGTCTTATTCTCAGACAGAATGGCATTTATGGCATTCAATTCTGCATGAAATTCCATTGCATCACCATGTTGAGATCCAATCCTCTAATGTTGAACAAGTTACAGCATTCAACAATGTGATAGAAGGATGTGGATCTTGTATGATATTTTCAGCACCTCTTATGAATGTTATCCATCAATTTTCTGCTATTAGATGTGCATGGGTTTCGAAGTCGTCTAACTATATAGCTTATAGACTAGCCAAGTTTGTTGCCAATGGAGTCAATAAGATTTGGAAAGATAAGCCTCCATCATGGTTTCCTAGCCTTGCAGATTTATAATGCTTTCATCAAGGTTGTCTTATTTTGTCTAATCATTTTGGATTTTCCTTTTATACTTTTGTATTGGTAGGGGTTTGCCTAACCCCTGCTTGCTTATCCAAAAAAATATATATATAAATACACCAGATGACAAAAAAAAAGTAAATTTTTGTTAAAAGAAACATAATCCAATGATTGAACCCTAATAGATCAACCATGTTGAACTCATTTATTGGGTCAGATTGAGTCAAAACTACATGCACCATGAGATCTTAGGTCATTATATATATATATATATATATATATATATATATATATATATATATATATATGTGTGTGTGTGTGTGTGTGTGTGTGTGTGTGTGTGTGTGCGTGCGTATACCATATTATCCCAGTACATAATTATGAGTTGTTGGGCCATCCTTGATCCAATAGTTGTTTCTCAAGGTGTCCAGCGTTAATACCTTTATGAAGGAGTTGGCTGGCTCTCAAGGCTGGGTCATTATATGCTCCCCAAATGCCTACTTCCCAATCACAGCCATATTATCTATTAACATCTAATGGCTATGATAACTCATTTAATACTAGATGCTAAAAAGAATCAAAGTAAAATAAAAAATATTAATTACATTTAGCATGGTGTAAACTTCTATAGCAAATAAATACTCTCTCATGCATCAAAAAATTTGAACCAAGGTTTGGTTCATAGGTTTTCAACCATGGAGATTGCATTTGTATGATCAGATTTGACAAAAAGCACTGGTCCAATTGATATATGCAAGTGATTTGAATGGTTTGTATATATATATATATCATGAGGTACAAACACTTTTTTTGGTTGTTTTTCATGAAACTAATTTTACAAATGTCATCTATATGTTTTACATTGTGGGAGCTATTGAATTATCTGATTATGACTCATGGGGATGCCCTACGATGTGTGATACTTTCTCAAGTCATAAAAATCATGTTTTTCATCAAAAAAATATGATCCAAAGCTGTTTTCTACTATTTTGAACATGTTGAATCCATTAAATTGGATCAAAAAACTTGTGCATGGCAATCCAGAGGCGTTTGTATGTAATAGAAACACTATATGAGAATGTAGTTGGCAACCTCAACACCATTTACAAGAGGATGTTCTTGACAACAACATCCCAAATAACGTATTTTGGCGACACCATGTTTTGGCAACACCACCTTTTAACACAACATATTTGGCCAGCACATAGAAATGGCGTTTCCATCCCGGTGCAAGGCTCTCAAAACAAAGCCTAATACACTCTTATAACGAATGCGTAAGGAACACAATCAGAGATGAACGGTATAAACTTCAAAATACTTGATGTGATATGTTTTACTTATGATGCCAAGGGAAGCCCAACCTCCCTTCACTACAAGAAAACACGTCATGACCTTAAATATCGCGATGATAAATTACCATCCTCAATAATACATTAATCTCGACAACATATATGGTCACATGATTTCATATCAGTTTGTGGGTTTTTTAAAGAAGTATGCTTATCATTATAAACAACCTTGCTGTTTCTGCATTACAGGTAACCTTGTGTAATCACACAATTTCTTTGTTGGTGGGCATATGATTGTTAGGGTAACCTTTCATATAATCACATGATTTGATATGATTATTGCAGACATATTTGATAGCAGCCTTTCATTAGGACTTCAACCCTAGAGGGTTTCCTTGCTTTGCTTTGGTATCATTAATTCTTAATCAAGGAGAAAAAGAAGAAAATATGATGATTTTAAGAGAAATAACTAGAGAGATAACTACTGGTGTAGTATGCTGGACATGTGAGGCCTAACTCGAAGACTCTGTGTAACATAGTTTAGGTGGATTGACGGGCAGTAGATACATCAAAAATATCTTTTTTTTTTCTAATAAAATTCCATATGACAAATCTGACTAGGGAGGAAACACCTTAAAATTAAAAGGTTAGTCAGGATAATTAAGTTAGGAGGAGTTTTGCAGTTACAGCTTTGTTCTATTTGTATTATTTTGTTGCTTAAAGCAATTTTCTGATTGCTTTTCTTGATTTTAACAGTACCTGCTCCTTGGTATATAGTGATTTATAAATTTGGTCATCAGTTACATATCAATGTATTACTGCTCGTTTTTGTGTATCCTTCTATATTTTTATACAGGAGGATGAACCAAAAGTTTCTGATGAACATGAATTTGTTGTACATTATGTTGTAGAAAATTCTCTAGTTGTTGAAAGCCATTCTAAGGAAACTGTTGTTATTTATTTATTTATTTTTGGTTTATTTTCTAAATTGGGCTTTTAATGTTGAATAGGAGTTTGGAGAAAAACTATCTTAAAAGAAAGTTATGATGCCTTTTTTTTTGGCTTCATATTTATCATAATCACCATCTTCATGTATTTGGGAAACTTAAAGCTACTTCAAGCAGTCAGACCCTCCCTAGGATTTGTATCGTATATTGGATTAGTATGTCATTTTTCTTTCTTTGTTCTCCTTTTCTGCTGATATATATACATAGACACTGTGTATAAACTAGCAATGCATGGGAATGAGAGGGAGGGAGGGAGGATCTTCTTTGATGTATGACTTAGTATATTGTGCATTCTCTTCTTTGGCAAATGATCAAGTATTTTAGGTTAATTAACTTAATATCTTTTGTGATTTAGTTATTTCATGTGTCATGGAATTGCAACTACATTTTTTGAAATTCCTCTTTTATAATTTCTCCTATTGCTTGGGATGCATTTCTTTTGGTTTGTTTGATTTCATTGCTTGATGTTTGTGATTGTGTTTGTTTTGTTTCATTGTCTTTAATAGGTGGGTGAATCTAAAATTTGTATTTGAGCCCCAAACTATTCGGAGCTCATATATATATGTAAAAAAAAAAAAATCAATCAATGTTGACGATATATATCATTAGTTTTTTTAATATAACTGAGGTTGGCTATTTGAATATATGTTTTTTAAATATATAACTAGCAATAATTATCATCAACTTTAATATATAGCCGATGATATTTATCATTGGCTTAAAATAATATAACCAATGATATTTATCATTGGCTATTTGAACATATATAATTTTTCAATATATAACTGACAATAATTATGGTCGACTTTAATATATAACCGACGATATTTATCATCAGCTTAAAATAATAGCTAACGATTTCAACTACATAGTTGACGATATTTGTTATCGGGTATAAATTTTCAATATCAATATGACGATAATTATCATCACCTTTAATAAAGAACTGTCATTGATGTTAAATAGAATCGGCGATAATTATCATCAAATTTAATTACTACAAATCATCGCTTTAAGGGTAATATATACGGACGACATCCTAGAGTCAATTGTACAATACTGACTATATCCATCATCGAATTTATTTTCTATAAAAATGATGAAATATAATTATCATCAAAAGTAGTAATATAAACAACAGTAAAAGAAGACTCACGCATTTGACAATGATATTTATCATCATTTATATTATTGTCAATTATAAATCATATAAAAGATAATAAATATAGTCGATAATGACATGTTTTGTTGTAGTGCTTCCACTTTGGGATTCAGGAATATTTTACACCACAGTCAATCACGTGACAGCGTTTTGAGTGCGGCAACCAATTGATTGCTCCGGGTCACATTAAATGCTGTCACGTGATTGGCTTATCCCTCCTCCTCCTCCCCCCCCCCCCCCCCAAAAAAAAAAAAAAGTGGAAAAAAATCCATGAATTTACACCAAAAAATGAATTTCAAATCCTCAAACAATGAGGATATAGGATTCAGCATTTGAATAGCTTGAATTTGGTGTAAGGACCATACTGAATCTGATTCCCTTGGATCTCAGATCTGAGGATTCAAATGCTACCTTATTGGTTGGAATTTAATATGTTTTGTTGCATTCCAATGTGATTTAAAATCTCATGCAAATGAGAGAATAACTAAGCAAACATGTGATTTGAAATTTCATGCAAATGAGAAAATGAATCACATTTGCACATATAACCAAACAAGTGATTTGGAATCTCAAGCAAAGAAGGAATGTGATTTGAAATCACATTTGAAGTGACTCTCATGTGATTCTAAATCACGGTTGAATATGTTATTTGAAATCATATGACTTCTAACCACATTTGATTTCATCTCACGTGATTCCAAATCACAGGAGGCGGTAAAGCAGACCCCTGTGAGTTTGCTTTTTGGTTGGCAACTTATGCTACAATTAAACGCATTTTGTGATTAATGAACTTAGTCGGTTTCACGTGATGCCCCCCCGCATATGCCCTTTCTGTGGCGCGATGCACTTTGATCATGGTATTGAGATGCACAGAGATTATATCAACCACAATCCGGTTGATGATGATGGTGTTGTGAGATCCACATAGATCAAACAAAACCATGAATTCGAGCATGATGTTGATGGTGGTACTCTGAATTTGGATCTCAACTAGCCGTGGTGTATGTTCCAAGTGTGACACCATTAGTGGCCGTGAAGTTTTCCTTTGTCTCACTTTTTCCATACAGCAGATATGGAAATCATCCTTAAACCTAAAATTTCCTTTGGCAATTCATAAGATTGTTTCGTGAGTGTAAAGTCTTGACTTACTTGGGCATGCCCATGAAATGGGAAGTTGCAAAATAAAGAAAATGGGAAGTTGCAAAATAAAGAAAATGGGAAAACTACTAAGAAAAATATTGATTCAAATGTCAGGTCAAGTATAGATCTACAGCTATTATAACTTAATCCAGAAAGTTAGCTGATCTGTTACCAGCTCATCTTGACATGTCTGATACGAGGTGGCATGTGCTGAGGTGCCCACCCAGTCTAGGCCATTGTTAATTTAAAGAATTACTAATAAAAAAAGAAAAGGAAGGAATGAAAAGGGAATATACCAAGGTATTCATTAAGTCAGATGACCCACATTGTGCCATCCATCTCAAGGATGAGTGGCACACATATTCAATAATAGTAACCTGCATCTCCTTTGTTCTGCATCAGTAAATGCAATCCCGTACAAGTGAAGCACAAAGTTATTAACCATGAAACTTATTAAGGGTATACTGGGCATCACATGAAACATGACCAAGTTCATAAACTCCCAAGATTAGACATGACCAAGATCTTGATTCCAATATTAATGTGATGACAAACATGTACATATTACAATCCAAACACTAAACTTGACTAAACAACTTAACCAAACACAATCTTCCCAGACCAAGTTCAGTATTTGAGAACCATACCAACAAGGAAGTTTATGCCATTTTCAACTTGGATGCAGTTGAGATGAAGTATCTCAATTCCTGATTGTGGTCGGTATTTAGTGAGAGACTCTTGTTTGTGGGTGGGGCAGGAAGGCAGGTATTGTGCTTGAGAAAGGTGGCAGTTTGGTAACCCACTTAAAAGTTAGCCGTTGGGGGTTAACAAATGGGGGCGGTGATCTCTCTCTTGTGTGGTTGTGGTTGTTAACGAGAGGACATGGAGCATTCCCTTCCTATATCTGCGGCCCAGCGTTCAAAAAAGAATTCAAGAACCAACGCGCGCTCTCTCTCTCTCTCTCGGTCTTTCTTCTTCTTCTTCCAATTTTGTTCAATTGTTGGTTCATCTCTGAGCTCTGTGTTCTTTAATGCAGAGATGTCTCTTTTTGCAGCCATAGTCATCCTTCCATTGGGCCTTCTCTTTCTTCTTTCCGGTCTCATTGTCAATCTTATACAGGTACCCCATCTTTCTTTCTTATAGGAATGGAGGTACCTAATACGTACACACACAGAGAGAGAATTATCTCTACTTGAAGCTATTGAATTGTTGAAAATGGTTTAATCTGCTTATCCTGATCATGTTTCCTTTTATTTGTCCTTGGCTTTTTTCTAATTGATGCACTTTAGTTGAGAGTTTTTTGAACTTCTTCTTTGATGTCAAATATCTGGGTTTCTGTTTTTGTTATCTCATTGAATCCAAGTTTTCTGAATGTGTTTTCTTTCAAAAAAAGAAAAGTTTTCTGAATATGGTTATATAAGAAATGAGAATTGTATGGATCTGGGATTTCTTTTTCCTCGAGAGAGAGAGAGAGAGAGATGCAAGTGCTTATCTCTCTTTGCATTTGTTTCAGGGTATTTGCTATGTTCTATTTCGCCCGTTTTCAAAGAGCTTGCACAGGAGGATCAATAGATCTGTGGTGGAGTTATTGTGGTTGGAGGTAGTATGGCTTTTTGATTGGTGGGGAGGGTTTAAGGTCTCTCTCTCTCTCTCTCTCTCTCTCTCTCTCTCTCTCTCTCTCTCTCTCTCTCTCTCTCTCTGTGTGTGTGTGTGTGTGTGTCTGTCTCTCATACCTCAAATAGATCAGCAGCACTATTAGTTCCTTAACTAAGTTTGCACACTTGTAACTGCGGCATTTCACACAAGGTACTGTGTTTTCAAGAACAGTTTGCTGCTCTGGTTGGTACAATTATTGGAAACTCGTGTTTCTGTCTTATTATTCTAGAAATTAAGTGCAACTATTCATGTGTATGGGTGTACCTGCTCATTATGTAAGCCTTGTGAATATGCTTGTAGCCTGATAAGTAGATGCATTTTGATTACTAGCATAGAAATGTAGGTGTTTGGTTCATGGTTACTGAATAGAATGGAATAAATAGTTCCTCAACTTAATTCATTGTATCCTCATGATGAATGAGCATCTTTCTTTTTTTTGGTTCTCTCAGGTTCAACTATATGCAGATTATGATACATTCCAGGCTATGGGTGAGAATGAAATTTTATTGTCTTCTATGCCCTTCCATGCATCTGCATGCATGTGTATGTGTGTGTGTGTGTGTGTGTGTGTGTGTGTGTGTGAGAGAGAGAGAGAGAGAGAGAGAGAGAGAGAGAGAAAGAGATTTGTTCCAGGTTTGATGTGTATGATGGAGCCTTTTTTGCAGGAAAGGAGCATGCCCTTCTCATAAGTAATCATAGAAGTGATGTTGATTGGCTTGTGGGATGGATTCTAGCCCAGGTTAATTTCACTCAGTTATTCTCTATAGTTAACTTGCACTGTGCATTTGCACTATCAGATAGATAAACACATTGTTTAGTTCTTTTTTGGCCAGCACTGGATGCTAATGCTTTCAAAAATTTTGGGATGACTCTCGAGTAACAATACCTATTGAATGAATCTGCTTATTGCAGCGCTCAGGTTGTCTTGGTAGTGCAATTGCTATCATGAAGAAGTCTTCAAAATACCTTCCGGTAACCCTTTTATCTGATGTTTATAATTCCTTGTCATTTTATAGAGAATGTACTTAGTTTGGGGAGGGAATTCTCTATACTGACTTTGAAGTACATATCTTTTGAATTTTTTGTTTTCTCAAAAATTTCTTCTTCTATGTCCTGTTTTCCATAGGAAGTTATGGGTCTATTTAACCATAAAGTTTTTGAATCACTGTTTTTCATAATGGTTTCCACCTACCTTGGCTATGACAATAAAAGATGGAGTGCACTCTGAGAACTGGAAAAATTAGCAATTAGTACATCTCATAGTAGTAGTAGCAGTAGCAGTAGTAACATTAATAGCAGATGAGGTATTGGTGGCAGAAGCAATAATAAAAACAAAATAATATGTGCATGATTTTTTTTTTAAAACTAAATTGAAATATCACATGTTCGGTTGCACAGTCTTTCATATGTTTCCACTAATGTGTGTTTCTTTAAGCATGTTTGACATGTGTAGGTCATTGGTTGGTCAATGTTCTTCTCTGAATATGTCTTCCTCGAGAGAAGCTGGTCTAAGGATGAAAGCACATTGAAGGTATAAGCCACCTACTTGCTATGAACAAGAAAAATGGTGATATATTTAACACTGTATATGCAAAAAATTTACTAATTTCTTATTGTATACTTTTCCAACAATGCAGTCTGGATTGCAAAAGTTAGAAGATTTTCATCAGCCCTTTTGGTTAGCTCTTTTTGTTGAAGGTACACGGTTCACAGAGGCCAAGCTTTTAGCTGCTCAACAATATGCAATGGCTGCAGGCTTACCAGTTCCTAGAAATGTTCTAGTTCCTCGAACAAGGGTCTGCTTTCTTTCTGTTCATTGAATACCCTGTTGAAGCTATATTTGCTTATGCTTTAAAACTTTTACTAGATTTCCCTGGTTCTTACTGTTACATTAGATTATTTTGCAACTCTCATGTTTCTATATTTTTGTTTGTTGAAAAAAGTGATGTTCATTAAAAATATGAACTATTAAGCCCTAAGGAGGTGTTCTATCATAAGTATAGTCACAAATACCGGTCTCGGCTATATCTCGGCAAGGCAATTTCTCGTGATAATATAAGTTTAGTTGATAAATCTCGGGAAAAAAATTGGGGCTTAAAATGTTTTAAAAATATAAAAATAGCAGAAATAAGTAAGAAAATAACATATTTAGATAATAAAATACACATGTAATCAAAGAAATAAGTAAAAAATATAAAAGAAAGAAGAAAAACGTACTTAAGATATAGAAAACAAGTAAAAAGAGTAAGAAACCCAGATGGCGTTTGGTGTAATCGGATGGGGCCTAGGTTGCTAGGCATGCGGTCTAGGTTCAAATCTCATGGGTGTCACGCCTTGCGCAAGATAAAGTGTGGCAACTCCCTGGGGCCAAGGGGTAAGCCCACAAAGTTTTACACTGCCAGGACAGTGACCATAAGTAAGACAGGCAGAGCCAACGCGGCTAGGTCTCTGTTCTTGAGGGCAGTTTCTCCGTGTAAATATAAAAAAAAGTATGAAGTAATTGATAGTAATGTGATGTTATCATGATAATATCCTGATATTATCGTGATAATATTGTGATATTATCATGATATATATATAAATGTCTGTCATTTTCAAAATATCATGATATTTTGCCTTTAATATAGTTTTATGAATTTATAGTGATATTATCTCTATATTTTCAAAATATTGACTATATTTGTTACTATGATCATAAGACAGTGATTTGCTCCCATAATTAGTTAGGATGCAAAGCTTCATGTGATTTTATTATGTATATTGGATGACTATCTCATACTAGGATACTTCAAATTTTAACATTTTTCACTATTTTTATGACATTTTGTCTTTAGCCTACACTTGAATCTCTTTTCTTTTTGTATTGCTGCTCAAAATATGCAATGTTTGTTTTTCTTCCCCAGAAGCATTTCTCTGAATGTGCCTATATAAGCACTCTTCTTTGACATGGTTTGTTATGTTTAATATTGAGTTCAGGGTTTTGTTTCAACAATAAACATACTACGATCTTTCGTACCTGCTATTTACGATGTCACTGTGGCTGTTCCCCAAAATCAACCTGTACCCACAATGCTCGGTCTTTTGAAGAGGCAGTATTCTGTGGTAAGAAGCAACATCATTATCATCATTGTCACTTTTGTATCATTGTTCCTTCTTGCAAAGCATGCTCAGGGGCGGCTCAAGAGAAGTTGAGTCTTTAGGCATATTTCATTGGAGGCCCATATTTCTCCATTTTTTTTTTATTGGAGGCCCTCAGCACGTCCCATGTTTCATTGGAGGCCCTCAACATGTGAAATATAAGTGCTACATTTCTTTTTTCATTTGAGGCCCTAGGCGGTGGCCTCAAATCTCAAAGAGGCCAGCCGGCCATGAGCATGCTATATACCTGCATGTCCCAACAGCTGCTTTTGTGGTTGTTAACATATATTACCTGTCTCACTTCTTTAGTTTTCTCCTTTGGATTTTATAAATATTTCTTGGCCCATCAACCTGCATACTTGTAATGTTTAGGAGAACTAGTGCTAAACCATCTAATCTTGATTTTTATATTTGAACACCCTTATATTTGAACACCCTTTTTTGTTTCACTTTTTTGGGTATATCCATATTGTCAAACTACCAAGATTGTCAAAAAATATATTATTAATAGTAATAGTTATTGAATTTGTGTAGGATTACTATAAACAAAGCTTGATGCTTGCAATGTTGACCCACTACAACTTCATTTATTAGGAGGAAGATGTTTTATTTTTCCACATATTGAGCTTATTCAGAGCTTAATAAAATTATATAGTTTGGCTGAAATGTCAGCATAGAGGAAGAACCTGACTGATGGTTACCTCTCCTATCATGGTGTGCTTATGGAAGGATGCAACAGAGCAGATTTGATCACTTCTTAAACTAGGTGAAGTAACGATCACAGTTCGAAATACAAGTATGATCAGTTAAATGGAGTAACATGAGTTATCATGGCACAAGATTAATATTACATTTTCTGAGCGCCCAGAATTTATCAATATAAAAAAGTGAATAAATGTCCAGAACATACAATGACTGCTATCCTTCTATAGGCCTTGTACAGTACTATTTTTTCTGCTTCACTAGATGGTTCCTTTTTAATATAATAGTGAGGTGATAATATTCATATTTATACACTATGGCTTACTACTCGGTTGATCATTCTTTCCCCTTGATCTTGTACATAAGGTTGATCTTTGGCTTCTATTTCTTTATTTGAGACTATTCTTTCTTGTTTCTAATTTCCTAGATACATGTCCATATCAAACGACACTCAATCGATGAACTGCCTAAGACAGACATTGCAATTGCTCAATGGTGTAGAGATATATTTGTAGAGAAGGTATGTGGTAGATTTTTTAGTTAATTCCCAACGTTTAATATTTTGTGCAATAATTTATTTCATGTATACTTCATCGTCTTGTACCAATGAAATTCTAATCTTCTCCACTTTATCCTAGTATTGCTTTCTCTGATGCTAAGAAAACTCTTTCTGTTTATGATAAAACAGGATTTTTTATTAGACAAACATGCAGCTGAGAATACTTTCGGTGAGCAAAACCTTCAAGTGATAGGTCGGCCAAAGAGATCTTTGCTGGTAATATTTAAAGCTCCCAACAGACAAATATCATACAAACTGGCATTTTTTTCGACTTTTCTATTATAAAATTACATTTTAAGTTATATAGATTAAATTTAGCTGTTTCTTGTCTTCCTCCCCAATGACCTTTGAGAGCACTCATAGATCCTTTAAAAGTCACATTACAGTGAGTAGAACGTAGACCTCTTTTTCACTAAGCATAAATAGGTTGAGTCATATTTCATGCTTTTTAGCTAAAGTTGTATATGAGTACTATAACCCTCCAAGAAGGACTGAGTCAAACATACGTCAGCCTTGTGATGTCTTAGGAGTGATAGTAGTCTAGTAGATAATCACTCTGCATCTAGATTGAGAAATGGGCCCTATAAGACATTTTCTACAGTCACTTATTGGAAAAATGGGTATCTTTAGCCTGCTCAACGTGGTTTATTTAATGAAATTCACCCAGAGACAGATGCCATGATTTGTATTCAATTCCTAATATACCATAGCCTGTCGCTTGCAATGCAAGTTTGATCCCTCTAGCTGATCTCATTATGTCCAACTGCAAAGACACTAGCTAAGTCTAATGATGAAACTAGTTACCAAGTGTTTGATTGGTAATTGCAGCCTTGAAAAATTCAAAGATCCAAACATTACAAGATCCCTACAAATCACACCCTTCTTTTTAGTGCAGAAAAAAAATAAACTTAAGCTTATTCCACATGACAATGCTAGACCATCTATAATTTTTTTGCTCAAGGGACTGGTATATATATATATATATATATATATATATAAATTGTTGACTGTAGTAGTACACCTCAATCAACTAAAGTATATACATCATATATGGAGTTCAGTCCTTTAATGGACAGGATTTGATAAGTTAGATTATTCCATTTGTGACACGCTGCATCTATTTTACTGTGTTTGTCAATGTGTCTGAAACAATGTGCTGCCTGAATTAATGAGGTTCCTGCGCCATGGATAGATGTTTTTTTTTTGGAAAGCTTGTTTCACATGTTCCTATGAACAAACATGCTTCTTTTCAGATGGAAGTAATAATCTGGACAATTATACACATAAGTCTAATTTCTCGACTTCTGAAAACTTTGGTTCTGATCAAAGTGATGAAATGAGAAACATATAAGCATGAGAGAAGAACACAGCACCAAGGTTGATGCAAAGATGAATAGTCATCAAGGGAAGAAACATCACTACTCAGTTGGAAAAAGGAACATGACTTTAAACATGTGATGTATGTGATATTAAATGAACAATACTTTATCAAAATTACCACACTGTTCAATCCTAGTTGGAGCTTCATTCTTGGAGACTACCTGGAAATAGCTCAGTTCAGATGATCCCCTATACTGTGTGCATATGCAAGCATGCATGCATGCACATAATTGCACACACAAAACACACATAAATATATATGAATGACTGAATGCATATATATATACACGTGTTTATTAGTATGTTACTTGGATGACCCGAGATGAATATGATATTATCCTATCTTGTTTATCTAAATTATGAATAATATGCAACCTGCAACCTTTTTTTTGAACCTTATATGTGACTCTCCTGAGTTATTTGTGATCAAACAGGTTGTTCTTATGTGGTCATGCATTCTTCTAGTTGGTGCTTTCTTCTTCTTTGCGTGGACTTCACTTCTGTCTACGTGGAAGGGGATCTCATGTGTTGTAGCTGTTCTACTACTCATCACACTTGTTATGCATGTATTCATCTTGTTCACTCAATCGGAACGATCTACTCCAGCAAAAATAGCACCTGTCAAGTCTCAGAATGAGGTCTCGCCAATGCAAATCAAACAAAAGAAGCAGTTCTAGTCATGAGTTTGATATTTTTATCTTTTCATCAGGTTCTTTTACATCTGTGCTGATTGTCATTATGTTTTTTTCTCTCTTTTTTTCAGGCTCTTCATCCTCTACTCAGTTAAAGTTAAAGCAATCTGCTCCTTGTTGTCCATGTACTGGCAATGATGCTAACTATTGAATCAAGGAACTTATTTTCAGAATCTTAAATTCCACTGATGGGAATATTGATGCTGAACATAATGTTGTAAACTGTTACATTTTAACTTTAAATGATTATTTCATTCTTTATTTTTTGTGGCAGTTCTGACCAAGATAGAACATTAAATTCTATGTCATACAAAGAAATATGATATCAAGGATGATCCATCATGTTAGCATGCCATGAAGCATAGAAAACAGGTGATAACCATCCATCAGAAAGATCAACTATTAAATATCCAAAATGGACAGGAAATTATCGAATTTTGGCTTTTAAGGGTACATTCAGTCTTGATGGCTAACTTCATGAACTACTTTAATTAGAAATATCAGTGCAATCACTGATATATTTGAGTTAGCGCAAATTTGTAAAACAATAAGATCATGATAAAATTGCAACATTTTATCGTGCATTTAGTGTTGTTTCATGTAGAAAAGTTTTTCATGAATTTTGGTTACATTTAACAAGATGATGCCCACATATGTCCTGACATCCTTACAATGGAGATTGAGACTAGATATCCTACATATGTGCATTCCTACAAAGCAGAAGGAGGTGGTACATGGTCAATGAAAGTTGAAGCTAGGCAATCAATTCTAGTTTGGCACAATTAAGAAGAATCGGGAATTCTTAAATAAATTGAGCAGAAGCTACAATTGTTGTCTCTAGAACAAGATTGGTTTCATCTATAGCTGTCTACACACTCGAAGAGCCTTTGCACAAACCCAAGTCTACATGACCTCCTGTACACTTAGTGCTGCCTTGCCCGATTTAATCAAGCCAAGTGTGACTATTTCTTACCATGACAAAACCCACAACTTGATGTGCATGACTCAAATCAACTTAGCTTAGTGTTGAGGTATGAAAGTTGGTTGAAACTAACCATGACTCAGTTGTTTTTTTCTTGTTTATGACATCATACATTAGGATGACAAAAGTTGCAAGCATATGTATTATTCAAGGTAATTTCTCACCGAGGAATTTTTTTTAATAGATTTTCAAATGTTGGTTTTTGTTGGTAAAATCTCGGGAGCTTACAAATTTAAAAAAAGGTAAGAAATTAATAAGTCTTGCATTAATTTTCTTGCAAAAATATAAAGAAACTGGTTTTAAAATGTTTTGAAATATAAAATAAACTAATAATAGAAATGTAAGCTTTACCAGCCTTATATCCGTACGTCTTATGAATTTTTTAAAATTGATTATATCATGAATCTGAAACATTAAACACTAAGAGATAAATTTGAATCGATAGTTTTAAATCAGTTTTATACTAAATTAATATATAATCTTTTTATATAAATATTAGCAAGATTCACCCAACATTATTGGTTGCAGATTGGTGACAGGTATTTCTTATTAAAGGGACTCTCAATTAAAAATCTTTCAAGGTTTTCACCCGAACAGATATGAGGAAAAGCCCAGAATATATGCTTATGAAACCAGACTGCGGCAGATACTTTCCGATCCAAGAGTCCCTTTGGCAATATATATATATATATATATATATATATATATATATATATATATATATATATATATATATATATATATATATATATATATATACATTGAGTACATTGAGTATACAAAAGTGGCTATAAGAGAGTTTCTATTATTTGTATTTACAGCTACTTTAGGAAGAATATTTTTAAAAGAAGGGCTACATGAGGATTAGGCAATCAAGAATAGGGCTCCTTCTCTTTGGTATGGAAAGATGCAGAGTTTGTGGCAGGAATCTTAATCCACTTCATTTTTTCTTTTTTATTCTTTTTCAGGAGCAGGAGTATATATATATATAGTAATGCGATCCTTAAGCCTCCTTTTTCATTAGGTCTCGTTAGGCCCCTTCAAAAATTATAGTTTTAAGTATTTTTTCTCACATCTAACACGATAGATGTGATCTATAGGTTTTGTTTAGTGAAAAGCGGCTTTTGGATAGCCGAAATCTGACCTTTATACAGGTTTTTCCCGTGACCCAAAAACAATGCCTATGAAGGTACCAATTTTTCCCGACTTAGAAAAATAAAATTTTCATCGAAAAAACATTATCAAGGAGTAGATTCCTACTAAATTGAGCATGCTAAACACATGACAAAACACTTAAAACCTATGGGGCAGAACTAGAAATGGGGCCTAATATGTTCAATTATATATATATATATATATATATATATATATATATATACACGTGTGTGTGCGCGCGCACGTGTGTGTGCGCGCGCACGTGTGTGTGCGCGCGCACGTGTGTGTGGAAATGAAAACCCTCCCAAACCTCAATGAATTTTTTTATATATATTTTTTTAAAATTCTGATTGTCCAAGTGTGTTCAGCATGATTAATTTACTATAAATCGACACTTGGATCATGAATTTTGGATAGAAAAAATGATATATGGAGCCTCAAAATTTTATGAAAATTGTAGGCCATTGATTTTGAAACTTATAAAAACCCTTTTATACATAGGAATAGGGGGGGGGGACAAGGTCTCCACCCCCGCCCAGTCTCAAAATCCGAACCTCCATCCCCGCACGGGGATGGATTTTAACCTCCACCCCTGCTTCCATCCCTGTTTCAAGTCCTCCATCCTCATCCAAACGGGGGCGAGGCGGGGCGGGGCCCCATTTCCCCTCGGTCTATAGTCATCCCTTGAAGGATTGGAGACGGGGTGGGGCGGACGGGGCGGGGCGGGGCGGGGGAAAGCATAAGACCATTCCCTTCTCCATCCCTGCACGGGGATAGATTTAGCCTTCATCCCTGATCCAAATGGGGCAAGGCGGGGTGGGACCCGTTGTCCCCCTGTCCACTGCCATCCCTACATAGTAATCAAATGCTGCAAGAACTGATTCATATAAATCACATCTATATGGTGAGAATTTAAAAATAAACAACAAAAATCGAATAAAGCAGGAGGGTTTTTCATTGGGGTATATATATACATATATACGCGTCATGTGATTAAGAAAATGAATCCATCTTAGATCTCATCTATTCTTTTGCATTTTCACATTTTCATAAGGAGCTATGAATTCAAGAAAATGAATGAGAAATGTTGTCAATATACAATGACTTGCAACTCAGCCGGACGAGTCAGAATTAGGCACATGTGCCAAAACGGATTGGCCATGGACTTTGCATCATACCTAGGCGTGTCTTGGACTGGGCCTAGGACTAACCCTATTGGTCAACAATCAGTCTTCATCACCAGGCCTGGCCAGTCAACGACCAGGCCTAGCCCGTCCACTAAATGGGTCAGGCCAGCCCAATCCACCCATTGTCCAGCCCTACACACAACTATTAAGATTTAATCTCTCCATTGAGCAGCTGGTAGCATCAATACCTATCTTCAACTTATAATCCAAAAAAGCCCAGGCATCCCAAATACTGTTATTTGTAGTCAATATAGAAATGGAAATGAGTACACTAACTAAAATATTAGTTGAGCCCTGCACAAATACAAGAGGTCGACAAGCATTTTGGAGCTCATACTGGAGAACATGCAGAGAGGAGTCTCTTTATGTCTGTCTTTCCGTGTCTCTCTGGTTGAACAAGGGATGCTAGCCCTTTTCCCATCGACCCCCTCCCTCTCTCTCTCTCTCAACTAAGTAATATAATATATTATTATATATAATAATTATGGTATATTATATAATATATGATATTAATATTATATAATAATGTATACATTATCATATACATTTTTCATAACTATTAATATTAATGTTATTTTTGTGTTATATAATATACAAATGGAAATTAACATTATATACAACATGAGACATAATATTATATATTTTTTATAAATATGGATATTATTTTGGCATAAAAATCACAAAACCAAGTTACTAAACTGCCAAATGTCGTTCGAAAGGGGTTTGGCATAGTGGGTTGGGACCTAGGCTGCTAGGCAGGTGGTCTAGGTTCAAATCTCATGGACTTCACCCCTTGCACAAGCTGAAGCATGGTGACTCCCTAGGGGCCAGGGGTAATAAGCCCACAGAGGTTTACGCTGCCAGGAGATGGACCGTAAGTACAGTAGGCCAAGCCAGCACAGCTAGGTATTTGATCCTGAGGGTGGTTTCTCCGTGTAAATATAAAAAAAACAAAACTATCAAACATCAAAACCAAGTTTTTAAAAAAACTGGTTTATCAGCCTGTTATCCAAATGGGGCCTTAAAGGTTCTCATTGATAATGGTAGCATAATTATGGATGGAAGAGAGGCCTGAGGTTAGCATTGGTAATGGAACTCAAATCAATTTGTTGGTACCCAATACGTTGCACAGATCTGTTTAGACATGAAACTTGGTCATAGCTTTCTGTAGAGTACGGCAATGGAAGAGTTCCTTTGGCAAGATTCTTTATATATATATATATATATATATATATATATATATATATATATATATATATATATATATATATATATATATATGTGTGTGTGTGTGTGTGTGTGTGTGAAAATGAAAACCTACAAAATGGGCACAGTACTAAATGAAACATGATATTGGATTTTCGTTGTTCTTTTTTAAATTCTGACCCCTGAGATGTGTTCAGCATGATTGATTAAATAAAAATCAACACTTGGATCATACATTTTGAATGAAAAAATGATCTGGAGCCTCAAAAATTTATGAAAATTGTAGATCCTCAAATGCTCCAAGAAGTGATTCATAAAAAAACAAACATATGGATTACATTTGTCCGGTTAGAATTTCAAAAAAACATTAAAAACCAATATCATTTTTCATTTAATGACCACCGTAGGTATGACAAGCTGAGCCAGTGCCACCAGGTCTTCGTGCAGTTTCTTCGGGTTATAAATTCAAAAAATATATCATTTAGCACCATGCCCATTTTGTAATCAAACTGGTCAGCACAAACTGGGGACTGTAGAACAAGTCATTGAAGAATTTGTTCTTTTATTACAGCCAGACCTTATCAAGTGTCTGGAGACAATCTCAAATAATACATCAAACTGGTGGGTGCAAACTGGGGAATGTATAACAAGTCATTGGAGAATTTGTTCTTTTATTACAGCCAGACCTTATCAAGTGTCTGCAGCCAATCTCAAAGAATACATTAACCGACCCTTAGATGAGGGATAACCAAAAGGAAAACAAAGACCAGACCCCAAGTACACAAATTCCACTCATGTCAAACCAGTAGAGATGCAGCAAATAGAAATGATGCACGTTGGTCATCCATATCTGTATGCACCATGCTCCAATGGCAACATATGCATGAGGACAATATCATTTAATACCCACCTAATTTTGTGATGTGGGTGATGTGCTTTGTGTAAAAAGAGCCCAGCTGCTTCACATGGTGGCTAACTGGCCACTGCCAAACTGCCCAATTCCTTTTTTTCAGCAAATCATAGACACAAATTCAACTCATCCTAGCAGATCCAGTAAAGGTGGTTGTTCAGATTGTGCTTTTGGATTTTTTGACAAAGATAACGGGGTAGAATCTGAGCGCCCACGATGTCTACCTCGTCCTCCTCCCCTCCCAGCAGGTGGGGGTGGAGCAATTCTCAGTGGGGGTGGCTGTTGGCTTTTGACTGGCACAAATACTGATTCCAGGTTGACTTCTCTTTTAGTAGCATGAGTGGCAGCAGTACCTTGTCCAATGCTTCCTTGATTTGGTCTGGATAGCCCAACTGAACTGTTGATAGAAAAGCTGGAACTGTTTGTGGTGTTTGTGCTAGAGGATGGACTCTGCTCATAGAGTTTGGACAGACCAATTGGATTGTTGAAGGATACATTGGCTGGGTTGTTTGCATTTACAACTGGTCTTCCTTGATTTGGCATAGATATCCCAATTGAGATACCCATTGTCGAGCCCAGACTACTGTTTACCGTGTTTCCTGGGCGTGGAGGCCAATCAGCAAATGGATCAATGTCATCAAAACTTGAATCTCCAGGCACTTGAGAAGTCGACTTTTGTTTCTCATTTTCAATGACCTGAGAACCCTGACTGTTAGAAGGTGCCAGAGGCGGCCACTCAATATCAACAGCGGGACAAGATACAGGAACTTGTATATCAGGCTTCGATGTTGATTGAAACTGAGTGTTAGAAACCAGCATTGGCTGAGAAGCTGGTGTTGTAGACTTTGGGGGTAAGTTGGGCCCTTGTAAGGAAGTAGGTTTTTTGGTTATCGAACCCCAATCTTCATCCCATGCACTCGTAGACTTTGTTGAAGATGACAGATGCCCAGTTGGTTTCTGGAGGGGATCAGGCAGATGCCCATTAGCTCCAGCATGCTTGACACCAACACCTGAAGCACCTGAGTCACTCACCAATACACCACGTTTCTCTTCTATTTTCCTGTGGAATTCCCACAGTGAAGCGATTCAGGCAAAGATGGTAAAACATAGACGTAACACTCGGGACAAGAGCAATCAAATCTTCCAAATATAGCACGCAATTTTATTGAGTTTCTTGAGGAAATGCAAAATATTGGTTTTTGCATTGGGTTGGGTAAACCTCAATATTCAATCTCAAATTAAGAAGTCTATAATTAAAGCATCAGAGATTAAAAAAATGTTAAGAAAAATTATATGGTTTGACCCCTTGTTTTTTTTTTTATGATGAGGAACCCTCGCTGAAGCAAGGAAACCCCTGGGTGGGGCCCCCAACCACCTTGCCTTACGTGGCCTACCACTGAAAGCCACGGACACACCCATGAGCCAGTGGGATTTGATCAGGTGCCTTCATCTCAACAACCTTGCTCGCCAAGCAGGCAACCCCTACGGTCTCCTGCGGTAGTGCTTTAACCCCCTGTTTGGAATATGGATCACTTTATAAAATTGCCCATTGCCATTTATACTTATTTTAGATAGCAAGTTTGGTGTCTGGATTTTTTATTTTATTTTTCAATGATTTTTTTATAAATTTCACCTTTTTTCAAAAATAGGGAGACCTATTTTTTTTTTAACTACATATTTTCTTCAATTTTATCCCCATCATCACCATTGCCATCACCACCTTGTTAATATATATATATATATATATTATGTTCCTATTACTGCAAATTAATAATACCCACCAGGGGCATTTTCGTCAGTTTTTTCTATGAAATAGGAGCTGCCCATTAGGGGCAGCATTGTAATCTTTCTTTATTTTTTTATTTGATGTCCCTTTCACCAATGTTAAAAGGCATTTTTGTAAGCAATCAATATAGCTGTTGGGGCTCCCCAACAACTAAAATTATACCTGTTAGGAGATCCTCAACCATAGTTTAAAAACTTCAGAGCAATGTTGTTAAAAATGCGCAGTGCAAAAAGCGTGCTTCGTCTCAAGATTAGGGCCTTTTTGCCTTGAAGCGTAAGCTGAAGGTGCAACTATGGTCGAGGTGTGCGCCGCATGCCTTGTGACGAGGCGCACGCCTCATTTTGACAAGGTCAAAACCCTCATTTGACAGAAAATCCATGTAAAAAAAACTAAACAAAAAGGGGCCAAATGTTAGGGCACTCCCCTTTTGTTTCCTCTCCTCTTTTCCTCTTCTCCCTCATCTTCACTGTCAAAGAAGAAGAGAGGAGCAACTGCGTGCACCCTCTCTATCTCTCTGACTCGTTCTTCTTCTTCTTTGCCTCTGTTTCTCATTTTTCGCTCTCCCCTCTCTTTCTCTCTCGTCTCTCGCTCTCCCTCTCTTTCTCTCGTCTTTCGCTCCCTCTCTCTGTCTCTCCCTCTCGTTGTCTCTCTCGCTCTCCTCATCTGCCTCTCCCTCTCGCTCTCCCCTTTCTTTCTCTCTCGTTTCTCTTTCTGTTTTTTTTTTCCTGATAACCCTTTAATTTTTTTTTCTTTATGTTTTTTTCTGCACAAAGTTGGTACCCATCTCATTGTTGTTCTCTAAAAGTTATATGGATGAAAAACAAAATCTTTAGTTGAAAATCTAAGAAGTACGAAACCTAAATGGGTGATCTTTTCTTTTTTTCATTTTTGTTCTTTCTCTAAATGTAAGCCTATATGAGTGTTATAATGAAATTGATGCGTATTTTTTTGCATATAAATAAGTTGGTGTTGTCTTTATCTCTTCTTTTTTGTTTAAATACATCAAATTTTAAAATTTCTCAAGTTAAACTATGGCGGTAGTTGGTTTGCCACATATCCTTTATATTTATACCTTAGACAACAATAAAAACTTGAAAAAGAATACAAATAATAATGAAGAAAAGAATTAATAGATTTTATTGATTGTTAAGAGATTTTGTTACTTAATTTTTTATTAAATGCTCACATTTTATTTATTAGATACTTACATAGATCAAGTTGTTACATTAATATTACTTTTACATGTTAATCTAATATTATTCAGTATTTATTTGAGTTTTTTTTATTTCTTATTAGTTGTTGCTTCATCAATAAAGCATTTGTTTTATTTATTTGTAATTTAGATACTTTTTTAAAGTTTTTTAAAGTTTAAAAAAATGAGGCTTATGCTTTACGCCTCGAGACTTAAACATCGCTTCAATTTTTGGTGGAGCGCCTCACTATGCCTTAACGTTTTTCACAACATTGCTCCCGGGTCAACAGAGTAACTCAGACTCGGCCCGGATCGCCCAGTCACTCGGGTCAAAAACTGATTGAACTCGCAACCCACTTCCTTGCTGCTCACTCTGGCAACCCCCTCCCTCTTCGCCGCTCACTCTGGTGACCCCAGGTCCTGAGGCAATACATAATGGCGGTCATCTCCCGTTCATGCACTGTGTAACGCATCTCTGCATCTTTCAGCTTGCGACTCTCATATGCAATCGGATGACCATCTTGCATAATAACTCCGCCAATGGCAAAGTCTGAGGCATCCGTGTGGACTTCGAAGGGTCTCGAATGATCAGGCAGTCGCAGCACAGGCTCCCTCACTAAGGCTTTCTTCAAGCCTTCGAAGGCATCTTGGCACGCTCCTGTCCAAAGCCATACCCGATTCTTCTTTAACAAATCAGTGAGGGGCGCAGCAATGAGGGAATAACCTTCGATGAAACGCCGATAATAGTTTGCCAAGCCAAGGAATGACTGCAATTCTGGCACTTTGCTTGGCGGAACCCATTCCTGGATGGCCCTTATCTTCTGCCCATCCATACGCAGCACACCACGCCCCACCACGTGGCCAAGGAAGCTGATCTCCTCCTTCCCGAAGAGACACTTCTCTCGTTTGACACAAGGGTCATTATCCTTCAGCACCTGAAACACTGTTCGCAAGTGCCCGACATGTTCCTCCATGTTACTGCTGTAGATCACGATATCATCCAGATAGACTACCACAAACTTGTCTAAGTAAGGGTAGAAGATTTGGTTCATTAAAGTCGTGAATGTGGCTGGAGCATTTGTCAACCCGAATGGCATTACTAGAAATTCGTAAGCACCATAGCGGGTGACACAAGTTGTTTTTTGCTCATCACCTTCAGCAATCCTCACCTGCCAGTAACCCGATCGCAGATCTAACTTGGAAAAGATACGGGCACTGCCTAGCTGATCGAACAAGTCCGCTATCAATGGCAATGGGTACTTGTTCTTCACCGTGACCTTGTTCAAAGCACGGTAATCCACACATAACCGTTTAGAGCCATCATGTTTCATCTGGAAAAGGACCGGGACACCAAATTGGGCTTTTGATGGACGAACAATGCCTGCGTCCAACATCTCGTCTAGCTGCCTGCGCAGCTCCTTCAACTCTGTTGGCCCCATACGGTATGGAACCATTGCGGGAGGCTTTGCTCCCGGGGTCAACTCAATCTTATGGTCGACCTCGCGTCTTGGCGGAAGACGCTTTGGCAATTCCGGAAGCATCACCCCCCGAAACTCCTCCAATAGAGGGGCTAGGGTCGGCGGCACTGTTGCTTCTACCTTCCCTTCATCTGCACGCACTGCAACTAAGAATGTCTGCTCCCCATGCTTGACACCCTTCTTCAGTTGCATTGCTGATAACACTGAAGACTTGCCTTTCTGCGTAAGGCACTGCACTGTGTGGGACAGGTCTGATCCCATGATCGTCAACGTGTTAAACTTTGGCAGCATCATCACATTCCGGTTTCGCAGAAACTCCATACCCAAAATCACCTTGAAATCGTCCAGGGGCACCATAGAGAAGTTGGCTTTCCCGACCCAACTCCCCACTTGAGTAGCCACATCTCTTGCTTCACCAAGGATGGGCTTGGCCTCAGAGTTTACGTTTTTTATAGTCCTCTGCTTTGGCCCAGTTTTCAAGCCCAACCGCTCTGCCTCTTCCCGCGAGACAAAGTTGTGTGTGGCCCCGGAGTCTACCATTGCCGAAGTAGACTTTCCATTCATAATGACTTCTACGTACATAAGTTCCTTACTGACCTGCATGTTCTTAGTTGCGCAACTTCTAGCTGCGTTAATCGATCGCATGGCGCCCATCCTCGGTTGCATGATCTCAGTGTCGTTGCCTTCAGTATCGCTGCATTCTTCTTGTGCAGCATTGGCTTGCCTGTCGTCCTTTACAAGGCGCTTTGGGCATTGCCGGGCGATATGTCTATCACCACAGAACCAACATGTCACAACTGCACCCTTGTTGCTGTTGTTATGCTTTGTGTAGTTCTGTTTCTTTTCGGATTAATGGCGTGTCGACGCCTCACCTTTATCGTTACGCTGCTCATCCTTCTTGCCTCCGTGGTCAGGCTTCTTCCCAACTTTGGTTGATGGGGTGAAAGGCTTGCGCTGAGTGTCAACTAAGCGCTCAGCCGCCACATATGCATCTTTCAAAATGCGAGGGTTGCTCATTTCCACTTCAGACTGTGCTCATGGTTGAAGTCCCACAATGAACCAGTTGAGCATGTCGTCTTCTGGCATGTTAGGTATCTCCAGCATAAGCTTCTGGAACATTCTGACATAGTCTTGCAACGAACCAGTATGTTTGAGCTCACGAACCATCTGGTAAGCCTGTCTCTGCGCATTTCTTGGCATGAAGTAGTTGCGCAACTCTACTTTGAAGTCGTCAAAGGTGTCTATCACACATTGACCCTTCTCCATGTCATTGCGCTTCCGCCTCCACCAAGCGATAGCATCACCATCAAGTAAGGCCGCTGCAGCCTTGATCCTCATATCTTCGAGGGTCACATTCTGGATATCCAAGTAGTCTTCTACTTGAAACAAGAAGTTCTCAATGGCCTTGCTGTCACGAGAACCATTGAATTTTGCGGGTCTAGGTACATCAATCCTTGATGGTCTCTCACCATTTCCGCCATTTAGGGTCACCGTCCGCTGCAACGTACGGTTCCTCAACTCAAGATCGGTCATTGTAGTCGTTAATGAAGTGACCTGCCCCATTAGTAAGTTCACCTGCTCTTGCAGGCTCGCCACCACATCATTCAATCCATTGAATGATTCACATGCGCGTGAAATCGCTTCATCATGAGAAGTCACATCTTCCACCAGCTTGTTAACAGTTGCAGCCAACTCTTCTTGGCCCCGAGGTGAACCCATCTCCTCAGCTTTGGCAACTGCCTTGCCTTTGGTGTTGCGCAAGTGTTGATAAGGCGCCACGATGTCTTGCTCACAAATCGCAGTCTGTCGGCGTGTCTGTCGACACCGACTCCGGAGTCCCTTCCCCAGCACGAGAACGGGCTCTGGTACCACTTGTCACGGGCCTATTTCCTTCAATGGGCCAGCGCGGCGCGACGGTCCTTCCTTACCGCCGCAAGCCTACTCGTCAGCTCGCTTGCCGGTCGCGGAAGCTTGTGATCAGAGTGCAAGAGAGCAAGAGAGAATAGAGGGAGAGAAATTGCAATCACAAGAAGCAATCACAACGAGGGTGAACAAAAGAAAGCTCAACGCATTTAATTCATTCACAATTTTGCCCGCAGGCGATTACAGTTCAAGTATACGGGCTGCCCCTTCGGGGTATTGATTCACCTGAACCGGGCAGCTTACATCAGACTCAACAAAAGCAAAACAGAATCTAGCGCAACTGTACACTGTAAGTCGCAAGGGAACAATTGCAGTGCTGGTTATAAATTTTAATTCATTATCTAAGTGTTGTTTTTTAGTAAATATCTTATTTTAAAAATCTGATATCATTGAAAGCATTCTTCCCTGTGATAAGAGAACCAAGTTTCGAAAGTGCTTTGTTTCCAGCTTCCGAAGCAACTTCCCAATAAATGGGCCCTTCAAAATATCTAAAAACTTCCACAGCACTGCACTTAGTTTTCTACTTCAGAAGTGAAGTTCCAATAAATGAGCTTCCCTGAATACGTGGAAACTTATAGTGGCCATGTGTCCAAGTCTTCAGGCTACTGTCTTATGCGGATGGTTTTATGTGGATTATGTTCCAACATAGTAAAGGTCCAATTCTCATGTTAAAAATCAGATATCATTGGACATTCTTCCCCATGAGTTTCCAAGGTGCTTTCCAGCTTCCCAACAAATGAGTCTCCCAAATTAGCTTAAAAGTTTTCACAGCCCTTAGTTTCCAACTTCCAAAGCAGCTTCCTAAAAAACAAGTTTTCCAGTACAAGTAAAAGCTTCTAGTGGCTATCGGTGCAAGCCTTTGTGCTACTATTTTATGTGGACAGTTTTTGTGGATAATGTTCCAACAAATTAATCTAAAAAAAATAGAGTTGCATCTGATCATACAGTTTCTGCGATGATTAAACTATTGTTTATTTGTAATCATGGTGGTTCATATGTATTGGATTTTTTTGTGGTTCTTTACCTTCTTGTAGGCATTAGTTTATTTTTCATTACAGGTTTTTTACCTTTTTGTTTCTAGCCTTCTCTCTTGCCCACTTTCTAGCCACCAAAGCTAATGACTTTGAGGTTCCATTTCATTGGATAAAAGGCACAGACTCGTGACTAAAAGAAACTGAATCGGATCCATGTAGCTATATCAATTAGCAACTGGATAATCTAAAACCAACAAAGTTATCTGAGTTTCTAGAGTCCAGACAATGCTTCATTTAAACTAAAACACTTGGGTCCAATTTCCAGAGTTTGAGTTGATTGAATATATGATGCACTATGTCGAGAAATCATTTAAATTCATCTTTATGTTAATGATCAAGTTGACAATTTAAATTATTACAAATTAACTCAGATTTTTCCTTGTCGCTAAAGCAAACATGATTTAGCAATTATAATTTATACTCTTGTTATTGACTTATGAGATGTCTGGATATGAAGTCTTACAATGTCTTAGCATTTCTTCAATTTTGTCTGAAAATCCCCAAAATGAGACATGTCGACTTCCAGTTCACAAGTATTCTCATTGTTCCCACAGCCTCTAGTAGTAATTGATTAGGTTTTGAAATATATGTTTTGAAATGAATGCTTGAAATATATTTTTTGAAATGAATGCCTATGTGATTAGGTTCTGAAATATATTTTTTGAAATGAAAGCTTATGTAACTATATGATTAGATTCTGAAATATATATTTTGAAATGAATGCTTATGTGACTATGTGATTAGGTTCTAAAATATATGTTTTGAAATGAATGCTTACATGCCTATGTGATTAGGCTCTAAAATATATTTTTTGAAATGAATGCCTATGTGATTAGGTTCTGAAATATATTTTTTGAAATGAATGCCTATGTGATTAGGTTCTGAAATATATTTTTTGAAATGAATGCTTATGTGCATACCGGATTAGGTTCTTAAATATATTTTTTGAAATGAATGCTTATGTGCCTATGTGATTAGGTGATGGAATATATGTTTTGAAATGAATGCTTATGTGCCTATGTGATTAAGTTCTAAAATATATTTTTTGAAATGAATGTCTATGTGATTAGGTTATAAAAAATATTTTTTGAAATGAATGCCAATGTGATTTGTTACTCTAGGATGAATTCGGTATTAAATTTGATACATGGGTCTTAATAGGTCACGTTATTGTTACGGAATTCATAAACACTGCAGCAAGTCTACATCACAAGTTGAGAAGGAAAACTATGTGTTGTCAAAGAGTCCTAATTGGGTGAAGGACTCAGGGCTAGACCCAAAAATTGATATAAGTACAATTCAATATTTACCTATTGAAGAGTTGACAAAGAATCTAGGGTGCAATGTAAGTGCATGTGTTATCTCTATTTTATGCATTTGTGTTCTTTTTTCCTCTTCAAAATGAGTTTAAAAATGTATATGACCCTTGTTTATATTTCATAAATGTGTATTATCTTAACTCCATCCATGATCTTGTTGTTGTCGTTCATTTGATATATATGCAATTTGTGAATCGGTTTTTCATAATACAACAACAACAACAACTACGCCTTCATCCCAAAACAATTGGGGTCAGCGATATGAACCAAAAAAGAAATTCATTTTGGGTCTTCCACATGAATCCTTTTCCTCCAATCATTTCTATCCAACGCCATGTCCTCGGTGAGGTTCAAAGCATTCATATCCTTTCCTATCATCTCCATCCAAGTCTTCTTAGGCCTACCCCGACCTCTTTTAACTAATATATTTTCCCATTTCTCCAACCTTCTAACTGGAGCATCATTAGGCCTACCCCGACCTCGGTTTTTCATAATATATATCAAATTTAATATTGTTCTTGTATGATTCAATTTTGTACAGTGTAGTCTAATCTAATATTGTTTGCATGAAATTAACAAATGTTGACATAGTCACGATGAGGATGTGGGGGTTCTTCCTCCGTAAGATTCGGTTCACCACCCGCCAGCCAAGGTAAACACCTAGACAGGATCGACTTCAGATCACACGTGGGTGATACTTCAAGGAAAGAAGAGGTGACTCCTTACACACCACAAGCCACTGCAACTCCAAAGTCGTCCACGACAGCCTCATGTAAATATTAATCTAGTATTTCTTCATTACAATTACAAATTTATTATTATCATTCATATTAATATTTATTTTATTTCTTACTATAAATTAACAACTGCAGAATCTTCTCAACGCAAACGTGGAAAGAACAAATGTATAGCCCACCAAAAGCAAATCAAGCAACGAAAGGCATTGGTAATTATCCTGAGATGCAAGGTGTTGCGGGTAAGGGGTCCTTTGTATTCTCTAGGAGGCTTTCGTGCATCATCAGTGAGCAGGCCATACTCGCTCACAACTCATGGAAGGTCTCAAACGACGAGAAGATAGTGTTATGTGAGGCAGTTTATGTAAGTATATTATTTAACTATATTTTGATAAACAAATTAATTCATTAAAAGAATATTACTAACTATATTTTGATAATTTAGTGAAGGAAGAGTTTGATTTAGATAAAGATATACCTAACCATCAGTGTTGCGTGGATAAGCAGCTTCAACTATCATATTCAAGGGTGTGAGAAGGTTTCTACAAGCATTACCAAAAGTTTCAAAACCACGACGTAGCAAAACAACATCCTTCAGAGAGAGTCAACCCTGAAGTGTGGAAAGGGATTTAAATGTTTTTCACTAGAAACTATTACATGATAAATATTGGATATATATATTTATAAGTAAATAAATGTTCAATTTTCTAGATTTTCATCAACTAATTGATCTTTCTTTGGTTAATAGCGGGCGTCGAAGAAAAATTTGATGCATAAAGTAAAAGAGACGGTCCAACATACCAATGGATCGTCTTTGTACCTCCTGAGATATCATACGAGGGTAAGTTTCTTTAGTGTAAGTTTATTTTTTTCATATACTTGTAGTGTTAAATATGTTTGATCTAATACATTCTTAATTTGTTATTTACAGACTGAAATAGATGGACAAAAACTGATACCGAGTGCGTTCTACAAAGAGACGCATACTAATTCAGATCGCACAACGTTCATCTATAGCGAAGCAGAAACCACCCTTTTAGTAACTCACACTTTGAAGTGTCACATTCATTCATTTTATTTTGTACATTATCATTAGTTACCGATATACAACAAATTATTAACGATGTGCAGACGAAGCTGCAATATGTGAAGATTGAAAATTCAACATCTTCACAAGGAGGCTTGTCGATGTCGCAGTGAAACATCTTTGCCAAGGTCCTCGAGGTGCGGTACGAACATGTAAGGGAGATGGGTACATTTTTTCCTTCATCCAAACCATCTAACTCTAGTCATGCCTAGTGTTGTTAAAAACGCGCCTCAAGGCGCAAAAAGCGCGCCTCACCTCAAGGCGAGGGCCTTTGTGCCTTGAGGCGCAGGCTTGAAACGCAATACCCTTGAGGCGTGCGCCTCATAGGCCTTGAGGCGCACGCCTTGAGGCGAGGCGCGCCTCGGACTGAGGCGTACCCGCCTCGATTTATTTGGTCAAATGAGGGTCAAAACCCCCATTCGACCAAAAAAATAAGGCTTAAACAAAGCCCTACCTACTCCTTTTATGTGTTTTGATTTTTTTTTTTTCACAACCTTCTCTCCCTCACGGCTCTCACGGGCTCACAACATTCTCTCTCGCGTGGTGGAGCCCCGAAACAGGTATGATTTTTTTTTTCTCTCTCGTTCTCCTCCTCTTCTTCTTATCTCTTCTCTCGTCTCTCGCGTGATACAAAAAAATGCACAGATGCACAGATTTTGTCTCTCTTTTTGCCGTAGTTCATGCACAGAAATGCATTAAACTATTCTAATTTATTCTTTTTGTTTTCAGTTAATGTGTTCTGCGTTTTCAATACACCTCTGAATGTGCTCTGCGTTTTCAAGATGCTTCCGAGTATGTTTTGCGTTTTCAATACACATCCAAAGGTGTTCTGCGTTTTCAATACACCTCTGAATGTGCTCGGCATTCTCAATATGCATCTGAAAATAAAAGAAAAACAAAAGATTAGAAACCTGCGCACTTTGCTATGAGGTGTGATTTTATTTATTTTTGTCTGAATGATTCTGTGCCAAATACATTCTGTCGTGTTTCTGCTAGGGGTCCTGCGTTTTCTTTTATGTACAGAAACCTGGTGTTACATTAAAAAATGTATGTGTTTTATGTTTCATTAGATGGTTAATTTTTTTGTATGTTAATGGATACGATCACTGCAGCTGCGTGTTTTTGCTTTTGCTGGAAATCTGCAAATACACCTGATATGCATTTCCAACATTGGGGAAAATTTTGATACGCGTGTTTGACAGTGAAAAAGATATAATATGTTGAAATCGTGGTATCTACGTGTTTTTGTTTTAAATGAAAATCTGCAAATACACCTGATATGCATTTCCAGCATTGGGGAAAATTTTGATACGCGTGTTTGACAGTGAAAAAGATATAATATGTTGAAATTGCGGTATCTACGTGTTTTTGTTGTTAATGAAAATCTGCAAATACACCTGATATGCATTACCAGCCTAGGGAAAATTTTTGATATGCGGATTTGACATTGAGGAAAAAATTATATAATAAGTTGAAATCCCTACATCTGCGTGTTTTGCTTCTGATGATAATCTGCAAGTCTATCTGATATGCCTTTCCAGCATTAAAAAAATTTGTAGACTTAATAATCTGATACGTGTGTTTGATAAAAAGAATAATTACGTAGAAATCCCTACTTTGCATGTTTTTGGTTTTGATGAATTTTTGTATTAAGGATATTGACAGAAATTTATTTATGTTAAGTTCCATAACAGGATATAGATGTATTAAGCCTAATGACAGTTTTGAATTTCTGTATTAAGCACATTGACAGAAAATGATCTATGTGTTAAGTTCCAGAGCAGTTTTGATTCTTTTTAGAAAAGAATAATTCATTTGTTTTTTGTCCACAAGGATGCTTACTGATATTCTATGTTGCAGTTCATATTTTTTCCGTATTTATTTGATATTTTTTATTTTTTGTTGGTTGTTGCTTCATCGATAAAGCATTTCTTATTTATTTATAATTTTAGATAATTTTTATAGTCTATTTTAAGTTTTAATAAAAAAAAATTTTGAGGCTTACGCTTTGCGCCTCGAGGCTTACGCCTCGCCTCAGATTTTGGTTGAGCGCCTCACTACGCCTCAACGCTTTTCACAACACTGGTCATGCCCAAATTTTGCAGCTATCATCTCAGCTGGAGGAGAGGCAAACGAAGGTCCAACAGTTAAGAGAGGAAATGGAGCGACAACAAAAAGCAACTAGATAGGAAATTGAGTAAGAGAGTAGACAGAAAATGGAGAGAGAGAGAGAGAAGCAATTAGGAAGCTCAGAGAGGAGATACAGTCCTTCATAAATGTGCAAAGACACAATTTGTGAACTCTTTGCATATATTTTTTGATTTCTAAATTTTTTGCTACAATTGCTATAATTAAATTTTGATTTATATGAATATTGAAGTGTGTTTTTTATAGGCTTGAAAAGGATGTAGGGGGGTTTGCATTTTTTAAGTGTATATTTTTTGAAGTGTGTTTGAAGTTTTTGTTTAATGTACGTTTGAAGTGTATGTCAGTAGTTTAAAGTATGTTAAATGTTTGAGGATGTAGTGGGTTACATTTGAAGTATTTATGTTGCAGGCTTGGAGAGGATGTAGAGGGTTGTATTTTTTAAGTGTATTTGAAGTTTTTGTTTAATTTTTGTTGAATGTATGTTTTAGTTGTTAATTTTAGTATATTTGAAGTGTATGTATTTGAACGTAAAAACAATTTTTTTAAACTACTTTTTAGTTTTCAATTTCCACGTTTATAACCTATAACGGCGACATTTCTGTCTCGTCATTATAGGCCAAATCCTGTCGCGTTGTTATCGTCTACAACAGCAAGAGTTAATGCTCGTTGCTAGACTAGAATGTTATAAACTATAGGTAGCCTATAATGGTGAGATCTTTTGCTCACCGTTATAGGGTATCTTGTCGTTAAAACAACCTCGTCATTATTGGATACCTCACCACTATTAGTGTTTCCAGTTCCGGCGAGATTCTTCGTTAGTATTAGTTCACCCTTTAACGACGAGCTATAAATGTTATCGTTATTGGTCAACAAATGTCATTTTCTTTCGACGACTTATTCGCGTCGTTACAGGACAATAGCGGTGAGAAAAATCGCCGCTATTAACCCTCATCCTTGTAGTGTTAGTTATCACCTATGACCCATGTTCACGAAACCAACTAAACTAGATTCAAAACAGACAAGAAAGACCAACTTTGGTTCTTAAGATATGAGGTAAAAACTCCACGTGTGTTATGTGCCCATTATAAAACATGAAGTTTTTGGACATGCTCATTTATCATGACATGATTTGCAATTTTACTGTCATAATCATGCATTTTCCTGATATTTCCAAATACATTTATATATTTTCATCAATATGTTCCCTTTTTTTTATTTTTCCTATGATCTCCTTGAACTAATTAAAAGACAGTTTTCATATCTTTTGATGAGAAAATTTGGAAACAGGCTATACAAATAAATAAATATGTATACATGCATACATACATACACATAGGTACATACATATATATATATATATATATATATGAAAATTGATCCCTCTTAAGCATCCACACTGTAGACGGTTATGATTTTTGATGTTTGAAGACATGTTTTGGTAAATCTGACCCTACAGATGTTTAGCATGATCCATATACTAGAAATTGATTGTCGGATTATGTCTTCTAATGAAAAAATGTGATTTTATGAGTCTTTAAATTTACAAAATGTCCGAGTCATTGATTTTTGAAGTCTTATAAAAACCTGCTCACATGCCATAATCAGATTATCCAAAAGCCTATTACTACCAAATAGACCATGTAGATCACATCTGTAAGGTTAGATTCTAAAAAAAATAACTAAAAAATAAAAATTAAGACAATTTGCAGACTCCACAGTCTGCACCCTCCTACTGTTAGGAGAAACCATCACTGTATATATATATATATATATATATATATGTGTGTGTGTGTGTGTGTGTGTGTGTGTGTGTGTGTGTGCGCGCGCTCTTGAGGGAACCAAGAACGATGATTTATGTCGATTGCCATAATCCCCATGACTGTAGGTGCATCAACAGCTGTATCAAATGGCTGGGCACCCCGAGTGTAGTGTTCCTGGCTTGTATAATATTCAGGATAACAGAAAATAATCAAGCCAGGTAAAGCACAACATACCTAAGGATATCTGTGACGAAAAACATAAACTTCCCAAATTGTTGAACATTCAACTGCTGAGCTATAAGAAGTGGCACAAGCAGAGGAAGAACATGTTCTGCTGCAAACTCGACGCCATACTGAGCACAAGGGTATACAAAAGATATCAAGGGAAGATCAGGTAAAAAAGATTACCCATTAAAAGCAGTAGACAGAAGAAGACGAGAAACTAGAAAGATACAAATCAATGCACTGCATGCACTCAAAATGTATTGCATCCTCGTATTACATATTCAATGCTACGTCACATGAATACTCCATTATGACTCCTGTTCCATATCCCCCTATATGTCAAGTCATACTGGAATTTTCACAAAAACGACCGTATTTCGATATCAACAGACAAAATTCTAAGTGTGAAAAAAATCCCAAAAGAAAAGAAGAAACATGGAACACAATGATCCAAAAACAATTTCTTTATACTAGGATAAACAGTAACTAGGGCCGGGTACCTGGCCTAACTCGGGTTGAGCTCGGGCCCATATTTGAGGAACCCGCCTGAATAAATTCGGCTGGGCCCGACCTGACAACTTATCAGGTCGGACTCGGGCCCTTATCATCCGAGATTAAAAAAACTCAAATACATAGACTCAAAACCCTAACGAGTTGCAGTCCCAATTCAAATTTCAAAAAAGAGAGGGCTCTGGCTAAGCCTGGCTTGACCGACAGATGTCATGATTGACATGACAACTGCAGCAGGCCAGGGCCTAGGTGTCTTTCCTTTCCCCTCTTTCTATTGGAGATAGCTCTCTCTCTCTCTCTCTCTCTCTCTCTCTCTCTCTCTCTCTCTCTCTCTCTCTCTCTCTGCAACGGTGTTCTAAAGCTCCAGTGGCGATGATAGGAGGGAGGGGAGGAGAAGAAGATGACAGGCTGAGGACGGGAGGTTGGAGAATCATACTCAAGAAGACAAACTTCCCCCAGAGGAAGAGAGCCACAGGAGTTTTTCTTCTCTTTTTTTTCCCTTTTTTGTTTATTCAAGTTTTCAATTTCCTGTTTTTCCCTCAATCATTTGGATTCATAGAATTCATTGGAAAACGCAATCATGCTCAACCAAGTTCTTTTGTGTGGCTGGTGTGGTTTGGCCATTTCGAGCATAATTAGGTCATGATTATCATATCGGTAATCGGATCAGGCTCTCGGCGGCTACTCAAAGCAACCAGGCCTATCGGACCTTTATGGGCCCATTATCGGGCAGGCCTAGCCCGAACCAATGTCTCCACCCCTAACAGTAACCACAGGTAAAATCGTCCAACCACTAGCAAAAGTAAAGGAAAAGCTCAAGTCAGAGCTCACCCACCTCAGAATCTCAGATAGGTCTAAGCAAGTCAAATACAACCCAGTAACCTGATCAATCACATTGACTTGTGTGTGCAATGTGAACTGACAGCATAGCCATTTCAGGTTACATGAAGATCAACAGGAGTTCTGAGTTCGGCCTTCAGTCAACATTTTGTTTTAAATTGGCCATGCAGTATCTTAAAGAGATGGTATGGAGCAACACTTTACCTGCTTGAGCATTGAGTTTGAAACACCCAATGTACACATAAGAGTAGGTGCAGACCGATCAACAGCAGTACAACGCTGCAGTGTTTGCAAGATGTCTAAAGCTGCATGTTTGTCCAATGAAGGTAACAAATCCCCAAGGCACAGCAGTGCATTTACACGCACCTGCCAGAGAATGAAGTATCTAAGAACTTGATAAGAAAACCTTTTCAGAGCATAATCTGTATGTGTATGTGTGGATGTAAAAGAGGATATTCAGGAGCAGAAACATACTGCAGCAACTGTAGTTTTAAGGGCCAAGCCATGAACACGGGGCAGAATAGCTTGCTTCACTAGCTGCAATAGAAGTAATGAATATTCAACAATAAGCTAACATAATTCTCAATCACATTGTTCATATAAAAAACAAAGAATATATAGGTTTTTTTTATAAATCCTGGGAAAATCTCACTTAAAAAAATTTAGAAATATAATAAATAAAAAAGAATATGTTTAGATAAGAAATTTTTGTAGAAATGTAAATATAAGTTACGAAATTTTTGAAATATAAAACATATAAAAGAAAGAAGGAAAAACATATTTAAAATGTACAAAAGAAATATAAAAGTGACTGAAATATCATGATATTACCATGATAATTTTGCAATAAATTTGATTTTAAAAATCTCATGACATTTTAGCATTTAAATCATTTTCTCAAGAAAATTATTTATATAGGCGATATTTCCAAAATACCACTGATATCTGTGACTATGTTCAAGACATACAAGTTTCTCTTTTCTCTTTTCAATGATTAACCATCCAGTAGACAAAATGGTCACGTATTAAAAAAAGGACAAAAAGCAGATGTGTTCTGAAGGTAGCATATCTTTATTCGAAAGATATTGTTTACAGAAAATAAATGTGTTTGCATGTGCACGTTCTGCGAATTTACGAAATTCTTTATCAACCAGAGATTACATGTAACTGGCATAGGCTCCACAACATATGTTGCAAGAAATACAATCTAATAAAAGTGTTTAAACCATTAATCACCTGACCATCAAGTTGTTTTGCAAGGCAAACAGTTCTGCGTAAAACTTCCTCTTGTATGCGTACATCAGCATCATCAAAAGCTCGGACAAGCAACGGAAGAACATGAGAAATCAAGTGATCATGATTAGCCTACAAGAATGACAAACCAAGATTAGATTCTTCACATACTCCACAAGGTATGTAATAATAATAATAATAATAATAAAGAAGCAAGCATTCCAGCTAATGACTAGAGCAGAAAGAGAGCTGGCCAAAGTTATGAAAATCACACATTGTAAGTGGGTCAATACAATATAAGTTAAGGATGCAAACATCAAGAAGCACAGGTAGGTCGGGATACTGGAGTCTGGTGCAACACAATTTTGATGCAATAAAAGTAAAGGAAACTAAAGCAACCTTGACTAGCTCAAGCAGAAGGCACAAATTTGGAAGAAGAATTATACACAGGTCAGCAGACATCTACAAGTTTGTCTTTGCTCAATCAGCCATGTATTCTGTTGAGAAATGCAATATAGTGTATCACAAGAGTTGGGTAATATGCATCTATGTACTTCTTGTATTTATAAGAGCATTTTTGTATTTTAGCTTAGAAAGTGTGTAGCAATCAAAGTAAGAGGTCTAAATCTGTCAAAGCTGTATTTTGTTGGTTAGTGAGGGGGGGGGGGGGGGGGGGTGTCAACCCTATATGTTGTATTCTCTTCTTTTCAATGAATGAAACTTCTTTTGTGCTCCCTCTCAATTTTTCTCTTCTAGAGTTCACCTTCTTACTCTTAAAGAAAAGTGGTAGAGGGCCATAGCTAGGGGTGGCAAAACCTGACACGACCCACCAACCCGCCTCTTAGGCGGGTTCGGGTTGGGCTTAAGCCAACCCGTTTAATAAACGGGTCGACCCGCGTAACCCGTTTATTAAACAGGTCGGGTTCGGGTTGAGGGTATGCCAACCCGCCAACCCGGCTGACCAGTTTAATAAACGGGTTAGGCGGGTGGGTCAACCCGCCAACCTGAGAACCCGTTTACCCGACCCAACCCATTTATTAAATGGGTTGACGGGTCGTGTCGGGTTACCCGTTTATTAAACGGGTCGGGTTCGTGTTTGCCACAGCCGACACGTTTAATAAACGGGTCGGGTTCGGGTTGAGGTATGCTGACCCGCCAACCCGACACGATTGCCACCCCTAGCCATAGCTGAGTCAAGTGTGCTGAAAAGAATGCAGACTTGGGAGTTAGTGAAACTTCCACTTGGAAAGCATATAATGTAATGTAAGAGGGTCTATAGAATAAAGACCAAGACAGATGATTTCATTGAAAGATACAAGGCTAGAGTAATGGCGTCGACTATGCAGAGACATTTGCACTGGTGGCACGTATGACAACTATAAGAATTTTGTTTGTTGTAGATGCATTGAAATATTCAAATTTGTGATAGTTAGATTTGAAGAATGCCTTATTAAATGAGGACTCAGATGAAGAAGTATACATGGAGCTTCCACAAGGGTATTCTGAAATAAGCACCATGAACTTGGTTTCCTATCAAATATTGAGCTGAGTTGCCATGATCCAGCATTGTTCGTGTCATCAAGCGAAGTACATACTTCTCTTATATTTAGACGCTATGATTGTCACAGGTGATGATGTACAAAAAATTGAAGATACTAAAAAAAAGTTTGGCTAAAGTGTTTGAGATGAAGGATTTGGGAAACTTGAAGTATTTCCTTGATCTTGAGGTGGCATACCCAAAACAAAGAATTAATTTGCCCTAGCATAAATATGCAACCGAGTTATTGCCAAAGATCAGATTGATTGATGGTACTAAGAGAGTTGACTCTCCCATGGAACCAAATATGAAGCTAAGAGTTTAGTTGTCAAAAGCAGTAGGTGGAGCCTAGGCGAAAGACCCCTAAAAGGCCTAGGCGGGACCAAAAGAAAAAAATGTTGAAAAAGTAGAAATATCACAATAAATTATTAAATTTTTAAGTAAAAAACATATGATTGCGACTATGAATGGAGTATAAGTGTGTACTTCAGCATAATATAATTCCATAACATTAAACATTAACAGAAAGAACTCGAATATATATATAAACATTGATTATATAAATTATATATTATATATACATACTAAAAACACTGAGTAAAAACCCAATATCTATGTTATATTATATAACTGAAAAAAATATTGTATAGAAATTATATAATATATTTGTGAAAAACATAGATTATATATTAGATAATATATGCTTGTGAAAAAACACAGACATCTATATATCTGAGTGGAGGGGTGAGAGGAGGAAGAAGAAAAAGAGAAGAAAAAAGAAAAGGGAAGAAGGGAAAAAAGGAAAAAGTGAAAAAAAAGGAAAGGGGAGAAAGGAAGGAAAAGAAGAGCGTGGAGGGTGTGAGGTCAAAGGAGGACGAAAAAGAAGAGGAAAAAAACAACTAGAAGAAAAAAGGGAAGAAGAAAGGAAAAAAGAAGAAAATGAAAGAAAATGAAAAAGAAGAAAGTAGAGGTTATGAGGTCAGTGCAGGAAGGAAAAGAAGAGAAAACAAAACCAAGAAAAAAAAGTGACGAAAAAAAAAAAGAGGAAGAAATAGATGGTGGAAAAAAGAGGAAAAGAAGAATAAGAAGAAAAGAAGAGCAAAAGGAATACGAAACGAAGAGAAGAAAAAAAAAGGAAGGAAAAAAAGTGTACATGGTCATCTTCTTCTTCTCGCAGCCACAACCACAGAAAGAGCAAAAGGAGAAGGGTTCTTCCTCTTCTTTTTCGCAACCATGACTTGGGTGTGCGTGCACGCGTGAGAGCACAAAAAGGGGGAAGGACTAGCCCTTCCCCCTTTATATTTGCCCTAATAGGGGTGAAAACAGGTCGATCGTGAACCAGATTTGAATCTGAATCTGAAATAAAAACATGGATTCAAATCTAGATTGAATATCCCATCCATTTTCAACCCAATAAATTTTTAAAAAAATGACGTGTCCCTGCAACCTAGGCAGCGCCTAGTCAGGAAAAAAAGGCCCCGCCACCCAAACCCATAAGTCCAGGCGGTGGGCTGCTCCTAGGTGCTGCTTTTGACAACTAAGGCTAAGAGCATCTGATGGAGAAGAATTTTTATCCAATTATGTACAACCAATTAGTTGGAGTATGATATACTTGAGTATAACTAGGTTAGGTATCACTTATATTGTTCGTAGAGTGAGTCAGTTTATGAGCTCACCGAAGTTAGTGTTAAAATGTAAAATCTGTAACATATATAATAATATTATTATATTATATTATTATTATTATATTTTTTATTTTCTCTTTTTTCTTTTCTTTTTATTTCTTTTATTTTATTTATTGTCTAGTTCATTTTGAAGTAGACATTACATTCCATTCAAGTCCCAACTAGGACTTGACTAGCAATGTAGTCGTTGGACCTAGTCCAATGGCTATATTTAGAGCCGTTGGACTAGGTCCAACTACTCTCAAGGAGAGCTCTAAAAGAGCTCTCCTTCATTTCTTCCACTTGTATAAATAGGGGTGATCCCCCTCCACTTTGTATCAATGCTTCTTAAGCATTTCTTGTGAAGAAATAAAGATTTATTTATTTTAGTGTGTTCTTTCATTTTTACCCTTTTATGGGTTATGCTTGAAGTGTCTCCAATAGACACTCTTTTGAAGATTTATGGTGCTTTTGTGGAAGACCACCATTTCATTACAGTTAATGCATTTGTTCAAGTGCTTATAATCATCAGATAGGTCAAAAGATACTATGCAGTATATTATATTCTTCTCATCATCGACCTCTAAAGCATTTTGAGAATATGGTGATGCAGATTTTGGAAGGTCTACTCATGATAGATCCTCTACTACAAGTTTCTGTGTTTTCTTGGGGATTCACTAATCTCATGGAAGAGCAAGAAACAGTAGATTAGCTCTATCTACAGTTGAGGCAGACTGGCAGAGTATAGCGTTAAAGCTCAAGTATCAAATGAGATAATATGGGTTAGATGACTATTGGGAGAGTTTGGTGTACCTGTACATGGGAGAACCCCCTATATTGTCACAACATGAATGTCATTCACATTGCAAAGAATCCAGAATATCATGAGAGAATAAAGTATATTGAGATAGATTGTCATTTTATTAAGAGGGCTTATGATGATGAAATTATTTTACTTAAGCATATGAGCCTTGAAAAGCAACTTGTAGGTGTGTTCACAAAGAATCTTGCTTCATTTTACTTTAGAACATTTATTTCCAAAACTAGGAATGATTCCTCTAACATCATCTCAAGTTCTTGAGGGGGAGTGTTGAGAAATGTAACATAGCATATCATAATATTTGGGCAATACTCATCTATGTACTTTCTTGTATTTATAAGGGCATTTTCATATTTTGGCTTACAAAGTGTTTAGCAGTCAAAGTAAGAGGTCTAAATCTGTAAAAGTTGTATTTGTTGGTTAGTCAATGGGGTTGACCCCTATATGTTGTATTCTCCTATTCTTTTCAATGAATGAAGCTTCCTTGTGCTTCCTCTCAACATCTCTCTTCTAGAGTTCATCTTCCTGCTTTGATATATTCATCAGTAAATTTTTCTGATTCTAAGCGATCAGTTTCAAAACTAAACAACTCAAAGTTAACCCTCTTCTCATTCTCTTATCATTAAGTAGTCAGCATTTGTTTTATGTTTTTTATATTTCCTGCTCCTACTAGCCAAGCTGATTTATTCCTCAAACATGCAGTGTATTATTTGATTAGCAGAACTTGGTAATCACAAAAAAAAACATCAGATCTTCCTAAACAGTGACATCAAGATAGCATGAAGTGTGAAAGTCATATGTACTTTCATGAAATGCAATCATGTAAGCAAGCCAAGAAAGCACATCAAAATATCATATCCAAAAAACATATAAATCAAAATCTGAACTAATAAAAAAATGTCAAGTCTTCGATGTGTGCTAGAAAGTAACTTGAAGGTGCCAATGACTCTTGTACACAAGTAGCAAAGCTGAGATCCCCATTACCTTGCTGATAATCAATTCAGCATGCTTCACTAGCAGCAACAGTGTCTCACCTGCAGCTGAGCCCAGTACAGGAATAAGTGCTGGCATTGTTGAGAGCTCAAACTCATTTTTATCCTGCAATAAGACACAAATTTTTCAACATATTCAAGATCAACACAAATAAATAATTCCATGTTAACATACAACACTGAGCCATGATCCTGGAACAAGAAGATGCAGATACTACCATAAGAACCACAAAATATAGAAAGATGAGTTGCTGGCTACCATTCAGGTAAATCAAAGATAACAATAACATCTTCATAATACCATAGTTACATGATGACAAGAGCATATAATCCTCCAATGCTGGGTGTATGTGCAGGAAATGATATTAGAAGCACTCAGAGCATGAATTGTCAAAAAGAGGAAACGGAGGAAAAGCAAGAACTAAAGCAGCTAGAAGATGCTTGATTCCTGTTTATTGACTTATTCTTGTCAAAATGCAGAACCATGGAAAATTCATTGTTTGTATGATTGTATCACTTCAAGATGCATAGAAACCATTATCACTAATTTTAATATTAGGCAGAAAAAACAATATGACTTCCTGTGTAACTTTATCCCTGTCCCCTTGTGAAACCCTTCTCAAAAACCAACAGAATAGTCTTTTCCTTGACCTCACAATCTCTCCCCCCACCCCCATCTACCACACAATTTCCATTCTTTGCCCATCCTTTCTGGCCTCAGATATTGTCACCACCAATCCCTTATGCAATAACTTTGTCAGAAACCAAAATGTCATCACCTCTCCAACCAAAGCTTCAACATTAAACAACCTACGGGGTTTGGATTCCCATCCTCTCAGGACAAAAGATCAAACACCTCCTTGCACAGAAATGATTGATATTGTGGATGACATATCCACAAAAAAATCCAGAGTCAATAAATGCCGTGCAACATCAACAATGAAATTTCCAATCTAAATATT